>NC_137878.1:14429280-14604280 GCF_963924005.1 Protomyctophum bolini
TGCCATACAATATACTGTACAATATCGTCTCTGTTGGGTGGAAACCTCATATACTATGTCCAAAACGGTTAGGATTAAAATATAAAAGCATCAAAAGTAGTAGCATCTACAAGCTCAAAACGTGTTGTTTAGCGCCGCTAAACATTCATCAAGCTTGTGAATCTGATACTTTTCATGCTTTTGTGTGACGCTGTAGTGTGATCAAGTAAGCTTAGTAGAGTGTTAATAAAAAATAAATAAAAAAATAAAAACTTGGGAGATAGGAGGATTCTGGCCGACAGCAGCGACATACAGGTCAATGGAAGTAGAAGTGGCAGTAGACAGTTCATAGTCATGCAGGTAATGGAACAGGTAATGGCAGCGCTAGACAGGCTTGGATGGGGATCGGCAGGGCAAATAACACCGCAGCTCAACAGACAATATTCCGCATTTGTTCTCTATCATGCGGAACGTTGATGAATCTGTTTCCTCTCTCTCCGGCTCCACACTTAAATGGCTGCAATGCGGATGAGAGGACCCGCTTTAAGCCATTTAAAAGGTAAATGCCACTGGAATTGATCTTGATGACAGGCCAATCATTAGTTTATGGGGCCGCAAAATCTCCGCAGCAATTTTTCACCCAAACGGCGTTAAACACTCCATATTCCGTTCCTTCCCCCGTTGCATGCTGCTTCCAATTCTTCTGCAGCTGATTTTCTCCCCCTCCCTTGCCTTGTTTATATATAGGGAACGGTGCAGGATTCCAATTTACTATTAAATGGAAGCATCCGCCTTAAGCATTCCACACTCCGGCTTCAGTATGGAAATCATAATTGCGCAGTGAAGGGGTTGTGAAGGGCATGGCCCTCCGATATGAGACCGGCATGTAGAGGAAGTATATTAAACAGTATATCATCGCTGTCGCACAGAAACCTTTATATAGAGATAACTTTTTGTGTTTTTGAGTGGTGCGACCACTCCTATATACAGCTATGTATGTCCCTGGGTCCCTAGCTGGGGAATATATATATATATATATATATTAATAATTATTATTTATTTATTTATTTGAAAATAATTTGGCGACCCCCCCCCCCCCCAAATAATTTTGAGAACCCCTGGTATATATGATGATTTGGGGTGTTACAGTACAGTACAGTGACAGTACAGTACAGTAGAGGGACCCCCTGGGGACCCCCACACGGTAACTCTGTCATTTCTCAACCGTTTCAGACATGGGGCGGTTTGCCGGAACCAAGCCAGCACCATGGCCACGTTCCTATGGGTCTGAACTTCCGGGGACCCCACACAGAGTTCACACAGGTGTGATTTTATGCACTGGCCGACAGTACATTACGTTAACTTAGCTGTAGCTCACATTTATGAAGCTTAACACTCGCTTGAAGGTATTATGTAAAGTTATAACTAGAGTGCAGTGTTGCCAACTCCCACAAAACAAAATAAGCAACCTGTTTACCACGTAGTCGGAATGGCAGTGCATCGGAATGTCACTCTGTTCCCTGACTCCCCAAGTAACCTCACCTCCAAAAAGAATGTCACTCTGTTCCCTGACTCCCCAAGTAACCTCACCTCCAAAAAGAAGAATGTCACTCTGTTCCCTGACTCCCCAAGTAACCTCACCTCCAAAAAGAAGAATGTCACTCTGTTCCCTGACTCCCCAAGTAACCTCACCTCCAAAAAGAAGAATGTCACTCTGTTCCCTGACTCCCCAAGTAACCTCACCTCCAAAAAGAAGAATGTCACTCTGTTCCCTGACTCCCCAAGTAACCTCACCTCCAAAAAGAAGAATGTCACTCTGTTCCCTGACTCCCCAAGTAACCTCACCTCCAAAAAGAAGAATGTCACTCTGTTCCCTGACTCCCCAAGTAACCTCACCTCCAAAAAGAAGAATGTCACTCTGTTCCCTGACTCCCCAAGTAACCTCACCTCCAAAAAGAAGAATGTCACTCTGTTCCCTGACTCCCCAAGTAACCTCACCTCCAAAAAGAAGAATGTCACTCTGTTCCCTGACTCCCCAAGTAACCTCACCTCCAAAAAGAAGCCCAAAACAACTTTACCTCCAAAACAACCTCAACCAAAAATGTTAGCTCCAAAAATATAAACAGTAATTGCTTCGTCGTTTAGTATGTTTTAGTTATTCACTAAAACTACTGTAAATGTTGAAAAAATATTTAGTAGCCAATAAGCAATAGGTAGGTAAGTACTTCATTCATCCCGGAGGATAAATACATTTTAATCAAAAGAGCTTCTGCACAGACGTACGTAGTATGTGGAAACCTCATGCATGAAGAATTACCATTGCAGATAATAGCAAAGCCATATTTTGTCAAGCCTAATTTATGCCCAGTCGCATGACAGCGGTGTGTGATAAAGTATGAATCGGGCTTCAGACTTAAGCTTTTTTCTCCCTGCATGAAATAACAATCCCATCAAACATGTGAGCAAACACATTTCCCACACACAGTTGGCAAACATAATGGCAGAAAAATGAAGAGGTAGGGAAGTTTGCGCTCTAAACTCAAGACTAGGGCTGAAGACAGGTGCAAAAAAAGTCCTTTACTTACGGAAGTGTAAAAAGTGACATGGTGAAATAAAGCGTTTCCACACTGAGAATAGCTTAAAGAAGAATTAATTTCTCTTACATGTCACAGTACATAATAGAACTGTGTCACTCAGTGTCACTTCAACAGCAGGCATCAACAGTAAACGGCCACGCATTCCTTCCTGAGAGAAGACTTGGAAATGCTTCCGAAACTCTCTCTTCGACACAGATAATTGTTTCCTTGTACCTGTCTATTATTCCCACGAGCGACACACACACACACACACACACACACACACACACACACACACACACACACACACACACACACACACACACACACACACACACACACACACACACACACACACACACACACACACACACACACACACACACACACACACACACACACAGCAAAGAGGAGAAATGAGCTGTGGTGCTCTGGGAGAATTGCGTCTCCCACAGATATTTAATCTAGAAGGTGAGGTGGTTGTCATAATATTCTATCAGGTCCCAGGGGGTCCCCGGCCAACTTGGTCAATAAATTGTCGCTGTCGGACAGAAACCACTTGTCTCCATGTTTTTTACCACCTGCTATGAAATAGCAAGCCGAGTCTATCACCGACATGCAAGCTAGTCCTCTAGTAGTCTAGTCCAGCTGGTTTTCTCATTGGCTGACGTCGCTGTGCTCAGTTGACTTTCTCATTGGTTAAACCACGATGCAGTGTGTGTGTATGTATGTGTGTGTGTGTGTGTGTGTGTGTGTGTGTGTGTGCGTGGATGGTGCGTGCGCGTGTGTGTTCAGTTGTTATTCAACAGGTAGCTAATATGCCATGCTGCATAATTCATGTGCAGCTGTGTATGCATGACCACGTCCGCCTGTGTTTCCTGCCTGTCTTTGTTTTGTCTACAGTGTGTAATGTTTATTCGTATAATATGCCTTCATTCATTCATTCCTCAATCACACACATGTATACACATGCATGCACGCACGCACGCATTCATGCACTTACGCACGCACGCACGTATCACATACTTGACAATTGACAGCTGTTTTAATCAGTGTCATCTTCAAAAGAGAGATGAAAAAGGAGAAGAATGAGGAAGATACATTTGCAATGAAATACAAACAACATTGCGGAGATAACAAAAAAACACCACAAGCTTAAAAAACAAGAATGAGATGCGTATCATTAACTGCCAGGTAAAACAAATGCTGTCTCCGTTGTGCATCGGCCCCCCTTTTTTCTATGTTTCTCTGTCACAACAGAGAAACCGGCCGTTGTTTTCAATAGTTTCCGACGTTCTTTTGTTGATTCAATCACTGTGTTTTGTTTTGGCTTTCCATAGCTCCATCAGCTGCTGTTGCCACTCGCTCCCTTAGAGTATATTAATAAAGATGGCACTGTATTTCTCCTCCCATCCACTTGCATTAAGTTGCTCAAAAGCGCATGAGGCGATTTCACTCCTCTTTCCAGGTAGGAACAGAGTGCATTCTGGGATGATTGGGCCAAATCGTGAACGTGCTGGCCGTTGATTATCAAGGCACGCGTTCACGTATTAAACAGTGTTCACATGTCAATGCCCCAATAACATGAACGTGCGCAATGATAGTCAACGGACCAGCACTGGCTCAAGCTGCAATACCAACGGCCACTATGTCCATTTCACCTCAGGGTTTCCTCCGGGTGCCGTCTCTATTAATATATACTCTAAGCTCGCTCCGTGCTGCGGCGTTTCAGAGTATGGGTTCAGACTTTCGCGTTGCAGCGTTTCAGGGCTTAGGAGGCAGCCAATCATGACCAGGTCCCTACTAGAAGCACTAGTGGTTCAGACTCCCAGCTTACGTTGCGTTTCAGAGTATGGGTTCAGACTCCCATTGGCTTAGGCGGGGGCAGCATCATGACAAGGTCCTCAAAAGGTCGCTAAAAGAAAATGAGTGATCATAAGCCAGGTTTTTACCTGGCAAAAAAGCCTTGCCATGTCAAAGTTTGTTTTGGCAGGGGTCCCCAGCCAAATGTGTTGTGTTAATATAGCATCTGTGTCACGATCACTTTATTAACTTTAATACTTTATACTATTATACTAATATTTTATTCTTATTTTATTGTTTTTTTTTGCAAATCTTTGAATAAAGTATATACTTTTCAGCGAACATTTTTAACTCAATTTGTTGCTTCTGGAGGTGTCCGCGGCACAAAACATTTTGAGATGGGCGGTCCGTGCACAAATACATCACTTTGGGTGTCCTTGGCACGAAAAGGTTTGATAGCCACTGTTCTAACTAGCCAAGCAGTGCCGCAGAGGCACCGCAGCGCACACATGGCATACGTGATTGATCAAAACCCAGTGTGCTTGCCGATTTATATGGTTTTATTTCCACCGAGTTGTGGAGAAAGCTTGTCTGAGGAGGTTAGGAGGTGTAATCCCTCTCCAAGGGACGACAAACACAAACCACATGGGCCATTAATTCACAGAGACAGATAGCACACACTTTGTCCACTGTGGCTGTCGCGAGAAATGGCCACCCACGTACACACTATGCACGCACGCACGCGCCCACAGTTTTATTGTCATTCTTCTCCTTACAGATTTGTGTAAAAAAGCATGGACCAGAACAGAATATAGTGCTCCCGGGGCCATAGTGCAGCACATAAAACTGTAAATTAAAAGCAATAAAAATCAAAGCAATAAAAAAATGGATCACACACGAGAACAGTAGGAGCAGCAAACTTAACACTTCCCATAAAATAAAGTGTAGATCATAGTTTCTGGCTGCTAAAGTTTTGAAAGTTCTAGATATAAGTCTGTCTGAACCGGTCAGGTGGAATGGTTCAGGAGTCTACTACGGCCCGTGGGGGGAGGGACGGACGGACGGACGGACGGACGGACTGTTTTTTGTTTACCTACTGGTGTTGGTCTTCAAATAAAACATTAAGGCCTTTCTTTTACACATTTCTGTGTAGATATATGGCAGGGAAACTGGCAATTGATGTACCACCCGCTACAAGGCCACCCTGTCTGCAGCTGACCACATCTATAGTGTTGGCAAGTCTGCTTTGGGCTTTTTTGTCGCCTGTAAATATTAGTAGTTGCGGATTGCAGTTTTTTGGACTTGTTTCGAAATCGTAGTAGTTGCTTATTTGGGCGCACAATGTGTCACATTGCAACAAGCTTGTTTATCAATTTTGAAATAGCAGATGAATGAAGGGTTCAAGTGGGAAAACGGCACCATGTGCATGGATTCGAACTCGCTACCTCCACTGTGGTGGGCAGGCATTTTACCGCTGCGCCACACAAGCGTGACAGTCATCTCCTTGATGTCATCGAAACCCAGAGAGTGGCTGTTGTCTCTGAACCAGATCTCAAACAGTACGTCTCCCTATGGTCCCTGTAGGCGGAAGATTGCAGGACGCAGGTCATTGACGGTGATAAGCCCCAACAACACGCCTGTGGTGTCGTCGGCAAACTCCATGATGTGTTTGCTCCAGTGAGTTGTGGGTTAACAGTGTGTACGGCAGGGGCCTCAGCACACATCCCTGGGGTTCTCATATCCAGTGTTCACAGTGGCAGTGAAACATGTCCTGGTGTGTGTACCGTCTGTGTCCATTTTATAGTCAAAGACTCGAAGATACTATCACACATTGAGGACGTGCTCAGTCCAAGAGAGCTTAGGCTTATATTTGTCACATATAGTTTGGGGGGTGGAGGTGGTGTTAAATCCTGGGCTGTAACGTCAGTGAACAGCAGACGGCCATGCAGTATATCATCTCCGTCGGGGACAGTTACTTTTCAGGATTCAAGTTCAAAAGCAGCTATAGTAGCAGATTGACGAGCTGGAAACGTGGCTTCGCGCCGTGCTCCAGATCCAGCTTGCGGATCTGCTACTTTTGATGCCTTCGTGTGATGCTGTGTGATAAAGTAGGGCGTTAAAATATACGAAAGGGAAAAAAAGGAGAAAAAATAAATAAAAACACAGAAAGTTTGAATACAATACGTCCTTCAGGTGAGACAGGGCTACAGGTGGTGGATGCTATTGCCTCCCCCCCAGTGGAGTGGTTCAGCCAACAGGCATATCGGTGGCGCGGGTCCAGTGCATTTGGGATGGAGAGGCATTAAAGTGTGCGTCTTATATTAACCAGCCACGACCAAAGTCATTTCGCCACAGGGGCGGCACTGTAGGTAGTCAGTGAGCAGTTGGAGGTATACTGGGATGATGGGAGCTGATTTGAAGCATGAAGTAAGCGAGAGCGACAGCCTGGAGCATGGGGAGGGAGATGTTGAAGATGTCTGATGTTAGCACGGACTGGCAGCTGGCGGAGGCATTCCTTGAGCACACCACTGGGGATGTTAAGTGTCGGGCTGCCAGCCAAATGATGTTATACGGGAACATATTGGAACAACTTACGGGTCTGTAACTTCGAAAGTGTACAAATACTTAAGTATTTATTTTAAAAGCACGTACTAAAGTGCTTTAACTCAAGTACAAATGTGACAAATGTGACAGGAGCGTCTATGTTTTGACTCAAGTGTTGGGCTGGGCGCATGCGTGCGTGCGTCTGTCATTAGTGGCTGCCAGGAGAGCACTTTGAGACAAGGAGCTCTGATCAAAGTTGAACCTTTTGAGACAGCTAAATACCAAGTCATTAAGATAGACACACGAAGGCCCTGGAGAGAGAGAGAGAGAGAGAGAGAGAGAGAGAGAGAGAGAGAGAGAGATAGAGATAGAGATAGAGATAGAGACAGAGACAGAGACACAGACAGACAGACAGACAGACAGACAGACAGACAGACAGACAGACAGACAGACAGACAGACAGACAGAGGTTGTGGACTACAAAGGAAATTGACAGAAAGGGAGGAGGGAGAGAGAGAGCGCAGCTGTTCCTGATGACTCAGCAACATAAGAGGGTAATAAGGAGGATGACGCTATGAAGGAGAGTGTGAGGGGGTTGAGGCAGGGTGGACAAACATAAATCATGTTCATAAGAAAAACGAAACCAAAACGAATGCACACACACACATGATTATATATACTGGAACCCCGCTCATGAACCTCTGCGGGGTCCATCCTTTTGTCCTATTAGTATCAAAATGTTACTGCCGTTTCAACCTGGGATGTCTATTTTGGGGACAAAATTATTGGTGAAAGGAATGTTCCAAAATGTTTAGAAATTGCATTGATACACGCTCACAACATGCAGCGCAATGTGTTGTGTGCATGCTTGCAGATTGGCTACGTCCACTATTTAGGCCCACGACAGTCACACGACGTCTTAAGTGGTTAATCAGTTCTCTCTTGTCCCCCAGTCAGTATGAGAAATTAATCAGTTCCTCCTTGCTCCCCAATTAGTGTGAAAAGTTAATCAGTTCTTCCTCCCTCTGCCCTGTGACCAACCTTTCTGCACATTCTCATGCATATCTGATCATCACTTCTGCAGATTACATCCAAAGGAACACGAGTGAAAACCAGTAGTGGAAAGTACTTTTTTTTACTGTGCAATTTCAAGGTATTTTCACTTCAGTATATCCAGTTTTCCAATAATTCTACTTCTACATCTCAGAGGCATGAATATTGTACTTTTACTCGAAAACTACTTGAAAACTTTAGTTACTTTGTAGATTTTAATTATTATTACAAAACATACATTAACCACTTCAGCCCCATTTAAACTTATAAGCTCACATAGAGCTTGTATATAGCTGCTATTTTCAAAAGATTTCAATACATGTCATACATAATGCATTATTATACCTTGTGAAACGGGATATTCTGCATTTTGAAGCAAATACTTTTGTACTTTTACTCAAATAAAGTTTGATTACCCAGACTTTTAGTATTTCTACATTGCAGTATGAGTAGTTCATACTTTTACTTAAGTCAAACATTTGAGTACTTTTCCCCACCACTGCTTTTGCAGATTTTCAACGGAACGGGGATGCAACTCAGTCACTCCCCGTCCTCCCGGTGGGAAGGACCATCCTCCCGGTGGGAAGGACCATCCTCCCGGTGGGAAGGACCATCCTCCCGGTCGAAAGGATGGGGTAGAAACACCAAGAAGGGGAAATGTACATTTTATATAGTGGCACTGGCAGCTTGTGCTGAACGGCGGTGCCAAATCCAGTAATGGAAACAGAGATATTAAACTGAGATGAATGCAGCATACAGGCCAGGGAATATGTCCGTGTGGAGAATGGCTAGAGAGTATATATGAGGGAGTGGGGCACATACTCGCTTCCTCCGTTTGTCTCATTCATTCCTCTCCTTCATCCTTTCTTCCTGTCTTTCTCGCCTCTTTGACACTCTCTCTCTCTCTCTCTCTCTCTCTCTCTCTCTCTCTCTCTCTCTCTCTCTCTCTCTCTCTCTCTCTCTCTCTCTCTCTCTCTCTCTCTCTCTCTCTCTCTCTCTCTCTCTCTCTCTCTCTCTCTCTCTCTCTCTCTCTCTCTCTCTCTCTCTCTCTCTCTCTCTCTCTCTCTTCCGCAGTATGTAGTAGTATTTTCATCCACCCTGCCTCTCTGCTACCTTCAGCCTCTGCAACATGTTTTCAAAATCCAATTAAGGTAATGATGATTAAAACAGCCTGCATACAAGCCATAGTGTTGATTACGATACAGCATGCATACATCCATGTTGGTGGGCGGGTGCGCGTGTGAGTGTGTGTGTGTGTGTGTGTGTGTGTGTGTGTGTGTGTGTGTGGCCATGTTAATGCAGAATGCATGAAGCAAGCATGCATACTATAGTAGTACATTGTTATACTATAGGCTACTATACTAGATAGATAGAGCTTTATTGATGATGCAGGGGAATTGCAGAGGCAGAAGTAGTGTAAGATCATCATAGCGTTTCTGTCGAGCAGACACTTTAAAAAAATAACTTTGCATGAATACTGAAAGATAACGGTTTTGGCCATATTCTGGACCTGTGAGGTTTCCACACAGAGGCCATATTCTCAGTCTCATGTGGTAGGCCTACTATAGGCTATAGGACTATAGGACCTGTGAGGTTTCCACCTCACAGAGGCCATATTCTCAGTCTCATGTGGTAGGCCTACTATAGGCTTGGGAGAACTATCTGACCGTACTTCAACATTTGGGACATTTTTACAATGTCGCGACCAGTGTTGATGAAAAATGTTCGTCGACTACCTTTTTTTTGGTGACTAAAACTGAGACTAAATATATTGGCAATTTGTGTAATATATTGACAATTAAGGGAGGGAATTGTGGAAAAGAGATCCAGCAGAACTAAGACAAGTCATTTTATGATTGGTTGTGCTTTGAGAATACTAGATGTACAAGCTCACAGTGCATCACTCTGCGATGCGCTGTAAGCTTGTAGATCGGCTATTTTCAGCATGCAACCAAGTGTAAAATCAAAAAAAGTCAAAAAAATGAAACAAGAAGCACCAAAACACCATCGGCAATAAAAAAATCACACCCGTGTGAACCGAGTGGTGCAACAAGTGGAGCGTCTCGGAATCCCCCAGGAGGAAGTCACTAATGTTGCTCTGGAGAGGTAAGTCTGGAGCACTCTGGTGGAGCTGTTGGATGGTATACCAGCATTTTCAATGTAAACTGTCCACCCCCCCACCTTGACAAGCACTTGTAGGAGTTTTACACGATCGGTTCCACAGATAAATATTGTGAAAATATATAATAAAGATATATCCATGCTCAAATTGTCACTTCATTTTGGGTTCCCCCATAATCATTTGCGGACCCCCTCCTTGGGGTCCCGACCCACATGTTGAGTATCACTGCATTCACCTCATACAAGTACAATGTAGCCAGAATACACTGACGTTAACTAAGTACAATTCTGAACACAGGCCTTTACATGGTATTTGTATCCATCTTGTGATAATGAGAGTAGAGTAAAGCTTTTCCACCACTGTCGTGTATCACCCTTGACCGACCTACACAGCTGTGTGTATGTGTGTGTGTGTGTGTGTGTGTGTGTGTGTGTGTGTGTGTGTGTGTGTGCGCGTGTGTGTGTGTGTGTGTGTGTGTGTGTGTGTGTGTGTGTGTGTGTGTGTGTGTGTGTGACTTAGGGCATTAACATAAAAATCGATTAGTTGACTAGTCGACTAGAAAAACGGTAGTCGACACTGTAAATCAAAAATCGAGTAATCGTTAATATTATTATTAATTTTCTTTTTTTGATTTTCTACAGCAGACATGCAGCTGTGAGCTCTGTTGTTTTGTTGGTAGTTCGTCAACTTCAGTACTAATCCATTCCTGGCTGATTGTTTTCATATCATATAGGCCTACAAGCCTACTGTACGTGGGTTTTGCCGTGTGTGTGTGTGTGTGTGTGTGTGTGTGTGTGTGTCTGACCGAGTGGCAAAGCATTGCCGTGACTCAAATGCAAAAACAAACTAAAAAAAACACCACCACCCTCTTCCTCCATTTTGAAAACTGAAGGAAATCACATCGACACACGTGAAGGCCAGTGTGTGTGTGTGTGTGTGTGTGTGTGTGTGTGTGTGTGTGTGTGTGTGTGTGTGCCTTTGCAGGATACAGGGCGATCGAGAGAGAGAGAGAGAGGGAGAGAGAGAGGGAGAGAGAGAGATGGGGGGTGGGGGGGGGGAGGTAGAGAGAGAGTGACCAGAGGTCGATACAGCCAGGGGTGTAAGTTGTCTGTCAAACTAGAGTCATTACTTGCACTCAGAGAGAGAGAGAGAGAGAGAGAGAGAGAGAGAGAGAGAGAGAGAGAGAGAGAGAGAGAGAGAGAGAGACATAAAGAATCATGGAGAGAGAGAGAGAAGGATAGAGAGCAGAGGTTGTGAATGGAGAGAAGGAAAGGAGGAAGGAAGATACAGTTGGAAGGACCAGCAGACGGAATGGAGTGATGTGATGGAGTGAGAGAGAGATCGAAGGGAGGGAGGGGGGAAGGCAAGAAGGAACAGAAAGAGAGATGGAGAGAGAGAGAGAGAGAGAGAGAGAGAGAGAGAGAGAGAGAGAGAGAGAGAGAGAGAGAGAGAGACGACAGAGATAAAGTGGTAAAGGATATAGGAAAAGGATGAATGGAAGGCAATGTGTGAATGAATTACCGAAGGAAAGGGGAAGGTTCCCTTTCCCCAGGGGAAGGAGGATGGAGTGCACACACACACACAGAGAGAGAGAGAGAGAGAGAGAGAGAGAGAGAGAGAGAGAGAGAGAGAGAGAGAAGGCATATAGGCTTGATGTTTGGACTCCATAAAATATAGTCTACTGTAGTGTAGACTCTCTCTCTCTTTGTCTCTATGGGTCTTTTTTAAAGCAGCGATTAATCAAAGGCTATTTGTTTAGTTATACCTGCTGTCAGTTCGGCCCACCATGCTGCCAGGACCCTGGTGACTCACCACAGACACAACACAGCACAAAGATTTGCACAGAGAGAGAGAGAGAGAGAGAGAGAGAGAGAGAGAGAGAGCTGCAGCAATTGAGCCAGAAAGGTGAGGGAAAAGAGAAGCAATGACGATGAGAAGGCAAAGCTCCTGTTGTTGCAATCTTTCCTTGAGGGGGTTGAGGGGTATGCTGGTGGCATGTCCGCCACATACAGAACATGGAAACGTGCCCCGGATCAACTCTAGGGGGATTCTAAGAGAGGTAGGGGTCAGAGGGTGGCCTCTTCCTCTTGACCTGTCATCCTGTATTTTTGTAGTTTCAATGCACACATTATGTTCAAGGGGCGCTAATCCCTCCTATATTGAGCTATTAGTGTAGATTTACAATTTACACAAACATTAAATTCCCATTGACAATGAATGGAGAATTTACCTCATTATGTGTCTGAGCAAATCGTCTGTTTTCGTCCTACACAAACATTAAATTATGATTGACATTGAATGGAGAATTTACGTCATATTTGTCTGAACAAATTGGCTTAATGTCTATTTTTGTCCAACACAAAATTCCCATTGACAATGAATGGACAATTTCACGTCATAGTGTCTGAGCAAATAGACATGTTGCATCATGATGATGTACGATGATAAGAGCGCCACTCACTTCACACGGGTATGATTCACTGATTATAATGTTTAGATTGATGATAGGTTATATTATAATCCTAGATTACTATGCATTTGATGCATTACCTCGTGTTTACCTTGATTACTGATTAAAGGTTCACCCAAAAAATGACTAACTTTCAATCAATGATGCACTCAATGAAGCCTTGCATTTGTTTTGACACATTCCTATCCAATATAGGAGACTATGCCACCGGCCATCACATTATTGGCCTAGTAATGAGACAAAAAAGAAAAAATCTCCATGAATTCAAGGCATCCTGGGGTTTGTAATTGATATAAAAAAAGTATTTTTTGTTTTAACTACTCCTTTAAGAGCGTCTGCTAATTGTGTAAATTGTAAACTGTCTTCCAAGTCTTCCAAATCATAAAAGAAGAAAGGCAATCAAACATTTACAACAACATAACTCATGGAATTAAACTGTGATAAAAGTGTGTTTTAAGAAGTGGTTTCAAAAGAAGACACAGTTTTAGCGCTTCAGGGCTGAAGGGCACCGAGTCACCGACATCAAAGGCATAGTCACCATTTGTCTTTAGCCTCCACTACAGGAGCAGTCTGCTCAGCAAGGTCGCTGCCTGAGGAGATCAGGCTGTGCATATAGGCTCAAAAGATAATCACTCTAAAATGTAATTAGGAGCCAGGCCGGCTGAGACATGCCATAACCCATTAAGACCTGAGGAGACGATTCTAAAAAAATGTCTTCTAAAAACGGTTTTCTGAAAAAACGTATGTTTCTAAAATATTTTCACGTCAAGGCCCACCCAAAATTGTATGCATTTGGCCGTCGACATGCGTCTCAAAATATTTTGTTCCAGGGACCTCCAGAAGCTAAGATTTAATAAATACTTAATAAAATAATATACAAAGCCAATTCTCTACAAGCTAATAGCATGGCATGAAGTGACACGCTATGAGCTTGTATATCCGCTATTTTTGAATAGCCCTGCCAATAAAAAACATTGTCTGTCCAACTGCCAGGAATTCAGAGTTTTTCTACTAACCTTTGAAAAATCCTAGAATATTATGCGTCGCCACGATCTGCCTCAAAAGGTGTGTGCGTGGGTCTACTGCAGCTCCAAAAAAGAATTTGTGTGATAAGATCAATCCTGTCCCAAACCACAGCCATAGGACTGCATGCATGTTTTAATGGCACGTGTCATTGGAATGCATTGTGTACCGTCTTCCCAGCCCTCGCTGTAGCTCAGTGTTTTTGTTTTCCTGCGGTCATGTGATCCATGTGGGGGCATTTTGGGGCAGATCGTTGGAGTGCAAAACATACTCTCTCCCCATGCCTTCGGCCTGGTGGAGATAATAATAATGTTCAACATTATCAACATTAACATCCTTCAACTTCTTGTTTCACAAAGGAAACAACATCAAACTACTTCTGTGACTTAAAAAAAAAATCCTTTTAGCTTTAATGTCAATTAATTACTGTACCATACAGTATGCTGTTTCCATTTCTCACTAATATAGTTTTAAATCAATCAGTCAAATGCAAGTGCTTTGTAAGTTGCTCAAGATAAGAGCATATGTTAGGAGTTGGGACAACTATCTGACCGTGCTGCAACAATGCCTAAATTGTAAATTGAAATTTAATAAAATGCACACAACTCTACATTAAGCAGCCCTTCTGTGATGTACAGCTCAGTGCATGGTGACGGGGGCTGCTGCTACTGATGAATGGGCTGGCCTGGCACTGGCAGCCACTAGGACGCTTGATTTAATGTTGATTAAATTTAGACAATATGTGAGCAGCATATGAACCCACAGATGCCTCTGTTGGCTAAGGTACTCTTAGCCAAAAAAAAAAGAAAGAAATAACTAACAATGAATAAAAAGTAGTTACTCCATAAATTAATGTTTTTTTCGGTAACACTTTATATTAAGGTCGTCTTTATAATGCATTATAGCACATTTATAATGCATTATAATGGGCTTACAAGGCATTATAACACTCGTTATAAATGTGGTTTTGACCTCCGTGGTTTTAACCAGATGTATACTTCTGTCTTCATTTCTGACTTCAACATGCCTCTCACCCGGAATATCAACGCTTCTAGAGAGACTTTATCGTAATGATCACAAGGTAAGCAAGCAACATTATGCCTCCCGGTTTTTGTACGGAACGGAAGCCCCCGGCTTTCAGAGTAAAAGCTGCCATATCTGCCCGGCACCCCGAGCTGCTATTTTGAAAGAAATCCCGGCGCTGATTGTGTTAATACTGCTTGTATTTACGGTTATTTCTAACTTTGATTAAACTTAGATTTTTAAAATGAGTTGAGGAAAATGAGGACTGCATGGATGATGGGTGTAGTGAGCAAGCTAACGCAATGTACCTGTACGCGTGTGTATACTGTATTTTCACTGTATATAATGTTTTACCTATGTGTAAATTGTGTATTTGTATTGTATGTAATGTCTTACTTACGTATAGGACCCCCTATAAAACGAGATGCTGCATCTCAAGGGGCCATCCACTTCAATAAATTCCGACCAAATTCGTCCCACTACCCTGTTCCACCTGCTGCTCCGCCTAAAGTCCATTTCAATATGAGAGTGGACTGCCCGCTCTACTTTAAATTACAAAGCTGGCCCCAAATGGGATGTCAGTTTACATTAGCAGGAGTGGAGCTGGCCGAGTCGGCTGGGCGGGGGTTTTGGGCGGCGGGGGGGTATTGGGCGGTGGAGGTTTCAGTTGGGTGCTGAGCGATTCACAATTAATGCCTTAACTTTAGCCAAATGTTAGCGCTGGCTGCGGCTCCGATAAGGCTAGGCAGGGTCGCTTGACCGGCCAGTTTCACAGTTACAGAGATTAAAACACAGTGTTCAAACAGAGCGGCCATCTGCTCCCCCTCAGCCATGCAGGGGCACCATGTATAAACATGTCCTTTGACTTTCTCCTCAGTGGGTATTGTTGTCAATGGCCAGGGTTTTTAGATATATTATATATTTTTTCTTTCTTTCAATTGTTTTTAATGAATGAATTTGAATTTAATGAATTTCTCTCAAGATTCCACCTCCTGCCTCCATAATAATAATGAACATTATATTTTTCTTTCTCTACATGCGACTCAGCTAGGGGTTACCAACCATCTCTTACTTAATTGGAAACTAAAAGACGTGCCCCATATTGAACTGATAAAGCGGGACATACTCCAGTTTTTAGGTGATAACGGTCCTAACCACCGCAGTGTTAAGGCTCATTCATAGTCTGGATTTTCGAGCCGCAGTGAAGAGCAAACCACCGCTCTCTCCAGCCCTTCTCTCTGTTTTTACTCACCACCGCTCAACGTTATTTCAGCTCCGGTGGTCACCTCACCACCGGAGCAGTGGTCACCTCACCACCGAAAATCCAGACTATGAATGAGCCTTTAGTAAAAACAGAGGGAGGTTCTGGGGTGAGTGGATCTACATGTGGTGTGATTGTGTTATGATAGAAAGACTACAGAGTCGATGGCGTGATGAGTACAGGAACAGACAGACAGCTTTTCATGCAGCGAGAGTTCAATAAACATTATCCACGTTACAAGTACAGTCGGACTCATGCGTATGTTATTTATGTTATTCATTAACACGACATGGTGTCAGAAGTCCTGCAGTTAATGTGGAGTGAAGAAAGTCGCTGTACACGAAGCCAGAGGTAAAGAAAGACAGGGAGTGAAGGACGTGATGAGTGACGAGGAAAGAGACGCAGTCGGCGGGGTGGTGGCAGTGGTTGCACCGAGAGTCGCCGTGGGACCAATATCCAGCCACCAAAGCTCACAGCACGCCACCAGGTGCCCCTTCATTTGAATTTCAGGCCGTTGACAGCCCTATAGACTCAGCCGCAGTAGCGGCAACAGGCTGTGCTTTGTTGTGAAACATGTAAGCAATGACTAGAGGGATCATGGTGTGTCGGGAGGGAACACACAGGAGGAAGGCACTGGAGTCCACTCAAATTATAATGACATGGCACCGGCACTCGTGGGACCGCGATCACCATACTGCAACCATCATCTCAATCACTATGCAATTGCCCCCCCCCCCCACACACACACACACACTTCCATGCCGCAACCAATGCGGTGTGGACTCCTGCAATGCAGTCATGCAGTGGTGGAAGTCATTTCCGCCGGTGAGTGAAGCATTTATTCTGTTGCATTGTGTGTTCCATCAGGAATCACTCCAAACCTCTTAAACCCTCTATAGTCTTAGAGAAGCAGAATTGAGATACAACTGTACATTTTTCACCATTCTACACAAAATCTCTTTGGCCAAACATTACCAATGCCAATCTACAAGCCCACAAAGCCATGGAAGCAAAACAGAAAGGCACAAAATACACACACACAAACGCGCACGGATGCACGCAGACAGACAGATAAACCCCACTGACGTTCATTCCTATTGTTTTACTTTGCTCCATTTTATTAGGTTAAGCATCCTTCAGCTGTGCACAGGCGGTGCACACATAAAAGGTATTATTGTTATTATTATTAACCCATTCTGACCGGGCACCCATTTTGGTGTTGGCATCATGTTATGCTTTAGCTATTGAAAAATAGCAGATCTACAAGCTCATAGCGCGCCACCGAGTGGCGCGCTACGAGCTTGTAGGTCTGCTATTTTTGAAAAATCGAAGAACGACTGACATTTTTTAGAATCTGATCTCAGGTCAGAATGGGGTTCATCAGACCAGCTGTGTGTCCAGTGGAAACCTCGTATGAATCTGATCTCAGGTCAGAATGGGTTAATGCCGTGCCACTGTGGGTCGGCGACATGGGCAATCGACCTGGCTGGGAATCAAGCTAACTAGACAGTATAGTTTCTTACTTGGAAAATATTTTAAGATTTAAAAAAGATTTAAAGATTTATTTGGGGCTTTTTATCCGTCTTCATTAAGGATAGGACAGTAGGCTGACAGGAAATGGGGAGAGAGAGATGGGGAGTGACACGCATGCAAAGGCCGTCAGGATCGGGACTCGAACCCATGACACAATGTCAGGCTACATCGTAGCCACCGCCAGTTGTCCGGGCCAGGGCCGCATCTATTTTCAGCGTTTATTTTAAAGGAGTAGTTCACCCAAGAATTGACTATATTTCTATTGTTAACCTACCCGGTGTTGTCTTTGACTCGTTCAGAGTATAATTCAAAAATGAAGGAAAAAAACTTGATGAATGTAATTAATCAATTGATTGTGTTCCCGGATTGTGTTTTGCCAATTATTCGGGCCACTTGCGATGCAACCTCACAGCCCACCAGTGGTCTCCGGGCCACAGATTGAGCACCATTTGTCAGAGAAGACTGGCGAGTCGTGCTATACCTGGCAGAGGTATATGCTTCCCCTCAACGCGCCTGGACCAGATGGTTGGAGGAAGATGTGCTGCTGAGGCTAAAGGGGATTTGGTAGCTGATGTTGGTGTGTGCCCGATGCGAGCTTATGTGCGCGCGAGCAAGAGTGCGTGCATGCATGTGAATGAGTGATGACTGAGCAACAGTGGCTCAAATGCCATGGCATTTATTCCGGATTTTTGAGTGGTGCCTCTGCTCCATTACGGAGCTGTGTGTGTCCGTATGTCTGTCCCTGTGTCTGTATACATGTATGTCCAAGCACGGAAAGCTGCACCACCTAAAGTGGACAGTAGAGTACAGCACAGAGTAAAGTGGCACAGAGTACACTACAGTAGAGAGCACAGTGCACTACAATACAGTATACAGACCACAGTACAGTAACTATAACAATAAATGTATAGTTGCACCGCTCAATTCACACAGGTGTGATTTTATTTTATTGTTTTGATTCCATATTAAAGCAGAACATCATAGCTACGCTGTATGAATTGAATTAGTTTTGTTTTTAACTAAACCTTGTAGATTAAATGAGAATAAAATGAATAGAATGCCTTAGAATGGTGAAGAGGAGTGATTCACACCAGCTCTATTCAGACTATTGAGTAAGCTCTAAACCTGTCCCAGACTACACTGTGGAATGGAGGTACTAAATTCACTCTCTTTTGTCTCCGATGGTGTATCGCTTGGTCTCTATTGTCTTTGAAGTGTGGCCCCTACCTTCCACCCCCTACTTTCTAGATATTCCCACGGTAGAAGAATAAAACAGATTATTTCCATTTAAAATGTTCATTTCAACCTGATTTTGTGGTTATTACATGTTTCTCAGACCTGACTTGACAGACACCAATGGACTAAAATTGTAAAGCTTTATACCCGACCAGTATGAAGCATGCATTTTACCACAATGAGCTGGCATAACAAAAAACATCATACATCATTTAATCTTTAGACGAAATTTCACGAAGGAGGATCTTTTCATCTCATGCGTTAACTCAGCTTTCATTTCTCTTTGTGGGGAATCCCACTGTCGCTTCACGTTCCCATGCTGTCAAAACCTTTCATTGAAAAGAGTCTAAGCATGAGAACTCCTCGCCAATCAAGCACTTTTAATTTGCAGTTAGCCAATCAGTCGATCAGGTCTCCATTATACGAATATCATTGCATGCTTATAATGTCAGTTTCCAAAGTAGGCCTAAGCTCATTCTGCAGTTGCTTGGGTAAACTGTCTTTTGTTGATTTAATGTAAGCAGTAAGTTAACACTTTGCTACTGGCTGTTCTCACAGGCGCAGCCATCCACTTATCCACACTTTTACATTTGAAGAAGAATATCCCATGGGAAAACCGTTGGAAGAGTATCTTCTGCAGACACATTTTTCCATTGTGAATTATTACGGGATAAATTGAGTTATTGGCTGATCTAAATAATTTAACAGTAATGAGTAAGTAAGGCCTAAGTAATGTTTTGAGAAAAAAAATATTTTTGGCCAAAGTCAGCTCCTCATGACACTGGCCACCTCTGGTCAAATCTGCACTGCACTCTCATCCCAACACGGCCTATTGCAAGACTGTGACTTAGGCCAAAATTGCCAATTTTTAGAAATAAATTGCTGAACATATATATAAATGTTAACTTATATTATCATTCAAATCTAATTTTGTCAGCTATTTGGGGCCCAACTTGCAGTATCATGACGGACCAGCAATGGGCCCTAGACCACCGGATGGGAATTGCTGCACTACTAGGCAGTGGAGTACATTTACTTAAGTACTGTACTTGAGTACAATTATTACGTATTTGTAGTTTACTTGAGTATTTCCAATACTTTTACTACTACTAAAATGGGACATTCTGCACAATTAGTACTTTTGGTACTTTAAGTGCATTCTGAAGCCAGTACTTTTGTACTTTTACTCAAGTAAATGTTGAATTCCAGACTATAATATAGTCTACATATTATGTATTCCTGTATCTGTAACAGTATTGATATACTCATAAAATGTGAGTACTTTTTCCACCACTCTCAGCCCAGTACAGAGGTGTTTGCTCAAGCCTTTGGTTGAATAAAAAGTGAAGTGACAGGGGGAAATCAATGAGCGACCAAGGTTATATATTATAATGTCCACCCTGCTAAATACAACCACCACATCGGAACAGAGTTGACAGAAATGTTCGAATGCATCTGAGCTATAGTCGCAAGATATAGTGAGCTAGGACCTTGCAGAGAGCAGGGGAGGAGACAGAGAGAGAGAGAGAGAGAGAGAGAGGGACAGACAGACAGACAGACAGACAGACAGACAGACAGACAGACAGACAGAAGGGGCGAAAGTGGCTAGATCATTAATTCATGGACATGGAAGTATACTATAGGGGCATGCACAGCATCATTATCTGGGGTTTCTGTGTGTGCTCCCATGTGCGTGCGTGCGTGTGCAAAAACAAACTGTAACCGCAGCGAGTGTCACGCCCTGGCAGGCACACACAAGTACACAGACACACACGCACGCACATTCGCACAAACACACTCAACACTGCGGAAACCTGTTCCATCTCTCCATCTATTTGTCTGTCATTCGCTGCAACGCGACCGGGGGCCTGGAGAGAAAGGCATCATAGCACTGTAAATGAGAGAGAGGGAGAGAGAGCGAGAGCGAGCCAATGTAATAAAAAAGAAAATGCCGTGTCAGAGAGAGACACACGACTGCAATGTGTTGCAGTCAAGGAGCGCATGAGAAAGAGATGAGGGCAAGAGACTGCTGTGTATGATTGTGCACACATGCATTTACAGTTATGTTTGTGTGGTCAAGTGTGTGCAATATTCTTCGACTGAGTGGGTGCCCACTCCCAGTGCTGGCTTGAGAACATATTGCATGAATGCATGAATATATTTGTGTGTATTCTATACATTCAATTGATTATATGCCCCCTTTTAAACTGGAGCACATTGATTTGTATGCACACCTGCATTTATGTGCCTGGCTGCTCAAGTGCACACTTTGCAGCATGAATGAGTGCATTATGTGGGGCCAGCCAAGTCTATGGACTTTTAATGTTTGTTTAGAGCCTGAATGCCTATAAATGCCAAGAAAAAATGGAGTGCATGCTTATGAATGAGGACCCTACACTGCGCAAAAAGCATGGAATACGGATGGGTATTTTACAGGAAACTCCCGTTAAACTTTCCAACAAACTCCGGTAAACTCCAGAATTGTACCATCACACCTGTATATTACCGTATATTACTGTATATGTCTGCTAAACTTGAGCTTTACGGGCAAATCTAGTACCCATAATTGCCCGTTAACTCCTCTTTTCACGCAATGCTACCCACCCAAGTATTACATCAATGGATGGATCACACATTAAGGAAGTCGAGGACTGGGTTCATATGTGGCCGACAGCAGAAAGGACTTTCTTGCCAGAAAGGAACAAGCCTGGAACGCCTGCAACAAACTCCTCTGAGTCTGGCAGTCTGGCGTTTCAGCCTCCACCAAGGTATCTTTCTTCAGGGCCTGTGTTGAAAGTATCCTGCTATATGGTGCTGAGACATGGACTATGAAGAAGGAATTGACTATGAAGAAGGAATTACAAGGCTGTCTTGATGGCACAGTACACTGTACAAGACTCCTCATGTGTGTTAAAAAACATCTCCTGGAAAACTCATCCAACCAAAGAGCAGATCTATGGTGAACTGCCGCCAATAACAACAACAGCAGCACGTCGTAGAGCAATCTTTGCTGGTCACTGCTACCGCTCCAAGGATCAGATATCAGATATCTTGCTATGGCGGCTGCCTCAATCATCCAGAGGAACCAGACCTCATACATATCCTGTATGCAAACCTTGCTTTAAAAATATTTTTTAAATGTTTTAAATAGAAAAATAGTAAAAAAGGGATAATGTTTAGGGATAATGGGTAAGACAATGGCAAAAATAGGGCCCTATAG
Source organism: Protomyctophum bolini (assembly GCF_963924005.1). Taxonomy (NCBI): domain Eukaryota; kingdom Metazoa; phylum Chordata; class Actinopteri; order Myctophiformes; family Myctophidae; genus Protomyctophum; species Protomyctophum bolini. The sequence goes on from NC_137878.1 coordinate 14,451,124, forward strand.
CCAGATTATAATGGATAGGAGAACACAGGAGAGAAAATGCAGCTCTCTGTCCTTTGCTACGCTCAGGGAATGAATTTGAAGTTTCGATATGCTGTAACAATAACACCGAGATGGGCTGACAACAACTGTGGGGAAATTGCAATGAAATGGTGAGCTACAGAGGTGAGGTGATCCTACAGTATACACTACAGTATGGTACACACCGCTGCCAACAGGGGTGGTGATGGGAGCATGACATTCAGTTGCACAGAGCTGAATATTGAACTGGGGTTTCTGTCAGAGTTTAAATACAGCCGTGAGAAGGAATTTAAGTAGTTTTCATTCCCAACTGTCAATCTGTTGTCAAGTATTTATTTAGTGCCTCTGCAGTAGAAACCACCAGGGCATACAAAACTCACCACCATATCAATCCCTGACAACATAATATTGCTACAGAACATAATTACTGCATGGATATACACCAAACAAAAATAGACAATAAGGAAAACAAAGTAAGATAAAGGAGCATTTGTGCCTGTCGTTGCCGGCCGTTATTGGGCCACCTCAGCATCACGCTCTTATTCACATGATTCACTCAGCCAATCACACACTCACTCACTCCATCTTCATACCGGCTATTTAAACTAGAAGGGTTTGCACTCCTCCTCCTGCTTCCTTGCTTGCTGCTGCTGATTCTGCTGCGCCGCTGTATGCAAACCTTGCTGCGCACCCTCCTCCACCCCAGCTACCACCTGTCGTTTTGGATCTACTGTTTAGGTACGGGGGATTCGGAGTCCCTATGGTCGGGACTGATGCGCTTGATCTGAGTACCTAAAAAGCAGATCCAATACATCGCCAAACCATAATAAATATATTGCTCATCTTATATTCAACTGGATAAAGTGCCCATCGGCACAGGTCTCCACCAGGGCAGGTCAGGTTGTGGCCTCATGGTGGCGCTATAACAGGCCGTTGAGGAATATTTGAGGTTCGTCGTTGGCATCCAGGGAGTGTGTGTGCAAAGTTTGGCATGGATCGGGCCACCGGTGCCGGAGAATCTTGCTATGAAACGTTATTAGCGTTTGAACACAGAGCTTTGTTGTTCCTGCATAATCACTCCTCGTCCTTCATACACGTGGCCCCTCTTCTGGATACTAGAACTGAACACAATGGCACCCCAAAGCTTATTTTGGTCTTGCTCCCTCTCTCTCTCACACACACACACACACTGTCCACGGTTTTGTCGATCATCAGACGCATATGCCGTACTCTGAATGGGCATTTGCACTTTGATTAATATTTCACCAAATAAATCACATAGTTGCCACTGACCCATTTTAAAAAGAAAATTAAATAATCAAGGTCCTTCGCCTGCAGATGTTTTTTAAACTTATTTTCTCTGTCTCTCCCTTCTTTTTTTTCTGCTTCACCGTTTCCCCCTAATCGTACAATGTAGTTTAAATCCCTAATCCCTTGGTATTAAACGTGCTCTACTGTTTGTGTACCCCTAAGGGAATGTGGGGGTACTGCAGGGAGAAAGTGAGAAAGTGGAACATGGAAAGATAAATGTTACTCTTACCGTTTAATGATAAAACATTAACAGACCGTGAACCTGCTGATCTGTAAAGTGTAAAAATCACACCTGTGTGAAATGAGCGGTGCAACTATACATTTATTGTTATAGTAACTGTGCTCTGTGCTGTATTGTTGCGGGGGTCCCCAGAACATCCAGACCACGTGGAGTGGGGACAACAACGCGTGTCCCTGCTAAGGACGACATCAGACGAGATAGAAAAATATGCTCGTAAAGCGCCTAGGACGACATTGGGCGACCCCTTAGATAATAATGTTTGATAATGATTTGCGTCATCGTCACCAGGCAACGCCATCGATCATTTTCCATCCTGGATCATTTTCCATGCTAGACGCGATCCAAAAAACCTTTTGTATTGGAATTGAGCTCCGATAGAGGTGATCATACAAAACATCCATGTTTTTAGAGGTCAATAAAAAAACATGGCGACCTTGCGGGACCGTTTCAGCTGTTGTGATCACAACACATGCATCTAACAGTACGCCCCTGAAATGCTTCCGTGTTCCCAGAAGTAGGTCAATACCGGTGGTGTCGCTTCAAATAGGAGGCGCGGCCTGGAAACCGTGCAGCCACACCATATATACAATGTAATGCATTTTGTGGGGCATTTTGAATTGGTACAGACAATGGGAATCTACTCAAGACATGTACTACTCCGCTCGACCTGCAGATGAGCAAGTCGATGCATGGCATAAAAGCCATCGACTAATTGTCAGCAGAAAAGGAGAGATAAACAAATGTCAAGCAATGATTGAATTGTTATTGGTTTCCATTTCTTTGAAGTGCCTCTGAATAGTGTGGAATAAGCACTCGCGAAGCAGGCTGCAAATTGTTTTGTTTATTGTCTCCTACAAGTTCAGTCACTGTCACTACAGTGACTAATTCCTGTCCCCTTGAAAACAAATGTGTCTTCCCTCAAGTTCCTGCAAAGTAATGGGTGGCATTGTGTGATTGCAAGCGGTGTCGCAATAAATAGCCAGGCTATTTTCTCGCTACTTTTGCGGGACCCTCTTGTATAACAAATTTGGGCATTAATCAACAAAATAAAAACATATGGAGATACAAGGTTTCTACCTGACAGCGATGTCACAAAATACTATAAACTTTATTGTAACAGCTGCTACATATTTGCACTTGTGGCCCAAAAGCCTCTGTTTTGAATCACCCCATTAAAATCTAGGTGGGAAAATAAATGAGCAATTCTCTCCCCCGGGAGAATTACCATCACTGTGACCTTGAGCTAGGCTTATTTACTCCCAATTTGGAGACTGGTGCTGGTTAAGTGGACGATCAGCAGAAATACCTGCCAGCTTCAAGATTTAAACGTGCACATAAATTATTGAACAGTGAGTTGATGAGGAACAATGTGTGTGTGCTCAGTCAAACTCCCGGAGGAGAGGCACCCTGAGGCAACCTTGGTGATCTGAATGCAGTCAGATAGATAAAACCCCATTAAGGTTGACTGGAGTCCCTCAGGGCTCTGTACTAGTGTATTTTCTGTTATTATGGGGAAGGCTTTAGCAGAAAATAGCAGATAGACAATAAGGATGAAAAAACCGGGTCGTTTTTACGTCATATTGCATCACAATCATTTTACCACTTTAACCACTGACATAATAGAAAAATACTCATATTCTTTCAGAAAACTGTTTAGAAGACATTTGTAGAATCGACCTCAGGTTTTAATGGGTTAGGTGGTTAAGCGATTCATTGATGTATAATAAAGTGTACAGGTATATTTTTTACAGCACAAAGTAAAATTTCCTTTTAGAAAATGATCGACAGTCGCAGGCCTAATCCTCACTTTGCCTTTAAGGACAGAATGGACTGCAGATAGAGGATGGGTGGGTGGGGGGGCGGGGGACTCACTTACAGTACATGCCAGTCTGTTCAACTGCCAGACCCTTTGTATACCTGTTGTCTTGGTAACAGGTCCCCCACGCACTGTATGCATGAGCTTCTGGATTTCCATCAGGCTACCAGTAGGCGAGCTTGAGGGCCAGATGAGTAAGCAAAGCGTATCATTGCAAAACAATAGTTCAACTCGAAATGAACTCTCTCGAGATGCCAACTTACAACTGCTGCTCTGAGTCCTAAAGTTCTCTGCTGCTGTCTGGGTACGACTGCTGCTCTGAGTCCCTATAGAGCGCTCTGTCTGGGTATGACTGCTGCTCTGAGTTCTATAGAGCTCTCTGCTGTCTGTCTGGGTACGACTGCTGTTCTGAGATCTAGAGCTCTCTGCTATTCTAAATCCTTTAGACCCATTATTGACCTTATACCAACCTTGAAACGTACCTTAGTTACGTCACCAAGAATGGTGGTCCCTTATTGGCTGTTGGAGGACACCTACATACATACCCCAGCATACATAGGCTGCACATACCCCCTATTGACTTTGAAACGTACTTTTGTTACGTCATCAAGAACAGTTGTCCCTTTTGGGCCGGTAGAGTACACCGACACATACATACCCAGCCGATCTCAGTACTTGCGTGCTCTGCTTGCGCAAGTAATAACCTGAATGCTCTGGATCCAAAACTCTACTAACCGCACAACCCATCTTCCCTCTGCATGCATTCAGACAGCAGCGCTGAAGCGGCTGCTACTCACAGACGATCATTAGCTCCACATCAAGAAGAATAAGTAGGCTAATTAAAACATACAGCGTAAGATAAAGAAAGGGGGAGGGGGAAGGAGACGGTACGGTTTAAATAGGATAAAATATATGTTTTAACTCTGCAAGCTTGCAGTGGATGGAGTAATAAACCACAAAAACTGAAGATTAGCCTAATCTTATATCTGACCTTTACTGCTGCATTAAAACAATTAGCAGGATTCCTTACGCTGCAGATTGTGTAGTAGCTCTCTTGGGTAATTTACAACTTTAAAATATTAACTTTTTCTGACTTAACAAGTTAGAAAGAATCAGATTAGATCACAGCGACCATGCAGCAAGACACCACCCCAACCCTTTCCAAGAAGAGGCTAACTGACATTTGACACATTGAGTTGGATCGAAGGCAGAGTCACGAATCCATTGTCCTCCCTGTCTTGTCAGAATGACCTGGGGGCGTGCTGCTGCAAAGGCTGCCCATCTGTTTGACTTGATCTGGGCTGAAAGGAGAACAGGCTGGCCATAGTTTCACTTGTTTGCACACACACAGTTTCACTTATTTCAAGACAAGATAAGGAGGCAATGATGACATGAGGCAAATCCAATGCATTCTCACTGCCAAGATGGCAAATGGCAGACGGATTGGACCAAACGTCAATATGGCTATGCGGGCAGTGAGTTATGATTCTGTCCCTATCTGGACATATCTCGAATGGGTTCGAGTCGACTGAAGCGGACTCGGCACGTCGACTCGCTTTACTCCACTTTAGATGACGTGCCTCCATTATTGAACAATCAGAACCATAAAATTCCGCCACTCCACACGCAGCAACTGCCAGTAACAGCCGCGGCGCTGCCGGTGAGAGGGGCGGCATCTGCCAGGGTAGGTGCACTCCACTGCCGCTCGCTTCCACAGCAGTGCGTTGGTCGGACATGCATTGCGTCATGCTTGCAGTCAGGGTTAGGGTTTGGGGTAGGGTGTCGGACTGATGCCGCGAGAAACACTGTCGCCTGCCGCAGACACTCCACGGCTGCGAGAAACACTGTCGCCTGCCGCGGACACTCCATGGCTGCGAAAAACACTGTCGCCTGCCGCAGACACTCCACGGCTGCGAAAAACACTGTCGCCTGCCGCGGACACTCCACGGCTGCGAGAAACACTGTCGCCTGCCGCAGACACTCCACGGCTGCGAAAAACACTGTCGCCTGCCGCAGACACTCCACGGCTGCGAGAAACACTGTCACCTGCCGCGGACACTCCACGGCTGATGCCGCTGATGGAAAATGCACTCGCTCTCCCTCTCTTTAGAGCCTAATAAAATATTAAACATTTATCGCGGGCGTTAGTCCACAACTTAGAGCGAGTCTAGACTACAGCTATGGAGGGCAACTTCCGGGTCTGGCTCTTCTTTGCTTATATCAAGCATTTCACTGGCCTCACGATCCCGCCTATGGTAACGGGACAGAATGTGTTAACTGGCTCCTTTTATGATCTGAATTCCCCTTGGCAATCCAGTAATCTGATCCAATCTCATACAACATATTGTTGACATAAATAAACATGTAAGTACCTCTCCCAGCAGACCTCAATGTCATGTCAGTGATCTGTTTCAAATGCAGTACTCTTGTGTATTCCACTTTATAAATTCACATAAACATAATAAACTCATTCTCGCTATCAGGTATTATGGAGAAAATGAATGATTCATTGTTATTTTCTGTTTCATTTAAGATCAACTGCAAACAAAGTCAAAGAACAAAGAACTACTCCCACAGGAGTACTCCCACAAAGTAACAAACCATCCCGCACTAAAACATTTAGTAGTGTTTACATGTGGGTCACACGGGGCCCCTGGTGTTTAATCTATCTGCAACAGTAGCGTGCATGGCGATCAATATAAGATCTATATTGCAGGCCCAGTCTAGATATTCAATACCATCTAAATGATCATTCTTATTTACACAGTCCAGCCACGTCCCCCTCCATGGTCATGTCAAGGCTTTTACTGAAATCAGCCTTTCTTGTCTCATCTCATCTGGCTCCATGTGCTTCCACACCATGCCAGGCATTAGTGGTTTGAATCAAGGTTACAGCAAGCAGAGGAAAAGATAAAAGATGGAAAATAAATCTATCTGTATTGCAAGATACATTCAAATATACTTTCAGCAGCTCAATGTTGTACTATGGCATAAAAGGCATGTGGCAGCAATTACTTGCAAAGCCAAGGCAAAGATGCAAATAAGCGAATTCACACCCCAGGAATAGGGATGCTATATGGTTAAAATAAATAAAACACATCACAGCATTCAGTATTATTGCACTATAGTGTACAGGGTGTTGCTATCCTATATGTCCTGCCTCTCCACCTGTACTGTATCTTTAGAGCAGAGGTCTTCAACAGGAGGTATATTTGCGAGGGACTTATTGCATGTTTAAGTGGTTAAATGTCACATATTTAACATGAATCCAATATGTAGGGGGGTCCCTGCTTCACCTCTGCCCCTGCCATAGAGACGGCAGAGCTTCACATGGGTTTCATCACATAACGCTCTGGGTGCTGCTCTCCTGAAACTGCAGATATACTGGCACTATTCAAACAGTATCTGATAGCTGATAGATTGTATGGCTAACCACATGGTTTGATACTAGATCAACACTTCTATGCAGCCAAACTGAACTGAACACTCACTCCTGTGGACTCGCCCCAAGAGCCCCAGCCACCAGTGATGAATTGGCCATGGCGATAACCGGGAGAGTTCCAGCTGGGCCAGTCTATCTGCCACACGGAAAGGAAATATATGCCACATATATGCAACATATCTCTTGCATATATGCCATATTCAGGTTCATACATGTGCATATATGCTACTCATAGATGTACTGTATATATATGCACATATATATGCACATACATGTGCATATATATGTATATATATATATATATATATGCACATGTATATATATGCACATACATGTGCATATATATATGTACATGTATACATATATATATGTACGGTGGGGTTCCATTCGTTTATGCCAGCCCAGTACCCATAGTTACCTCTAGGTATTTAAAAGTACCTGGGTACCTATGGAAGTCACACCTCTGATGGGTGTGGTTTAGTGTTTTCTTCTCACCTACTGTGTAATATAATTAACAGACAGTAGGTGGCAGTAGGGCAGTAGGACAGAGGCCAGTGCAGTATTCAGCTTGCAAATTTAATGAAAATTTGAAGGGATGTGCCAGGGACCCCCCTTTTGAGAGGATATGCCAGGGACCCCATAAGAGAAGGTTTTTACAGCTATAGCAGTGACTCTCAACCCGTTTAATTTCAAGGACCCCTTGTGTTATATATATATATATGTGTGTGTGTGTGTGTGATAACCGGGAGAGTTCCAGCTGGGCCAGTCTATCTGCCACACGGAAAGGAAATATATGCCACATATATGCAACATATCTCTTGCATATATGCCATATTCAGGTTCATACATGTGCATATATGCTACTCATAGATGTACTGTATATATATGCACATATATATGCACATACATGTGCATATATATGTATATATATATATATATATATATATATGCACATGTATATATATGCACATACATGTGCATATACAGTATGATGTGTCATATATATATTGACATAATGTGCATATATGTTGAGAGACATGTAGGGGGCCAATTTCATATAGGTGCATATATGTTGGTACATATATGTGGCATATGTAAAAAAATATATATATTTTCTTTCCATGTGGGTTGGTCCGTGGAATACTGTGTGTGTGTGAGAGTGCGAGTGTGAGTGTGAGTGTGTGTGTGTGTGTGTGTGTGTGTGAGTGTGTGTGTGTGTGTGTGTGTGTGTGTGTGTGTGTGTGCGTGTGTGGCTGTGCGTCCGTGCGTGCGTGCGTGTGTGTGTATGTGTTGTCTTTGGCTGACTGGCCCACAGAGAGGTTTTGTCTCTTATACGCTTATTAATTATTAAAACAGCAGAAACAAACTTCTCATTCTTTCTTGCTTTAAGTGTTTCATAATCCAAACCCACTCTCCTCCAGAGAATGGTGTATGAGTAATTTAAGAAATGTCAAAAGTGCACAGTGAGAGGTTCGTTGAGAGCCAGGCACGGGGTCCAATGAGTCATCAAATACAGTGAGAGGTTCGTTGAGAGCCAGGCGCGGGGTCCAATGAGTCACCAAATACGATGTAACGCAGCACAGTGTCTGAGAAATGTACTGATCTACACTACTGGTTCATGTTGAAGTGACTTTCCTCACTATGTCAGGAGGACCTGTGAAAGAAAGAAAGAAAGAAAGAACAAGAGGGAGGACCGAGGGACATATACTTGGTTGCCTACAATAGCACATATACAAAAGGCCAACGCAGCTATAGTTTTTATTTATTTTTTATAGCGAAATATATGAGGTGCGCTAGCCCCACCTATATACAGGTTTAATGTTTGTTTTTAAGACACCATTGACAATGAAGGGAACATTTAGGTCATCTTGTCCCTAAAACAAACATTAAATGCCATTTCCAATAAAGAGAATGTAACACAAACATTAAAAGGCCATTAACAATAAAGAGCATTTATTGTTTGTTTTGTCACCGTTTGATTTACATCCCCATTACATTACCTAATCAACATGAGTTAGACTTTAATATATTAGTGGCCCTCACTTCACACAGGTGTGATTTTTTACTAAAGGCCTTTCACGTCAGTGTAATTTTCTGTCTATGTGCAGCAGAGCAGGTCACTCTGGACCAGACATCAGAGTGCTTCAGAAGCCAAAGCTAGAGGCTGTTAGACAGCAATGTATACTCCTCCGCACGCAGCCTGCCTACCAATAGATACCGTCTGTTTGTACATTATACCACATGTTTTCTAACGAGATGGAAATAAGGATGCAGGAAGATAAGAAAACTCCCAGGCGACCTTTCTTTTTTGCCTTTTTTTAAGGGATGAGCAGCACTCGATACGGATTTGCCTTCAAGAGCGATGCTTTGTTGAATCGGGTAGTCTGCGACCTTAAAGTCAAGCCAACTTTGAGCGGTTTGAAAAAGTTTTCTCAAAAGTATATACTGTAAGAAGTTTGATGTGCCTTGTGTTGTAAGCCTATATGTGTGTACCTGTGTGTGATGGAGGTGGATGGGTGTTTGGGATGTTAGCGAGTTAGTTAGGGTAGAGACTTGTGGTATTATGACGTTGGAACAACATAGGTTCACCTCCCTCACTGATCTATGTCCATTCTAGCTGATAACAACTCCTCCTACACTCACCTGATTCCAATCACTTCTGATAACAACTCCTCCCTTATCTGCTCCGCTCAGACCAATCAATGGCTATATTTATATGTGGTGTGCCTTTGTCTGAACAACACACTTTCACTCCCCAAAATGCATATTGTGACTTCTTGGGACTAATGTGACCGAACTTCAAATGGTGCCGCCTTGGTCACTTCCCCACTTCAGGATTGTGGAAGTGCCGTTGTCAAACACCAAGATGTAAAAGGTACACAAAAATAAATTGATAAAATGACGTTTCCGCACCGTCTAAAGCAGACTTGAGCCACAAGAGGCGAGCCAATAGGCGAGCGAGTCTGGTTGCGATGTCCGACCCTGCACCCTGTCGTTTCACCTGACAAAAAGTCAAAGTGTCGCACAAACGTATGAGTGAATATATCTGATCTACAAGCTCATTATGAGCTTGTAGTCTATTTTCCAGTGTTTTTTTTATAATGATGAAAAGGAACTGTTTTGGACCTGACAGCGATGACACATGTAGTGAGGTGCAGTGAGTATTTAGGGCAATGGCAACTGAAGACTGCTGCTACCTTTCAGCTTGTTGGCACCATGGACAGCTCCACACATACATCTGTCGCCTGTGAAGCTTGTTAGCTCTGGCTTCTCCACAACTAGACACGGAAGCTTCCCTCAAGTTCAGAGTGTGTCTGGGAGACACCACCCCTCACCGGCTCAGCACAGAAGGACAGAGCTGGGAGTATGAGGCAGCCACACTTTGTAAAGCAGTCACTTGTGACTATAGCCTAGATGATAGTATAGGCTTCTCAATGAGTCAGTCAGTATAACTCCAGCCGGAGACATTATTTAACATCAACAATATAACGGACAGTAACATAAGGCATGCTGTGTAAATGCTAAGCGATTAGTGTAGAGATTACATTAACCTAAGGTTTTATAGGAGCTCAGTTAGATGAGGAGCTTTGAACATGAATTAAAAGCTTTAAATTAATTCTCTAAATTAACTGGAAGTCGGTGAAGAACAGCTAAAAAACCCCAGCTAAAAACCATGTCTGTCTGTCTGTCTGTCTGTCTGCGGTACCAACAGGTGAGAAAGTGCTGTTGAGCTTCACACTGTGCACAGGTGCATGATGGGAAGCTGAGTTTTTTGTGTAACACAAGTCTTTTTCAGCACGGGTGTCTGTCTGTACAGTACAGTATAACAGTACAGTATAACAATCTGAGGCCGATTCTACAAAAAGTCTTTTAAAATCAGCTTTCTGAGAAAAACTTGTTACTATATTAGTGGTGCTCAAACCTTTTCATATGTAGGACCCCCAAATTTGTATTTATTTGGAACACAGCACACAGCAATGTGGTGCCACAGTGGCACGATCTCGAACAAGTCCATGGTACAGCTTGTCAGGTCCTTTTAACATAATAGAGTGTCCAAGATGCCGAAGAATGAGACAGGGAGAAGCTAAATGCTATATTCGCTTCACTGTGTACCAAAGAAAAACGACCAAGAGCCAGTGAGTGCTCAAACAAACAGCAGAAGTCATCATGACACCAACGCACATATAAGAGCTTCTAGCAGTTCTCTTGGGTTCGGTTCAAGCACAGAACGGGAAGATTGGGAACGACGGTAGAAGTGAACAGAAAGAACAAGAGACACAGGCAATGGGATGGGTGGCAGACAGACAGAGAGTGAGGAGTACAGAGGAAAGTCGACCGCCAGCAGCTGGTGGAAAGTAATTGTACATTTACTCAAGTAATGTTGAGTACAATTTTGAAATACTTACATTACATTACTGGAGTTCAGGTAAAAAATAAAATAAAAAATGGATAGAGAACAATGCATACAAAAATGTATAATGATATGTAAGTGTATAGTGAATAGTACAAGTGTGAATCTCTGGGTTCAGGTTCTGCGATACATTCTTCCATGCTCAGCACATTAGAAGACAACCTTTTAAGATCAGGGCGATACGCAGGGGGAAACAGAACCCTTAGGGAAAGCAGAGCCTATAGGAGCTGGTGCACTGCTGACACAGACAGCAGAGCCTATAGGAGCTGGTGCACTGCTGACACAGACAGCAGAGCCTATAGGAGCTGGTGCTGACACAGACAGCAGAGCCTATAGGAGCTGGTGCTGACACAGACAGCAGAGCCTATAGGAGCTGGTGCGGACACAGACAGCCTATAGGAGCTGGTGCTGACACAGACAGCCTATAGGAGCTGGTGCTGACACAGACAGCAGAGCCTATAGGAGCTGGTGCTGACACAGACAGCAGAGCCTATAGGAGCTGGTGCGGACACAGACAGCCTATAGGAGCTGGTGCGGACACAGACAGCCTATAGGAGCTGGTGCGGACACAGACAGCCTATAGGAGCTGGTGCTGACACAGACAGCAGAGCCTATAGGAGCTGGTGCGGACACAGACAGCAGAGCCTATAGGAGCTGGTGCGGACACAGACAGCCTATAGGAGCTGGTGCGGACACAGACAGCAGAGCCTATAGGAGCTGGTGCAAGTGACCAAACGATCCATATAAGTGCTATAACTCTGTAAACGCTAAATGTAAGCTACTGTACAACTTAAGCAAGTTAGCCTACATGATGACCACACAAAGTGTTGTTACAGTCCACTGCAGGCTACAGGCAATTTGATTTCCAAAATGATTAGTATTGATTGATGATTAGTCTGTGACGCACATTACACGTGTATGTATTTGGGTTAAGAGGCAATGATTGATAAACTACAGTAGTACTACTAGATTATAGCCTAGTTGGCAGTTGATATAATAATATTGTCAATCTGTTCGGGACTGTTGCACAAAGGTGAATGATTGCACTTTGCGAACTGGGACAATACCTGGACATAACTGCGACTTCAGAGGAAACTAAAGGGAGTTGCATGCTGCTATTCATGTTTACTCACCACCCCTGGAATCCATTAGAATTATGGAAATGGACATTAACAGTGAGTTACATAAATCCTTTATTTCGGCGATAAGTCTGTTGAACTCCGTTCTCACTCTCACTTTCTTTTTTTCTTTTTTTAGTCAGGCTTTTTCGGGCTTCCGGCAGAACATTATGGTCATTTTTAGGGTTGGACCGATCCTCGGGCTGGCCCAGTTAGGGTAGGGTAGGGTATAGGGCCGGGGCCTTAATATTTGGGCCCATTGAGAACTCTAGTCCCTGGTGCGACGATTCTGTGGGCAGACCCCTGAACAGTGAGTGTGCGGATCGTTTGGTGCGGATCGGAGCAATGGTGCCGCTCGCAAGTGTGCATGTTACGTTTGTGACGTGAACTGTCCGCCCAGCTATGTTGATGCCATTACTTTAACTTGTAATTTTACTCAAATAACAAAAGAAAAACGGAGTATTTGTTCCACCACTGCAGCTGTCAGAAACAGAGAGATGACAGATCCAGTACAGTGACAATTGACATGATGTTGGCAAGGAGCTATGTGGACTGAGCCGGTAAAGGAGAGAGACAGGAGAGGGGAGGTGTGACACCTGTGAGAAGTCACAGAAAGAATGATGGACAGAGCAGAGACTGGGGAATATACAGTATACTGTGCTAGAAGGCTGGACCACTAGGGAGTCCCTTGAAAACAGACCACAACAAGACCTGCAGTATTTCTTCAAACCACAATATGAATAAAACATTAGACTTTGTCTGTGTGATGTCTTCAGTGTGTGCGTGTGTGCGTGTGTGTGTGTGTGTGTGTGTGTGTGTGTGTGTGTGTGTGTGTGTGTGTGTGTGTGTGTGTGTTTGTGTGTGCGCGCACGCGTGCGTGCCTATTATATGAGTGTTACAGGGTTAATAGCCAATAAGTTAAGGCTGCATTCCACCAACAAATGTCTTACCCATTGCTCTGGAGCATCAGACTTGTGCATCATTTATAGAATATATGGAATACAAAATGAGGACAAAGAAAAAGGTAATATCAAGCATGTTGGGGGGCAACGAAATACATGATGAACAATTATTGATCAGAGATCGATTTTCCTGAGTGTGAAAACATGTTCAAAACTAGAAAGTTTGCACTCTGTAGTGCAGTGAAGTGCATTACGAATTGACGATGCAGTGTGGTGCAGTGCAGTAAAGAGGGCTGGTGAAAGTTACAGGTGGTTTTGTGAAATGCAAGCTTAAAGATGTGACGTTTAAGAATGTCAAAGGGCCTGCCAATTCAGTGAGAAATCCAAACATTTTCATGGAGAAAGTGTGACATTTGCCAGGTGTGAAATTGTACCAGGTCTGAACTGGGTATTAGATCAGGCGAATAGGGGTAAAACCTGTGTCTTTTAGAGGAACTTTCAGGGAAAGATCAGGGAAGTGTGAAGAGTTTGACTGTCTTAACCACAATCATATTTTTAATCATTTGCTTTCTTCCATCCTGTGTTCATGGGCTAAAATAACGTATTATCCAGACACTTCAGCTGCACAGGGAGGGTAATTAAGTTGACCTTCAGTTTGTTTGGCGTTATGTTGCCTATTTTGGCACATTTTGGCTTCAATCCAGACAATGTGAGTCAGCTGGCAAACCTTCACAGGATGCGTTGCTTTTTATTTCTCAAAGGTAACACAAATTCCCATAACATCACACGATTACGTAATCCAGACTGACATTTTATTGTGCCCTTGACCTTCAGTCTTTTCAAACCAAGTTTCATGGAAAATCTGCACATCTGCTATAGAGGGACAGACAGATGGGGAAGACAGAATGGGGCTGAAGACATAACCCGTACAAGGAGGTAATAATTACAACAGCCCCTCCCCCTGATACCGCCCTGATAACACGCACACGCGCGCACACATTTGGGGCCTTTTTCCTTTCGCTGAGGAGAGTTCTCAGCGCCATGTTTAGGTGGAGGTGGCATGAAACTAAAACCTAAGCCACTTTGATTCCTGAAGCCGTGATAAGCCGCAGAGATTCAGCGCAGGCTGATAAAGAAAGAGCTTACCGTGGCAAAGTGAGATACCCAGGCTTTTCCTTCACAAATTAGATATACCTGTCTTTGGAAATTGGAAATGTTACTTAGGAAAAAAGTACATGCCTTTCATCAAATATTTAACCACTTACAGTAAACATGTATCAACATGTTGTAAGCTTGGCGATCTGCTATTTACTGAGAAAGCATTCCTCACAATACGGACTATGGGGTTGAAGAATTCAACTCTTCAAAAGTACAAATTACTAAGTATGTATTCTTTTTAATGCATTGCCATGAAGGCATTTTTAAATGTTCCCAAAATGCAATATTGAAATGCACACATAGGCCTATAAAAAATGGCAAATTCTTAAAAAAAATAGAGATACTGAAGAGCAATTGATGGTAAAATTACAATAGTAATTAAATTAACCACTCAATTACAGTAGAGGTGGAGGTTGTGGAACCATGACTACCGGAGCTGAGTGATATTCGAACCTGTTGTTGACACAATGAACTAGCCTGGAAACCAGATGGAAAAAAATGTTTGCCCAGCTCGACAGATTTACTCTGAAATAGTGAGGGACCGGTATGCAAATATGGGCCAGTGTTATCACCAGAGGCCTTTTTAAGCAGTGACTAACCGCTCCAATGAACAGCTATGTGTCCCTATGTAAGTATGTCTCTATGTATGCATGTCTCCATGTACCTGTATGTCTGTCTGAGTACGGACAGCTGCAATACCGTTGGGTGAGAACAAGCGTGTCTCTATGTCTCTATGTGTGTCCCTAAATGTATTTCTGTTAAGCCATGCAGCAAACAGTGTGTGCTGGCTCGAATATACGACTAGCAAAACACTATTCGACACTAAACTAATATTAATTTTAATATTAATTTTAGCTTTTAGGCATGCAGCATTGCAGCTATGTGTTCTGGTGTTGGTATAGTTCTCCAATCCATTCATGGTTGATTTGGCTATTGTTGCGAACGCAATGAGCACTTACTATGAGACCTAGCAGATCATGTCTGTCTGTGTGTGTGTCTGTCTGTCTGTCTGTGTGTGTGTCTGTCCCGCTATACGTCCAAATATGGAGTGTGTTGCATCAGCAATCACTCAGCTCCATATATGAGCACAAAAGGGGCCAGGTCCACATATACAGTAACAGCGGGACAGACACACAGACACACAGACAGACAGACATGATCTGCAGGGTCTCAGCTGCGTTCGCTTCCCGCGTTTGCGCGTCTTACTGGTTATATCATACTGTATGTTCTGTAACTACGTGAGTTTTGCCGTGACGGTGGACTCACTGAAGCGGTGAAACCAAACAGCAGTACTCATGCCAGAAACACCGCTGCCCTTTGGTGGATGAATTTGGTACAGGCCTATTGCACTACTGACTACATTGCATGCATGGAAAACTGCGGTGAAAGACAAGTTAGACAAAACAAATCAACCATGGAAGAGAGGCAGAGAAAAATGGGACTAGACCTATACTTGGTGGAATAATTACATTTGCAATTGTTGTTGCAACTATGCACAAGGCGCGTTGCATTATAGTGGGTAGGTCTGGTAGAAGTTTTGCATGCATTTCTACTCAGCACTAGCCAGGGTAGAACGTCTAAGTGATGATAAACGTATCGTTTATATTTTACGTTCGTTTGGAATCAAGTCAATAATCCAATACATTGGTAAACGTTATGTAACCTGTGGAAATGCTTATGTAACTGTTGCACTAATCATAGTGCATTGTAATGTCGGAAGGTAGACATAACTGCTTGATTTGTTTGAACATTATTTCTTTTAATTATTTCATGTTAAAGTATGTTTAGAGAAGGACAGAGAAATGCTGCTGTTTATACTATGTTGTCGTGTTAGTGCGGTGCAGTCAAACTATACTGCCAGTGGAATCCATGGTGAACTCCCCATGACGCAGTTAGGAGCACACAGATATGATGGTGGCTATAGTCCAATCAGGTTGTGGTTTCACACAGAGATTCCAGACTAATGTCTACGCAGGGATATCCCCCCCCCCCACACACACACACATCTCCAAATATAGATGTGTATTTGCATTTCAGATCAGTGCTCTGGTTAATATTCAAGTGCCTCAGGAGGAGAACCCTCCTCTCACCTCTCTCTCTCATTAGTTTGAATGAGTTGCCAATAAACCATTTGAAAGTAGAATATTTCAATATAAAATACTGTCTCAGCTGAAATTTTGTAAATGGCTAAACAACCCTTGGTTTTATGCATGCCTGCTTTTTTATTGAAGTGATGAAGATTCCAAAAATATTTGCTTTGGTTGCTTTGAAGGCCAGCATCAGAGTTTTGTACTGCATACAATGTGAGACCTCCCTGTATAATACTGAATGTAGGCTACACTTGTACAGTGAACCCGAGCATCCACCTTTGGGGGGAACAATATACTGTAGCTATTTTGGCAAAGAGAGGTGGTGTGTAGACAGCAAATGCAGCTCTGCCTTATACAGACAAAAATAAGGTCCAGTTTACTAAGTCTAGACTTTTGGTTGACAACATGTGCTATTTATGTACACGCTGTGTGAACTTGTAAAATGTGTATCACAGATTCCAGAAAAATAAGGAACAAAGCATGTCCCTTATCAGTTCAATAAGGGACACATCTTTTGGTTTCCAAATAAGTGACTGTTCCTTATTTCAAGGGACGGTTAGTTGAGAGACAGCAGCTAAAGCATGACAGAGAGAGAGAGAGAGAGAGAGAGAGAGAGAGAGAGAGAGAGAGAGAGAGAGAGAGAGAGAGATCAACTCGAGGTGACAGCAGGACTGAGAGTCACTTTCCGCCTTGTGATTCAATATTGTTGTCGTTCCTTGTATCTGGCTGTCAGAATAAAGCTTGCAGATATAGCAGAAGGAGTCGAGAGCTTTCCTTTGGAAACCACTGAAGGGGTTGAGTGCAGTGGAAGATGTACTCTGATTTGTTATTTTTATTTCTAAAATACTACAATGTAGAAATACACTGTAAAGTATGTATATTTTTTTACTTGAGTAAAGTCACAACCCGTAACAATTTGCCAAACGTTTGACTATTGCCAAAGTATTTTGAATTGTAGAAGTATACTGTAAAATAGGGCTTAATTGGTTAACATAACTTTTGTAGAACCTAGCCTACTGTAGAATCTACAAAGTGACTTGTAAATGACACTGTCAAATATTTGTAAAAAGTGCAATATTTCCTCTGGGGTGTATAGGAAATTAGAAATTCTCAAGTAAAGTGGTCCTTGAGGGAGTTCCAGGGGTTACCCAGCAAAAGCAGTTAATATACATTTATAATGTTGGCTAATCAAAAATAGCATATGTGCAAGTTCACAGCTGCGAGCCTACATGTGAAAAAAATTATATATATATATATATATATATATATATATATATATATATATATATATATATATAGTAGCCTAAATAAGTAGCCTTGCCGAGCCATGAGGCCCATAGGGCAGGAGCCTATCTCCCGTTTCTGTAGCGTGAGGCAGCTTGATGTACAAGTACACCCCCTGGGCATGATGCTAGTATGTCGCAGGGACTTACCCCAATCCAACCCTTGATGCTGAGGGTACCAAATAAATAATAAAATTAAATATATATATTAAATATTATTTTGATATAGTTAGTTTGTTTGTTTGTTGTTTTTTTTTTTTACAAAAAATCCCTCTTCCAGGCACACAACATTTCAGATTGGGCTCCGTGGACAAATAAGGAGCAAGCATCCCTCAACATTATATAATGTACAGTAAGTCTATCTGGACGCGGAACCCCTCCATGATTATTAAAGGACCAAGCAGTCCTGAAAGGACTCTGCATACCCTCTATAGCTGGACACAACTATTATTAATACAACACAAGAAGAACCGCATTTCTCAGGCTCTCTCATCCACAAAGGAGAAAGCCTTGGAAGATGGTCTTTGATTATACTGAGAAAATAAAACCCAGCTGGATTCACTCTATATAGTAGCTCCATATCACACTGCTCCCTTGCTCATTGATTTCCATTCCTTTGTGTTTATCGGGAGAAAGTAAACACTGGATTTGTGAGTGGAAATTGTTTTGTGACACAAAAGTACAGGTAAAGGGTTTTCTTCTGTAAGGGCCTTAGATATTTACAAGCGTTTGCTACAAAAAGCATTTAAAAATCACACCGTGTGAACTGAGTGGTGCATCTCCCCTCTCTCTCCCCCCCCCCCTCTCTCTCTCATTAGCAGGCAACAGTGCAGCACTATCTCTGTCTCTATTTCTGGCACAACAGCACCCCTACTGGTACTCATAGTCATACTGGTGCTCATAGTCACATAGGTAGTCACATAGGTGGACACGGACATTGCTGTTCCTTGGAGTGGTTGCACCACTCAAAATGTTTTCCTAATGGACGGTTTACTTTGCAAGTGGGCAAGTAGAACATGACCTGTACTTGCACGACAGGCAAGTGCCTCTGGGACCTTATTGTCAACCCTTGATATAGACTGGATTTTTCCACAGCCTCTGTCTCCATACTCTATACTGAACGCACTATCAGAACAATCAATACCGTCTGCACCTGTTTCCCCATGCGTCACATCACAGGACAGGCCTGATAAGACAGAGCCGCGTCTACTCGATTATGTATCAGTGGTGCAGTTCAGTACAAAGAAATATCGACATAACTGCCAAAAAAGTATTGGTGAATACTCTCTATGAAATATAAAATAGTAGAAATTGCATTAAGCCCTTTCATATACTTTTGCAATAGACGATACAAGTGTTACGTGAAGGGCGCAAAGTGGTTGAGGGTTTTCTGTTTACAGTGTGTATAGGGACAATAGGGACTCTGACAGCTCTTAACTTTTTTTTTTTTACATTTAACCACATGAAACCTTGACCTGAAAAACGTTGAAGATCCCTGATAGTGGGTACTCCCAGGGGTCCTTGAGGGGGTTCCAGTAGGCTTAATTGTTTGCACTTCCAATATTTGAAAATAGATGATCTACAAGCTTTTAGAAAGATGCAGAAAACAGCCCAGTACAAGCACAGCCATCTTCTGTTTAGCCACTGGAGCAGTTAACCACTTAAACTCTATAGACTTTGTTGACCTTTGGTCCCCCAAAGCTCTATCTATACTTGGTCCAACCCTTTGTACCCCTCTACACCAACTCTCTTTGCCGAAATTAGCAGATCTAAAAGCTCACAGGTGTGTCACGTTGTTTGCCTATGTTCGGGATTTCGTTGTTTCACTTGTCGGCTGCTCAGACGGTTATGATGAGCACTCAGGTGGGAGTAGTTAGCTTAAAGTATCTTGCTCAGGGGCCGAGGCTGGGGTGAGGAACAGGGCTGGTAGTAGTTAGAGCTTTAAGTGTGGCCGAGGCCGGGGAGGCCATCTGCTGACCTTCCAGGCGGCCTAAGGTTATGTGGTTAAGACGGTTGTTTGTGACTGTTTGTAAGCTCATAAATCATAGGAAGCCGCCCTCTGTTCTACATGCAAGACACGTCCCGCATGCAAAGAAACTCACAAGGTCATATCTGCCTCAGCGGGTCCACTATACCTGAATGCCTATCTTAGTATGAGACAGAGAGGACATGTACGTGTGTGTGTGTGTGTGTGTGTGTGTGTGTGTGTGTGTGTGTGTGTGTGTGTGTGTGTGTGTGTGGGGGGGGGGGGGGTAATTACATGACATCGATTATACATTCAAGGTCATTCTCTGCTCTGTTGTATCGGCCTGTTTGATGTGTGCTTTCATTGTGCCCTGTGTGGGTTTTATGGACAGTCCATTGTGTGTGTGTGTGTGTGTGTGTGTGTGTGTGTGTGTGTGTGTGTGTGTGTGTGTGTGTGTGTGTGTGTGTGTGTGTGTGCAACCCTTGTGGCGTGAAGTAGTGTACATACAGTAGCTCACACTCGTATAGCTCAACCTAAAGAGATGGTTGCATTCAATATTTCACCTCCTAAGCCCTTTTTATAAAACATCGGATCAGCTACAGTATCTTCGAGATGTCTGTATGTTTTTAAAAATATTAAAGTGTTGTCTAACAACATATCCAAAATAGAGACACAGTGAAAGACCTTCAAGCAGAAGTGTCTTACAGCGAGTGCAGAGGGAGAACAGCTTTCAATTGCAAATTGAATCAGCCTTCCAAACAACCCAGCTCCAAAGACCAACAAGGGTCAACTTCTCAACAGCCAGAAGGTAGAGCAAAGCTCCAAGTTGTTTTCATAAGGAGAAGAGACTGGAGCAGCACGGACATTTAGAGCCCTATATTTAGGTGCTGAGTATACAAAACGACTAACGTTTCGACCTTGCGGTCTTCATCAGAGTCATGTTGTTTCCAAGTTGTTTCTTGGTACACTATACTCTGTTTAGTTCCATTAAATCAGAATTAGCCGGCCACCACCCATTTGCACACTGGCACTTGGCAGTTGGGCCACTCAGGCACTGGCCCAGTCAATTGAGATCTTGCCCAGTCTATCTTCTGAAAAAAAAAAAACAGGGGCGAAAATATGTAATTTCAGATGTAATTTCCTGGGGTCTATTTGGACTATAGTAAATAATAATAAAGAAATCACCATAAAATTGTGTCAAAAATGTATTTAGCCCCATGTTCGAATGCCCCCGCCCCCTGTCAAAAATCGCTAAAACGAAAGAAAGCAGCAAATGAAACAACCTAAAACATGAACCTTGGTTGAAAAAAACTAAAGTTGTCCTTTAATTGCATTAATGTGATAATGATATCATTAAAATGGTAGTGTTTTGCCAAATTATTTCTGGGGGCCACAGGGCCTGGCCCACAGGTTTGGAATCACTGCATTTGGGGAAAAGGATGAACTAACTAACTTGAAAAAAAAGAGAGAAGTTTCTTTTTCTCTTTCTTTCTCTGTCAGAAATGATTAAGTTTATAATAACGCCTCCCGATCGACTGGACAATAATGTTTTTGGCAGTGTCTGGGGCAAACAAAGGGCCCAGCCAAGATGAGAGAAACGAGTGTATTAGCAGGGATTTCGGTATAGTCGAAGATATCTTTCTCTGCGCTAAATGGTGATTATCGTCTTATTAGCATGCTGTTCACAGATAGGAACAAGGGCCCCGGTGAGACGAAAACACAATGATACAATGTCCTTCTGAGTAGTAGTAGGCCTACTGCGAAACCAAGCCCTCAGTTTAATTAAGACCTGAGGCCGATTTTACAAATGCCTTCTAAATCAGCAGTTCTCAAACTTTGTTGTGCCAAGGACCCACAGAATGACATGAATTTGACTGCGGACCCTTAAATGTGTTGTGCCTGCAGGGACCCCCAGATGAGAAGATTTGGGTAAAGAAAAAAAGTTTTCAACATTTTTCAAAAAACTGTTCTAAACCAATGTTCTTAATCCTAAGAGTTTTCTGAAAAACTTAAATTGCTATACAGTATACCGGTATATAGTAATCCCACAAGGGTAGATTTAGTTCATAACCATCAATTATGTCTGGGGACCCTCGGGAAACCCACTTAAGGACCCCTGGCCTGGGGATCCCCGAACCACACTTTGAGAAGAAGTGGTTTAAACAAAACACGTTTGATTATTTCATTTCCATTTAACGTCACACTAGAATAAGCTTGTGATGGATTCATTTTAAATGCAGGAAGTGTGTCAACTGTTGACGCATGCAGATTAAAAGAGATTAAGATGAAGGGGTAACAGGTTGAAGAGGATTCCATTTAAGCCCTGGCCCCTGGAGACAAGTGAGACGTGAATGGGGAAAAAACTGTCAACGGTATTGGAAAACACTTGAAGTTGAATTGCTTAAAAGTAAAACAAAACAATGAGCCCATCTTGTTTTCTTATTGTCATCAAATAGCCCAATACCTGCAAAGCTAGTATACTGCTATAACTCCTATACTGAAGTTACAAGTATTATATTAACCAGGCAGCCACCAACCGATAATACAGTAGCTTCATATCCATAAGTCACACAACTCCATTGTTGTCCAACAAACTGCCATACTGTCACTTTGGTGAGCTTAATTCATCTTTGTGAAGAAAATGGGCATAGCCTGGCGTTTGTGAGGTAAATATTTGCTTTTCCCAAGGTCATTTTCAAGGAAGACTTGACTGTAATGTGTGTGCATTTCCAGAGATGGTGATGGAAAAAGAATGCAGTTGTTCAAGGAAGAAATGTCAATGTCCGTGTTCATAACGATGATGAATTGTGCTGATCAAAGCAGCCACACTTTGTATCACTTATTGTTATGAGCTGCAGTATATCAGGTGTTATAAAAGTACCGTTTATACGTGTGGTGGGGGGCTCAGAGTGCTTCCACTAAGGAAAGTAGGCTTTCTAATGACACACTATTTACTATTTACACTAAAGACGAGAGGCTGGTCTGCATTCATGCGAGCCCGGAAGTTGAGAGTAACATAGCTCTAAATGCAACGCATTAGAGCTATGGACCAGAGCTACTCGAGAATATACAGGCAGACAGTGGATGAAAGCATTTGTGCAACAATGTTGGACTACCTCCAAAATAACACACTCTCACTCCCCAAAATGCATACTGTATCATGACTTATTGGGACAAATGGCCGAACGTCAAATGTTTGACTGGAAGGGGGTGCCCTTCCAGTCAAACGTTGCCAAACGCTGCCTTCACTTCTGCACTCCAGGAATGCGGAAGTGCCGTTACGTAAAACGGTGACGGGTACGCTAAATAACAATTAAAACAACGGAGGGTCATCGTCTAAAGTGGACAAGACAAGAGGCAAACAGACAAGGCAGCACAGCACCGGCCTCACCCCGAGCCCTGAGCTTCACAAAGGAACAGTGGAGGACATGGGAGAGGATTTCTGTCATGTTTTACCTCTTGGGTAGAGCCTACTGTACATGATTGAACAGTGCCATTCGGAAAAGAAGGTCCTCTAACAATAAGTCATGTTTGGTATTTCAGCCATGGAAACAGAAGAATAGTGGGTTATTCATACTGGCTCCAAGCTAATAGTCACTATGCTGGATGGCCGGAGGGCTCCGAGCTAATAGTCACTATGCTGGATGGCCGGAGGGCTCCGAGCTAATAGTCACTGCTGCTGGATGGCCGGAGAGCAGCGTCATGCAAGTACACAAGGAGGACAGGTTGGATGAATGGAAGACGTATAACTTATAGGGAGAGAGAGTAAGCAGAGTGGTCTGATAGGCAGGACAGGCGGTGACTCACAGCACAGGCTGTGAAGAACAGAGACAGAATGAGTGAGCGTGTGAGTGAGTGAGAGAGAGAGGGGGGGGGGGGGGGGGAGAGCTGCAGCCGTGGAAGAAGTTCTATAAATTTATTTATAGAAGTACCAATACCTGCACATTGTATTCATACTCTGTTACTGTTAGTAAAAGTGCTGTATTCCAAATTGTACTTGAGCAAACAACACACACACACACACACACACACACACACACACACACACACACACACACACACTTGCCTATGATACAAACACACATAAACATATGGTCCTACATACATATGTGTTTACATGTATATGAAGTGGTTGCCTCATATACATGAATACCATTTTGGTTTGATTTTGAGATGTCACAGCATGCACAGTCTCTCCGGCTGAACTAACCAAATCTTTGCACACTACAAGTCACCAAATTGTTGCCGTCGTGCAGAAACCTCTTATCTGTATATTCTAACTTAAAGATGGAGTGCCATGATTTTTGTCCACCCTAAAAAATGATCATCAGGTATTATTATTAAGGAGGAAGAACTTTTTCCAAAGTGTACAGTATTTGTTAAAATCATGCTTTTATGTGGACCACCAGTTCATTAAGTGTGTCTATATGTGTGTGGGGCATCACAGCCTGGTTTGCCTGGTGGGTGGTGATGGGTGGTGAATTGGTGATCCACCTGAACTGAAGCCGCACCCACAGCTGTAGTGAAACACCATTTCACATAAAAACGGTGTCTAATGAAGTACTGTCACCTATTGACATTTGACACTGAAAACATTGTGGCACTCCATCTTTAAAAAAAAACATACATTTATACATTTATTTCCTACTTCAGCATACTAAAGTGTCAAAAAATTTAGCAAATCTACAAGCTTAAAATGGGCTGCTATTTTTGCTGTTATTGAATTCAAATCCTGAAATGTAACAGTTTTGGACATATGAGGCAGAGTAGACTACATACTAGTCTCCATTTGTTGTTCACTCGGCGAGGCTACATGTTGCTGAGTCTCTCTTGCTTATCCTCTCTCTCTCTCTCTCTCTCTCTCTCTCTCTCTCTCGTCTGTTTCTCTTCTATTGGCAACAACACTGAGACTATTGTTTGTGACAGACGGCTCTAATGAACAGCCGTAGGGAATATGCAGTCATTTGCATGTGGTGGCATACATGTTACAGATGCAAAAACCTCTGCTTTTCTTTTCATCTGCAGTAGTGTGTCACAAACAATGGGCCGGGACCCATTTTTGTCTCCACCAGGCCGAAGGCATGGGAGAGAGTATGTTTTGCACGCCGACCGTGCGTGTGTGCGTGCGTGCGTCCGTCCGTCTGTCCGTCCGTTACCAGCTAATCTCCGGCACCGTTGGCCCGAACCATGCCAAACACACACACTCCCTGGATGCCAACGACGAACCTCTGCCCCAAATATTCCTTAACAGCCTGTTATAGCGCCACCATGAGGCCGATTTAGGCAAAAAACATTTCTGTAGATAACTCGTACAAATTTTATCCATACATCACACAATTTGGTATACACTATCTCCATAGTCATCTGATCAACACGGATCTGCACCATTTCCCATCTTCCATCCTGATTGGCTAAGATTGGCTTCCAAAGTACACATGATTCGTCCGTTTCGAACAAAATGCCACAAATCACAAACACAGTGTGCAATTTCCGTGAAATTATACACGCACATTTCCACTAGGCCGAGGACGACATTTTTCTATATATCCATTTGCATGTGTTGTGCTAATTCGCTGTAGGAGACCACTGTGTTGTTGTAGTTGTGCAACAGAACCCAACTTCATAGGCAGCTAATTTGTGCCAGATCATGGAATATTATGTAATTAAAATACTATTAACGCACGCACGCCGAGATTTTGTGCGTTTTAAAAGCTATAATAATGTATTTCCCGCATTATTTCACCCGCGGTTTATCCAATAGTATGAATGCATCCCTTCCATCTCAGTTGTTGTGGCACAAAGAAGACTCTGGTCTGTTGGACACTGCCACAGAGGAAAAGCCCATGTCATTTTGGATATTCTTCAGTGGAGAACTATACCCTGCCCATCAAGAGGAACAAGATCACTCACATTTCCAGATGTTCTGAGTGGGGACACAGGTTTTGACTGTAAATTAACTTGTGTGATGATGATGATGATGATGATGATTAGGCAGTTTTCTAATGTATTTACATTATTTTATTAACACAAAAACAATGGCTTCCATTATAGCATGCTAACTTTCCAGGAATAGAAAGCATGCATGATTGTTTCTATTAGCTTGGATTCTGCATTGATGATGTCACTGGTAGGTAGATGTTTTTTTAACATAAAAATGTTACCATATACTATCATGAGCATTAGTTAGGCGTTAGGAGGACTTTTTCCACTTCTGGTTAACATTAGTTAGGCGTTAGGAGGACTTTTTCCACTTCTGGTTAATTTCCGGTTTTATCGATCGCCTAGCAACCGTGAGGCATATGTTGCATTATTGCATACAAGCACGATCTAACTTAATCAATATAAGCCCTTAAATGATGCAATATTCTGTCATCAGTGAATGTGTTAAGTACAGCATTTATATGCCATAATTTATGTTGGCTACTATTTCACATTGTGTTATTTAAATAGAAATAGTGTACATACGGTTTTCTTGTCCACAAATGCTGGAACTGTAATTTGATATATTTCTGTTTAGACAGACGCTATACATTTGATTTGTGCCTGGTGTCCTAGTTCATTAGAAGTACTACATTGTTTTTCTTTACAATCTTATTTACTTGGCAATTGTCAGCTGGTGATTGGGTTCATGCCAGTCACTCCCATTGTGCAATTTTGTAAGTCGCTCTGGATAAAAGTGGCTGCTAAATTACTCATTTCAAATTGCAAATTGGGAAACATCGACAGAGACAGACAGAGAAAGAGAGAGAGAGAGAGAGAGAGAAAGGCAAGCACAGACACAATCCTCAGGTGAAATTGAGGTGCTAGTGCTCCCCTCCTCTCAGTGCCGTCGTTACGTACTGCGATTAGGGCAACACGCCGAGGGGGGCAACAAAATGTGCCAAAAATTGCCAAGCCGACGCGACGCACATAACAACAATTTTCTCCGCGGCTCCGCCGTGAAATAAGGAGCAGCCGTGTGTGCGTCCTCGCAAACGTCAAAAATAGCCGATCTGAATGAGGAAATGCAGCGCTCTCGTCGGGAGGGCAACCAAATGGTCAGCTACACTCTTGCCTCCTCCTCCCACCCTCACGTCACCTCTCACGCTCTTCTGCTCCCAAGTGTCCATTGCCTCAGAGGCACGGCCGACAGACATCAGGTGGGGTTACAGGTGCATAATAGAAATCCCTCCCCACCAGCATATATCACTCTCCTCCCTTACCTCCATCCCTCCCCTGGTCCCTGCTTGTGGAACAGAGGGACATTAATCCTCAGATGTAGAATTTACAATGTTCCTGGTCTACTACATACGCTAAGATACTACCTCAAAAATGTCAATCACGTTCACAATCACACCGGAGGGAGCTCCACAAATCACGTTCTTGCACGGACAAATCAGATTTTGAAGTGTTTACATTATTGTTCTCCTCTACTATGCCACCAAAATGTGGAAAACCAACAGTCTAACAGCCATAAAAGAATGTGAATCCCTACTCTCATTCAAAACCGCTGCAATTCAGAGCAAGACACTGAAGCCCATGCCCTAACACTATACTCTGTCTACACTGTCGGTGAGTGAATGTGTGTTCTAAGGAGCTTTTTTTTACCATTTAGATTCCCATCTGAGTAAACGTCCACTATTTTCTTCATGTAAAAATCGTATATACTTTGTTTGGTGTGTCTTCAGTGTGTCGCAACGAGACGGGTTATGAGATTGTACATCGATCACCTATTTTTGCCAAATCTTTGCTTATGTCAGCTCAGCTGAATGTTGGCCTATTGTGACACGCCCAGAATAGAGATGCTGCTATAGTGCTTATGTTGAATCTTCTCTTTACATCTCCTTTCCTAGAAAACTGTTACCGTCATTTCATTCATTGCAGTTCCCCAGGTGCTTCCTGGATCACTTCCTCGCACCCTGCAGCTTCTTGTGCTTCCTTTTTTTCACCTTTTTTTCCTCCTATCCACCTCTTCTTTCTCTTCCTTTCCTCTTTCCTACCTTCCTCCCTTAGTGCCACCGTCTTTCCTTCCTCAACTTCCATCCTAAATTAACATTTATTTATTTTTTCGTCCAGGTTGACAGCCACCATATCACAGTGATCTGCAGTAGCTATCGCTCCTCTGCTAATCCCAAATGAGAGATTACATGCTGGGCTGGCTGAGATAAGGGCCAGAATACAGCTGAGTTATGGATGTCAGGAGCTGGTGCACTCCTATACATGTAAATAAGTTTAAAGGGAAAAAAGACCTGACATTTTCAACAACATTACAAGGATGCTGTCAACAGATGCCTATCAGCAAAACAGATCCCCTGTCAAGCTATATGTTTACAGGCATGTACAATGCTGCGATTTAAGGGGTTACGGCAATGGTTGGATTGACATGTTTAGATGGCTTCGAACAGTAGTGAACAGTAGTGGTAACATGGATTTAGTCAGGGTATAGACATGCGTGTATGTATGTCTCTGAGAGCTTTTATTATCTGCTGTAAAACGAAGTGCCCAGTTTGGGACATATGAATAAACTTGACCTTGACCTGACCTTGACCTGAACCCTAGCTCTGGTCCATAGCTCTAATGCGTTGCATTACTCTCGACTTCCGCCGAAAAAAGTACCGTTTATACGTGTGGTGGGGGGCTCAGAGTGCGTCCACTAAGGAAAGGAGGCTTTCTAATGACACCCGCCTTTGTTTTGGTGAGTAGCAAAAACGTTCTTTTTATCTACGCTAAAGACGAGAGGCTGGTCTGCATTCATGCGAGCGGTGGAAGTCGAGAGTAACATAGCTCTAAATACAACGCATTAGAGCTATGGACCAGAGCTAGTACAACCCTGGGTGCCTTCTCAATAGAGAACACTGAAAAACCATATTATCAGCGGTGCACATTAGGCTACTGGTACGCCAGTGCAAATGCGTCGTCAAAACGTTTGCTGCGCGGCAAATCAAAGGCATGCGAGGCGCATTTGCGTATCCAGTACAGGATATAGGCATCCCTATATTAGGCATGTCATTATAGGAGGAATAATTTGCCCAAGAAGTGTCAATGTGTGCTGAATGTTCACCTATTATGACATATGCCCAGAGAAGGGATGCTAGGGTTTGTGTGGTTAAGAACAACCATGGAATAAAGCTTCAGTTCCTGCTTCTCTGGCAAATAATTACACAAAATGGGTGCTGCTGGAGTTAGATGAGCTTCATCAAATTCAATTCAGACTGATTGCATTCCTTCATCGCTGGCATCTCTGACAAGCGAAGGGTAATGAGTTCAAGGGTCCGAGCCAAGGCGCCAAGACAATTACTCCTGTAACCCTAAACGCCCTAAGCGCCCGGAGAGGAGTCGGCGGGGAGTGAGCATGAGTTTAACCCATGCACCAAAACCGGGAAAGCATCCGTCTCATTTTAGCGTTGGATATTCAAAAATAGCAGATCACAGTGTGTCACTTTGTGCCACACTGCAAGCTTGTAGATCTGCTATTTTTGAAAGAAAAAAATATATATATATATATTTAGCAAATCTTCTATTTTTGAAACAAACATCTTTAACTCAAATCTAAGTCTTTAGTTTGAGACGCAGGGGTCAGAGAGAGAGAGATCCTTGAGGTCAGTAGATGCAAAGGTGGTTCCAGAGATGAAGGTCTCAATAACAAAGCTTCAGCGTGTCCATTTATTGCCTGTGTGTAATGCAGTGACCTCCCGTAACACGTATACAAATGGAACTACGCAACGCAGTGACCTCCCGTAACACATGTACAAATGAACTGCACACAATCACGATTTAAGTGATGAACAGGCGGACTTATCCAGAGCGAGTCACTTAAGGGGCAAGGTCAGAGGCAGTGCCATGAAGATAATGCAGAGGCAAGGTAAAGTGGGTCTTGGAAGTGGTGTTTTGAGCGAACACAGTACAGTACAGGATGTACATTATTAACTGAAAACTATGGAAACGAGTAGTAAACAGCATAGTTACAAAGCCAATATTATATTATTGCTCTCGGGTGGAAACCTTGCATGTCCGACACTTTTTGGGGCATCCCAATTGCCATGATGTTAGGGCATATGCCACAACATTGCCACATGATCACAATGAATGCCATGATCAGTATCCCCCGGTCTCTCTCTCTCTCTCTCTCTCATCACAGAGGTTTCCATCTGTTTCTGTTCTCTGCATCTTCCTCACTCACTGCCACCTACACCTCCTCTTTGACCTTCCTCTTACTGATTATACTAATTAAGGCTGTTCCATTTTTAATTTCAAGGACCCCCATAACTCTGAGAGTGTACAAATGGAAGCATTTGTTTCCATGTTTACACTCTCACAGTTACACAAGTTCAACCGTACAGGCCATTTAACACACTCAAGACCCACTGGTGTAGCCAGGGGGGCAGTCAGACAGATATTTTGTGAAGCCACCAAGGAAATCGGGATTTCCTGAAAGTTCATACAATGGCCTGTTGTGGCGCTGTCATTGGGTCCAAAAAAACCCATAGCCCCATAGAAGTCCATGTATTTGGGCCCAACTTCACCTAGACTGTATTACCTTAATAAACATGGTCATGAATACTTTCTGCTTCCAGTCACTAGTTTAAAGTCTCATTTCTAATGTCATAATATTCTTTTTGGAAAATGATGGTCCCATTTATTAATAGAATGACCATAAAGTCGCGTATGTTCTGAGGGGCGTGGCTACCGTTACAGTCTATGATTGGGATTCCCCAACCACTCGAGTCAAAATA
Source organism: Protomyctophum bolini (assembly GCF_963924005.1). Classification (NCBI taxonomy): domain Eukaryota; kingdom Metazoa; phylum Chordata; class Actinopteri; order Myctophiformes; family Myctophidae; genus Protomyctophum; species Protomyctophum bolini. Next base: position 14,481,592 of record NC_137878.1, read on the forward strand.
AAAACCAACTAAGAAGAAGGGGGGAAGTCCCGCCTCGTTGTCTGGGCCAGCCAATGGGCCAGCTGGGCCCAAACGGATCTAGAAAGATGGCGATTTACAATACAAGGACTGACAGGCTTCATTTTACGTTCATGTTAGACCCGGGGAACGCTTTGTCCATATTTTTTACAGTCTATGGGTGTAGTAGAGTGTTTCCAGTGAGCCACCATGCGCAATAGCAGCACCTACAGAAGGAAGTAGGGAAGGGGCCAAAATTATTTCCAAAATGGCGTGTGCATAAAGCCCAAGAGGAAAATTAGCAAGAGAGGCCAACTTTGCTTTACTTCCCGTATCTGCGTGAGGTGGGCGGTAACATTATTAGGAGACTAATAAGAATGATGGAGTCTATTCATTTCCAATGGGAGAATGAATGTGAACACAGCTTCTGCACCATTCCTTAACTCCATGGTCACTGAACTAAATACTGGACCCAATCATCACAAAGCACACAATATTTACAAGATATTCATAGTAAAATGGCTTCTTTTAGCGAGACAAATCAGGAGAAAATCTACTTTGTTAATGACATTTCTTTATCCCAGCAACAAACTCTCGCGAGATTTGAGATGAGTCTGGAAGCCTCTCTCTGTCCATCTGCAATTTGACGGACAATAATTTAAGATGACAATATGTGAATATTATAACGTGAAATGAATGGCCCATCTTCATAAATAGACCATCTTTGATGAAGCCCATTCTGCCACCTGAAGTTCCGCCTTCTGCCGTTTTGTCAGTGCCACCGTTTCCAAATCGTACAATAAACAATGTCACTGACAAAAAGGAATTACATGAATAAATAAACTCTGTTCAAATGTGGTTATTATTCAGTCTCAAACTCAAAGTTTGCTTCCAGGTATAAACAACACGAGATGTCTGTCTAAACACCCGGACGCTTCTAGTCTTCTGGTCTGTGGAATGTAGAATAAGAGCACTGTTTACCTATAATGTGTTGTTTTCACTGTTGCCACACTTACAAATATAAAACAACAAGTGTGAACCCATAGTCGCTATGCAAATTCCAAATATATAGGTATTTGGTATAGACATTTAGGTATGCCATTTTTTTAATCGCACACCCCCAGAAGGTAAAAAAGTGTTAAACTGAACAGTAATTCAAAATGTTCCCATTATTACGAACAACCATCTAAGTCCATCATTTATTCTGACCCCCCCCCGAAAAGGGGACCCCATATCCATAATTTATACATTATGGATAATTATTATAGAACATGCCCGACGGGCAGAGACCTTAGTGTCAACTAAGTATTCATATTTACTCATATCCCGTCGCGATCCCGGCCCTTTGTGGGCTTGTTTTGCTATTTGCACTACTTTTGGGCTGACACAATGTTTTAACGTATACTTACTTATAATATCCCCATTGTGCCGGATGGCACATACTGCATAGGGCAGCATCTGTCTTTGGCCATTTACGTCAAAGAATATATATATAAAATATAAAAGGTAAAATATGGGGATAAAAGGTCTTTGCCCGACAGCAAAACAAAATCCATAATAAAATGCAGGTGCAGGAGGTGAACCGGTGTAAAAGCTTCAACAGTAAACTGCATAATGCAGGATACATTCAGAATAAAATCAATGAACAGGTAGTGATGTGACTGCCACCTGGCTCCCTTCCATTCTGGATCTTTGCTCTAGTGTTTTGTGACTTTGTCCCTATCAATACAGATCTGATACATCAGGGTCGATGGCCTACTTAGCTTCCACTTTCCAGGGGTTGACACCAGCCAAGTCCCGCGTCAGATACATCGAAGGAGAGGGGAGATGAGGAGGGGAGGTTGGGGGGGAAGGAGAGAGAGGGAGGGAGAGAGGGACAGATGGATGGAGGGTGGGAAGTACAGGTGTTATGTTTACGTGACATTAGGGGATGAGGTGGATTCAAACAGCTTAGTGGCAATACCATTTGAACCCCTACTGTTGCATGATTGCATCCTTACAACATAACATTGTGCAAAAGGGAGACTTGTATAGAGCCCCTGGGAATCTGTTTTTTATGGAAAAGAATTAAGAGGAAGAGACAGAGAAAGAGAGGACAAAATAGTAAGAATAAAAGGGCATGAAAGACCATAAGAGGTTTTTGACCTTGCGTCCCTCTGTTCTACCATTTTGAATTCAAATCCAGTCTTTCTTGTGCAAAGCTTTTCTTTGCCTCCAATGTAAGGCATCACATCTGTTACTTATATTTCTAAACTGGCATCCTCTTGAACCCAGATTACAGTGAGTGAAAATAATAGCGTGATACATTTTGTCTGACATTTTGTCCAAGTTTGGCTGGAACAAACTGGATGGTCTGACAACGCGAGATAGTGAATGAGGAACTTGGTATAAGGGGATACTTGTTGCCTCAAAATGGATAGATACAGTAGGGCACACACGATCCATTCACATTTAATGGAATAAGGATGACCTTGGCTTCGAGATAAGCTGATCCGTCAATAAACCGAGCCCTGGCTGGCTTTTTATAACCTTTGTGTATCCAGGGAAAGTGTGCTTTTTTAAACACATTCTGTATCCGTCACACTCCTACAGTTGCACAAGGTCACACCTTTGTGCAACTGTAGTGTTTGGGGAACAAAAGAGAATCGTTTCTGATTGACTGTCTTGGTACTGCTTTCTGGGCATGGCTCTTGAATGTGTCAAAGTCTCTGTGCTGCACAATCTGTTCACCGATGACTATACCTCGTTCAAAAAGCTAACAGTAACAGGCACAAGGTGAGGAAAGAAGCTTGGCCTGGATCAGTTGTGCAAGCACTGTGAAAAGGAAAACAAACATGCAGTACAGTATGCCATCTTCGAGATGTTAGATATTTTTATGCCTCTGCCACCGAAAGTCATAGCCGGAGGCATTATTTTGGGAGTGGGGGAATTATGCATGCATTCACCCGAGGAACACCTCGGGTGAATTTGATTACATTTGACACAAATGTCCACTTGGCCTCAAGGATGAACTTATTAGAAGCTGGTAGTTAACAGATTTTGGGCGGGAACCCCTTTTGGTGTTAGCATTATGTTATGCTTTAGCTATTGAAAAATAGCAGATCTACAAGCTCATAGCGCGCCACTACGAGCTTGTAGGTCTGCTATTTTTGAAAAATCGAAGAACGACTCACATAGAAACATAGCTTTTTCAGAAAACTGTCAGGATGTAGAAGACATTTTTAGAATCTGATCTCAGGTCAAAATGGGTTAAAGGTCAAGGTCACTGTGACTTCTTCAGTACATATCTCTGCTGTCTGGAGAAACCACCTAACTCCAAAATGTTCATTTATCAGAAAATGACAAAACATCCAGCTCAAGTGGAGTTAGGAGGTTTTTGTCGAAGATGTTTTTTATACTTTTCATTAGTTCAATATGTTTTTGGCGGTTTTCAATAGCACTTATTCATGAAAAAAGAACGGGTGGAGTTAGCTAGTTTGGCGATAGTTTGAGGATCCAATGGATTTAGGTTTTTGTCAAGGCACTTTTTAATACTTTCGATTGGTTCAATATTTTTGAGTCGTGCTAGTCACTCCTATAGACAGCTATGTGTGTCCCTGGCTGAGTCTGTCTCTGTGTCTGTCTGTCCGTCCGAGTATGGAAATAGCGTTTGTTGACCACCAAGTGTCACTGCATCCTAACACACACACACACACACACACACACACACACACACACACACACACACACACACACACACACACACACACACACACACACACACACACACACACACACACACACACACACACACACACACACACACACACACACAAAGACCAGGGAGGATGGCTTGTATTTTACCAACACACAGATGTAAAGGGTTATGCCAAAGAAAATCTGAAACCTCCAAAAGGGAGTTAGGTGGTTTCTTCCAGTTAACAACGAATACGAGATGAGTCTGGACCGACATGGATGTAAACTGGCCCGAGGCGCACAAACGTGATGCTATATTTCTGCTAAGGAGCAGCAAAACCTTCAAGCCCAAAAGGAAAATAAGCCCGGTATACGCTGATCTCTGGCACTGCAATAGTGACTCCTACAGGTTGGTCAGGGCACCTGTTGACTGGGAAGAATAGCATGTTCCTGCCCATGTGTGTACATGCTCTTGGTGAAACTCTTCTCACTCACTGTCTGCTAAAAACCACACTTTGTGTGAAGTGAGGGGCGCCCACTGTATTCATATCGGCCACATCTCACGTATCCAATGTTTAACTGCTACCCTAAACAAACATTTGAAGTCCATAGACTTGGCTGCCATATGACGTAATCTTTAAAAGCCATGCATTGGAGCTCCCCTCAAAAAGAAGCAGCCTAGATGTGTAGCTGAGGAGAAGTGATCGTATGTGCTCTCGCTAGGACCAGCTATAAGAGAACCAGGGACTAGATTGCACAGGGAAAAAGGGGGAAAATGTCAGTCGTAAAATAATAGATCATTTAGCTGAACTTTGAACACAGCATACCCACTATACCGTGTGATTGTGTAGTGATTATTAGCACACTTACAGTAGCTGTCTTAATGATACACAACCATAGCAAAACTCAATTATGGAATAACCTATACAGCCAAGCATTCTGGGCAACGATGCCACCTTTATTGCACTGCAATGCAAAAACCCTTTAGAGTTTAATTTAATCTGGGACAGTTTAATATCTGACTTGGCACATGTTTACATTATGCTGCACCCATTGGAGCTCAATTAACTTCTTGTTCTGATTGGCCTGCCCGAAGACCAACCGCCCTAGTTCCATATCTGCTCTATGAAGTGAACAAAGAGTCTAAGATCTCCACTGCAGAGCATGACTCATTGAAATATATATGTCTACAACATCCAGTTTTCATACCCAAGATGAGATGAAACACAAAGTGAGATCAAATGCCTCGGTTTCATCAACATTGGCTGGGTTTAAACCCAGCCAATGTTGATGAAATCATGCGTAGGTTCTTCTCAACAACACCCCCTTCACTGTGAATAGATATTCCGTGCATAGATGTGCCACGCAATGGTAGGCCTGAGGCCTGGTATGGTAGGCCTCAGGCCTGAGGCCTGGTATGGTAGGCCTCAGGCCTGCTATGGTAGGCCTCATGCCTGAGGCCTGCTATGGTAGGCCTCAGGCCTGTGTTTTCATATAGGCCTATACATTTACCTTGCTGACATCACTTCACCGCTGAAGTTTAATTTAATAATATTTGGACTGCTGGACAGCTGACAGTAGGCTCTCTTGTAATTCAATTTAATTTATTTGATGCTAGTAGGCCTAAACATGTTTGTTTAATGTCAAAAATGTTATATTTAAATGAGATGAAGAAAGTCACCACTCACACCACACATTTCTCTGCAAATGTTTTTTACTACTGCCACATGTCGACAGGTGTGTGTAGGTTAAAGAGGCTTTAGGGAAACAGGTTTGTATTCATGCAGGAGGCCTTACGTGCGCAATGAGGACAGGTATGGCTGTGCTCTAGTCTATTTCTATGTTGTGTTTGACAGTGTTTCCCAAAAAAGGACATATAGTGTCTGATTGGCTGCCAGCCAGCCAATTAGGCCGCACACAGGCTTCTGTTTGCAGCCTAGAGGGGTGTGTTCAAGCTACGTGCAACACAACATTTATTTGGAAAACCCAGCCATTGACCGCGAGCTCAGATAATCCATCAACCAGGGAATGTACGGAAGGCAGAATTCAATTAGAGGCTAAACAAGGCATTTCGGACAAGACACAGACAGTCGCCTTCATGCACTTGACTATATACTAAGGTTGAACTTTTTGTGCCCCGGAATGCAGTCAACCTGAAGAATTGTCTAAATTGACTACAGGCTCTCTCCCAAGCAATACCTGCAAGTATTTTAGCCTGGATGACGCCATCTGTAAGCATTTAACTGATTGGTTTGAAATTGTAGGCCTATAATCGGAAATTATCGGGTTAAACGTAAAAAAAAATCACACCCGTGTGGAGTGAGGGGCGCTCTTATCATTGTACATCATCATGATGTAAAATAGACACTATGCCTATTTGCTCAGACACTGACGTAAAATTCTCCATTCATTGTCAATGTGAAATTAATGTTTTGGTTAAGACGAAGTTTGTGGATGGTAAAACTGGATGTAGACACAAACGTTGTCCTACACAAACATTAAATGCCACTGGCCATGAATGGACAATTTTGAGTGTTGTAAACACAAACATTGCATAACAAACATTGAAGACGAAAGTGAGGATGCAACTTGTGATTGGCCGAAATGAGATGATGTATGATGATATATGGTGATAAGAGCGCCCCTTACTTCACACAGGTGTGATTTATTTTTAAACTTTTTGCAGTTTGAACTAGATAGGACTAGATCTGGATTTAACCAATGAAAAAGAACTATACAGTATACTATATATTTCCTGGAAAATAACAGTTTTGAACATACAAGGTTTTCCTCAAATAGTATGAAATTTACTCCAGGTGAAGGAGTTCAAGTATCTCGGGGTCTTGTTCACGAGTGAGGGGAGGACAGAGAAGGAGATCAGCCGGAGAATCGGAGCGGCAGGGGCGGTATTGCAGTCGCTCTACCGCACTGGTGCGACGAAAAGAGAGTGGAGCCAGAAGGCAAAGCTCTCTGTTTAGTGAGCAATCTTTGTTCCTACTCTCACCTATGGTCATGAAGTGTGGGTCATGACCGAAAGAATAAGGTCGCGAATACAAGCGGCCGAAATGAGTTTTCGACGGGTGGCTGGCATCTCCCTTAGAGATAGGGTGAGAAGTTCAGTCACACGAGAGAGACTCGGAGTAGAACCGCTGCTCCATCGCCTGGAAAGGAGCCAGCTTAGGTGGTTCGGGCATCTGGTTAGGATGCTTCTCGGGCGTCTCCCTAGGGAGGTCCTCGACGCACGTCCCACTGGGAGGAGACCCCGGGCAGACCAAGGCGCAGTTGGAGGAAACACATCGACTCACTGGGCTTGGAACATCTCGGAATCCCCCAGGAGGAAGTCACTAATGTTGCTCTGGAGAGGGAAGTCTGGAGCACTCTGGTGGAGCTGTTGCCCCCACGTCCCGACTACGGATAAGCGGTTGATGATGGATAGATGAATGGAGGATGACATTTCAGAAATAGGAATAGTCTACACCGCACAGTAACTTTGATACTGTAATGATAGAACCAAATGGACGCATCAGGTAGTCCATTTAGTACATATTTGGATTTACAAATGAATTAAATTAAAACAAGATTATACTGAGTATAAATGGAACTGGAAGGTGGAACACAATTATGGTAATTGGCCACGCAGCCAAGCAGTGGAGCCAGCATGTCACCTTCTCTTCTCCATGCCCTGCAACACGTGATCTATTTGAAGTCCAAATCAAAGAGAGAGGATGTCTGCATACTAATGTGAGGACTGACCACAGGCTCTCGTGGACTAGCTTGGAAGCTCTGCTGTCAGACATGTAAACTGAGGGTAAGGGAGTAGACTAATCAAATGCAGCGAGAAGCATTTCAGTCACACACACACACACACACACACACACACACGGCCAGAGAGGAGGGCTTGTATTTTACCAACACACGGATGTAAAGGGTTATGCCAAAGAAAATCCGAAACCTCCAAAATGGAGAACAATGAATACGAGACGAGTCTGGACCGACACGGATGTAAACTGGCCCGACGTACAAATATACACTTATATAGCTAAAGAACAGGAAATCATCATAAAGGAGGTAAAAAGGGAAAAGAAAACAGTGAGTAAAGGGGTGGGTGGGGGATTCAGATTTTACGGGGGCCGAATTGAGAACTTTGAGAGCGGTTTTGAAGGAGTCAAGGGATTTGCATGTCTTAATGACTGTTGGTTGGCCGTTCCACATTTTGGTGGCATAAGAGCGAAAATAATTTAGTCCCTTGTTTGTGCTGAATCTTGGTTGCACGTGTTTTGTTTGTTTTAGATAGGTACATGGGTATCTTGGCGGTGTATCGAATCTTGTGGACCAGACCCATTACAAGATGCTGTACTCTGTCGTCAACCCTAAGCCATTCCAGCCTGTCTAAGTGGGCAGGGGTGAGATGGGTTCGGGAGTGAGACCAAGTAGTATAGCCTGACAAGTTTTTTTTGGGAAGTCTGGAGCTTTGTTTTAAGGGCCTTTGAGGTGCTGCGGTACCAAGCGGTGCATGCATAATCGATGCAGCCTGTTAGGGTCTTCAAGGTGTTTTGGTGACTAGTGAGGTGATCCTGTACAGGAATCTTGTTCTTTGGTTAACTTTTTTGATTACGTTATCACCGGAAAGATTTTCCTCCAGGATGGAACCTAGGTAGGTAATTTCATCTTTCCGTGTGATAATACTGTCACCCACTCTAACCAAGAAGCCATCTGCCTCGCTGAGATTACTATTTGATGCAAAGAGAATGGATTCCGTTTTTCCCAGTACAGGTGTAAAGATAGTTTATTATCAGCGAGCCAGGTGCAGATTCTACCGAGTTCAGAGCTGAGGGATTTTTCAACCTGCAGTTTGTTGCAGTCACAAGCTGAGGTCATGTCGTCAGTACCTGCCATGTTTCCACTCCGCCCTGAATAGCACACGTCTGATCTGCTCGTGGATTTTACACATTACATAAGTATCTTACATGGTGTCAGAAACGAGTCAATAACAAACCTAAAATGAACGGATGCATAAACAATGAACAACACTTTATTGACTGGTAGACAAGAGCATGGCAGCAGAAAGACTTGTGTCATCTCCTCTGTTCATTTTATGACTAGCCTCAGGACAGTCACAGTCAACCTCGCACTACACGTGTGTTAACTGATAACTCCAGCTTGGGAGCATAGCTGCCTGTTCTCACATTTCATTTTCAAGCACGATTGCAGAGTTTGCAGCTGGCATTTGTGGTTCCTCAAAGAACCATCCGCCATTTGTGGTTCCTCAAAGAACCATCCGCCATTTGTGGTTCCTCAAAGAACCATCCGCCATTTGTGGTTCCTCAAAGAAAGAAAAAACAAAAGCCTTCTCTAGTCTAGAACCATACTGAGGAACATGAAGAACCACTCACTAAAATATGGTTCTTCAGTATAGGTGAAGGTTCTGCTTGGAAACATACTGTATAGCCCTTTTAAGAACCATTTAAGAAGAACCACTACTTTCTTTTTCTGTGTCTGCCATGTTTGTGCACTAGATATGCCATTTATTGGGTTTATCTTACAACACCATGCAATCAAATCTCATTGCTGGCCCATTTCAGGTGTCATCACACAGGCTAAAGGTTTGAATAAAACTGGAACTGCCCAGAAGCTCACAGTGTAATGGAGGCTGTGCTGTATCAGCGATACAGACAGCCATAAAAAAAGGGTGGGAAGCGGGCCGGGGCTCAATTATGGCATAACCGACAGTAGCCAAGGTGTTTCACCCTACTTCAGCAAAACGCTTATTTTTATACAGATGGACATGCTTGATGAAGTTGCTGTAGAGCCTCGGTGGAACTTCATAAATTGTGTACTTACACTTAAACTAATTAGAATTACAGCGTATAACACAAGACAGGAGGCAAGCCAAAAGGACATTATGGGAGAACTGGTGAATAGCACATTCAGTCCTATGTGCTCACTGCTCATGCACGTACACACTTAAGCACGTACACACGCACACCAGCAAAGCTATACAATCATCCCAAAGCAGATTTCTTTTTTTCATGCTTTAACGTATTGAAGCGATAAGATAAGAGGGGCCAGAGAGAATTGCCATGGACACACAGAATTCCAATTCCATGGGAGGTGCATGTCATCATTCAGAGTGCATTTCCCCCCTCCCTCACACATGGATGTGCAGGGTGTGTGTGTGTGTGTGTGTGTGTGTGTGTGTGTGTGTGTGTGTGTGTGTGTGGTGTGCGCGCCGCTGCGCGCGGCGCGTGCATGCGTGCGTGCGAGTGCTGCCTGCATGCATTGCATGTGTGTTCCAATAAGTGTAAATTCAATGTGCTGCACAGTGCGCAGGCACACACAATATAGCTGTAGAATAGAGAAGGACGCGCACGGCAGGCACACATCATTCATGATGCGCAACAGCCGGTTCAGGGCAGGGGGGGGGGATGCAGCTGTCTTCTTCTTCGACCCCCAGCATGCAAATGAACCTATAACAAATTATCAATAGGCCTATAATGTAATATAGCTGACGGACAGTCACTGAGCGTCACAGATAATTAAAAAAAATACGAGCATTACAATCAATATGGATCATATTAAGTTATGTAGCCTACTGACTTCGTATGGGGGGGGGGGGGGGTATGCACGAAGCAATGTAGCCTACAGTAGGCCTGTGCGTGCGCTCGCACCCACAACACACAACACACACACACACACACACACACACACACAGCCACCACATCGGCGCGAGGCGCGCATCAATGACAGAGGGGTCAAACTAAAGCGAGCGTCGCGGCGCACCGTCCTCCTCCTGCCATCAAAAGAACCGACCGGCCGGTGGCCGCCGGCCGTCTGCTGCGCCCACATCCAAAAGACCAGTCATCCATCTGCCCGCCCGGCCCGGCGGCACGTCCACAGTACACTATGATCCCACCAACACCAGCAACAACACCGCCTGCCTGCATGCATGTATCCCCCCCCCCCCTCCCCGCACAAGCACGCACACACCGCGTCAGTCTCCATTCTGAAGGACAAACCTCCTGACACTTGTGTAAGAGAACGGGGGAGAAAAGGAAAAAATAAACGCTTAAATGTTCCACCTGCACCAAAAGAACAACAGCTGGAACAGAGAGAGGGAGGGGGGGGGGAGAGAATACATGTTTTTTTCCCTACTCAACTGTTTTTCAAGAACCCGACACTCTTCTTCTTCTTTCTTTCTCCTCCGAGTCTCTCCATCCTTCTTAGCAGCCCATCCGTCCATCCCTCCTCTGGACATCACATATCCTGGGGGGGTTAAAGCGCGTCTATCAGTCTCATGCCTTCCCACGGTGGCGTGAAGAAATGTATGTATTGCACTTCCAGCAGAGAAATTGTAGCCTATACCGAGTACCGACTCTCTAACCCGTTTCTCGTTCACACGGCGAGAGGCTACATGTTGCTGAGTCTCTCTCACTGCTTGCGCTCTCTCGCTCTCTCTCTCTCTCTCTCTCTCTCTCTCTCTCTCTCTGGTTATTTGTTAAAATTCAGTATGTACGCTCCGTCACCTGCAACGTACCTCTCCCCCTCTCTTTCTCTCTCTTTTCTCTATACCCTCCCTTCTATCTCTCCCTCACTCACTCCTGCGACACGTGTTGAATGCTAAACTTGCCCGTTGTGGAATTTTTCTTTTTCCCCTTCTTTCTCTCTCTCCCCGCTCTCTCTCTGTCTCTCTCCCCGAGTCCCCCGACCCGACCGGAACGGTGGAATTTGGACGCACGCACGCATGCGCCCCCACTGAGCGGTCCACCAGAATTAAATCCATAAACCATATTATTAACAAATGTAGCATGTTAGGCCCAATTTAATCCTTTAAAATGTGTTCTTTCTGTTCCTTTCATTTTCCTGTATAAAACCCATACTTTTTAGTCCATTAACTGCGTGCCGAGTGTATATGAGAGTGTACAACAGGTCCATTTGTAGGAGTTAAGCACATAGAGCAGCGTCCATATTGTGGGGAAAGCTTTTGCAGAAAATAGCCATTCAAAGTATTCTCCACATTGACAGAAAACAGAAAAGACACTGAGAACCCTGCGACTGATTGTCTTTTCCCATCCAGCTATTTGTGACAGATATGTGTCACCAATTCCGAATAGCTACATATCGTGGCTACAAAGGCATTATTGTGCTATGATGATGACTACACCAAATAATGGAAGGCATCCGGCGAGGCTATAACAGTTTTCTTCATCCATCCCCTCTCATGTCATCTGAATTCAGCCATAGAATGTTTTTTGCTGTTAATTATGTCAGGAGAAGACAAGAAGAGAAAACAGCCCCCTCCTGCTGCTCTGCTGTGTGCCTCTCACATCAACCCAACCCCAAGGCAGATGATAATTACAGCTGAGGCACTCAGCACTGCAGGAAATGCACAAAAATGTTGCAGGGTCAAATATTAGCCTAGCCCCTGGCTGTAGGCTATTAACAGTATGGGCTAGGGCTTATTTGTTTTTACATCTGGGATACAACATTGTGTTCCCAGTGTTAATTTAATTCTGAGGAGTTCTAAGGTCTGGGGCGGCACCTTTCAGCAGGAAGTGTTGGGCGGGAGGAGTATGACAAAGGCTCTAGTCTACATCCTCCTGGTGGGGGCTCCTCATAGCAGGTGTGTCAGTCAGTAGGATCCAACAGCAGTGACAACACAGAAATGTGTGTCGACTCGGAAGGGACCAAATTGGGGAGAAAAGGGGGGGGGAAAGAATTGGCTACTCTAATGTACTCAAGTACAGTAGTACTTAACTTGAATACATGTAATTTAGTTCCTCCACTGTTAGAGGTGCTGGAAGCCAAGGGCAGAGAAGACATCACACAGACACACACACTTACGTACACGCACACACTTGTGTAACAGTGTTATATAATTACACAAAATATGATACAAATAAGTGCTTCTACCTGACTTAATTCTCCATGGTTCATGTGTATAGGAATACATAGTGCATTAGAGGTCACAGCTCCTTTAAGTCTCCTCCTTTTGCCCCCTGTATAAATGTCCTGCCACACCTCCACCTCTTCCTTCAGTACTTCCGTCTTGGAACGAGGTGGGTGTCTTTGTTGACTTCTCTGTATAACATAATAAGAATTGTACTTGCAAATTGATTTATACAGTGTTTGTTTAACTCTGTTTGGAGAGGAGTCTTTGCACTACTAAGAACTAACGTGGAGACGTGTCTGTTGTTATTCTTTGTCATGTATGTTACGTTTTATTATTTGTTGTGTTACTGTCGCTCTTGCTTCTGTACTTGGAACGAGAGAGGAGTCTTTGCACTACTAAGAACTAACGTGGAGAAGTGTCTGTTGTTATTCTTTGTCCGAATAAACGGAGGTTGTCTCTAGAATTCTGGGTCTGTCTAGTCCCTTCAACACAACGCAGAGAGAGACAGACTACACCGGTTACACTTGCGCGCGCACACACACACACACACACACACACACACACACACACACACACACACACACACACACACACACACACACACACACACACACACACACACACACACACACACACACACACACACACACACACACACACACAGCTGTTCATTTTGGCACCGCTCAAAAATGTAATATGGAGATAGAGAATGGAATGGTTTAGGCCCTATAAGCCACCCAACAGAGATGGGCAAAATACATTGAAAATGTATTTTGATACAAAATACAAATACTGGGTCAAAAAATGTATCTAAATACAAAATACATCTCATTTTTTCCATCCCAGCGAAATACAAATTACAAAATACAAAAAAGTATTTCAAATACGCATTTCAAATACATGTATTTCAAATACTGCCCAACTCTGCACACACACACACACACACACACACACGCACGCAAAAAGCATGTCCAAAGTCACTTTATATAATAAGCAGGCATGGCAACACTGGAGATGCATGCGGTTCACGTGGTTAAAGGTGAGTTTCGCACAAGATGTTTTCTTACCAGACACGTATCTATTCGTCATTGGAAAAAAAACAGGCCAAGCGTCCCATAACGAATTAGCGGGTTTATCGTCCATTTGGGTCAAACGCTAGAACTCCTATTCAATCACGCAATTGGTTTTAGTTTTCATCTGTTCTAGATGATGTGACAGGTGAATACTGGACAACTCAACCCGGTGAGTGATCTTCACTTTCTGACATGGCGGGATGAGTTGTCTGTACTTTCCACTGGGGCAAGTTGGGCGAGTTAGTAAAGGGAAAGGACGGACAGCTCACCCCGAAAGTCCAGACAACTCACCCCAGTGAGTTGTCTTCACTTTCTGACATTGCGGGTGAGTTGTCTGTAGCCTACTTTCCGTGGCACCCATTACATTGGCATACAGTGGCATTGAGGGGGACGTGGGGGGATCGTTTGGGGATAATGTTTGCGCTTCAAAGGCAGAGTCTCACAGCTGTACAAAGTTGCTAGTTGCACTCCCAACGAACACAGTTCTAATAGGCCTATACTTATTGACTGAATACATCTGAATAGCAAAGCTATTGACACCCCCCCCCCCCCCAACAACGATGATGATGATGGCTACTACTAGTTATATATTAGCATGTGAGAAGTTACAAGTGACCGTATATACCATTCAGCCATCTTGAGTAAACAAATTACACAGACAGACAGACAGACAGACAGACAGACAGACAGACAGACAGACAGACAGACAGACAGACAGACAGACAGACAGACAGACAGACAGACAGACAGACAGACAGACAGACAGACAGATCAAGAACAGTGGATCTATGCCGTAATTCAGGAAGATAAGGTTGAATGAATCTAGATTATATTAAGGATAAATGGGAAATATTCAGTAAAGGGTATACATATTCAGTCAGACAGCTCACCCCCGAATGTGAAGACATCTCACCGGGGTAAGTTGTCTGGTAAGTTGTCCGGACTTTCGGGGTGAGATGTCGGGACAACTCACTTGGAGTTGAAAAAAGGGTGAGTTGTCTTGTTACTTGACAGAATAGTCCATGCAGTGTTGTTGCTGCACTCTTCCTGGTCTACATGCTGATGTTAGACCCCTCCTACGCTTTTCTTAAAGGACCAGAGCCCTATATCTTTATTTATTTTTTATATATTTTTGTTGTTAATATAGGCTTATATAGGTTAAAAAAGGGTTAGCATAATGTATGCATGCTGAAATCCCTCTCTCTGATTTCAGGAGTATTTTTGAGATGTTCATTTTGCCCCCAGGAGCGCGCTCTTTGGCAGTGGGTTTGCCAGCGTTTTAACCTCCCACGTCCTGGCAGCCACATGTTTTCATTTGCATAACACCATATATAGACAATGATAGACAGCTGCACATTTGTTTTGCTCTAAAAACAGAGGGAAATCATTCCTCAATTAATAAATCCAGTATTCAGAAACAAAATCATCACCACCCACCTTATTTCTGCAAATTGTGCTCTAGGCTATATACCATAACATCTATTTGTTGGAAAGAAGTTGGTGTTAAAATAGCACCTGTACAACATGTACAACTAAAGTCACAATTCGTTCATAGCATGAAAATTAAAGGAAATGCCATGCTTGCTGATGATGTGGCCAAGGGGGAGCATGTATAGGGAGAATAGGGTTTGAAGGGCACTCACTTTAAGTACCTCCTCAGTTCTTTACAAACACCTAGGTTTTTGTAGAAGACTTTGATGTGCTCTGCACCAAAACGACCAGAGTGGGAGGGCAGTTTGTTAACCAGAGTTGTTTACAATGTTTGTAAAGAAGATGTTTAAGTAGTTGGCTACATCAAGCTTGTCAGCGATGAGGGTGTCGTTCGATTTGATGTTTATGTTTGTAAACCTGGTACGGTATAGGAATAGTCAAGCGTTTTAAGGGGCAAAAAAGACAACTGATTAAGTATAGAGTATGCACAAAGCATGCTGTAGCTGCAGAAAAAAAGTCTGTATATCTTATGCTTCTCTCACATCCCAGGAAAAAAATCATGGTGTTTGTGCACCCCATCCTGCAAGATTGTGTTCCCTTAGGATGGCAGGAAAAGTCTTATGAATTATTAATGAGCCCAAGTGCAGTCATGTTCGGAGTCATCCAATCACGTTTCTTTTCATTTCTACCATTTTTTTCAGTGTTATCCAATGATGTTCTGTTTCATTTGGGTTTCAATGGCAGACGAAAACATTGGGGTTTTACACATCGTCTCTGTTGGGTGGAAACCCCTCATCTCCGAAACAGTTACTGTTCACGATTCAAGTTAAAATATAGCTGCAATCAGCGACAAGACTGGGCCAAGCAATAAGAACCAGTAAGACGCGCAAACACGGGAAGCGAACACAGCTGAGACCCTGCAGATCATGTCTGTCTGTCTGTCTGTCTGTCTGTGTGTCTGTCCCGCTGTTACTGTATATGTGGACCTGGCCCCTTTTGTGGCCATATATGGAGCTGAGTGATTGCTGATGCAACACACTCCATATTTGGACGTATAGCGGGACAGACACACACACACAGACAGACAGACAGACACACACACAGACAGACATGATCTGCTAGGTCTCATAGTAAGTGCTCACTGCGTTCGCAAAAATCACACCCGTGTGAACTGAGCGGTGCAGGCTGCTCAACAACACCGCTGGCTGGCAGCAGTTATCCAACTTTAAATGCCCCACATCTCTGTGTCTGCGTGCGTGCGTGCGTGCGTGCGTGCGTGCGTGCGTGCGTGCGTGCGTGCGTGCGTGCGTGTACGGTTGTAATGCACGTAACTCGTGTGTTTCGTGATCAACCGACTGCACGGTTAAGCCAGAACTGCTATAACTGAAGGAGAAGAAGAAAAAAAAGTCCCTTCGGGCTTGGCCCCTTAAAAATAGCATAAGTAGCAGATTTTCAAGCTCAAAATGTGTCATTTCGAGCTTGTACATCTGCCGTTGCTTTTTGTGTGATGCTTTAGTATGATCAAGTAGGGCATTCATTTACGAAAAAACGACAAATGGAGATACAGTTTCTGTCCAACAGTAATGATACAACTATTAATGGCATAACCTCCAGATAAGAATATGGAATATGGAGAAAAGAGGTTTCTGCCCGACATCAACAATATTATACAGTAACTGATCCCTAACCTATGGGGTATGCACATGGAGCATGCCGAGACGACAACAGGGCCATCACACCGCTAGGTGAGGGCAGTCGCCTGACTATGGCCTCGCTCAGGTGCACCTCACAGGGATCAAGTCTGCGCTCCTGCCTTGTTTGACACTGGCCTCATTAATTGCCTTGTTTGACACATGGCTCGTTCATTATTCAAAAGCAATCCCCTGTCATCCTACGAAGAAAAGGAGAAAAAAAAAGTTCTCCCTTCGAAGGCTACACCTTTCCGGTGAAGTGAAAGACTGAAATGGACATTTCAATAGGGCCTTTATACAAAGTGCTTTTACAATGTGCGTTACATATTCACCCATTCAATCACTGCTGGTGGAAGCAACCATACAATGAAGGCACTGACCTGCTCATCGGGAGCAGTTTGTTCTTCAGCCTCTAAGCCATGAGAATCAGCAATTGACAGCAAAAAGCAATTAACAGCTTCTTCTGCATTTTATTTAAGTGAATTAGTTGTGTCCACCACACAACTCACATCTTTCAACCCTATACTAGCAAACAGATTTATCTGTTTAAAGGAAATAAAGTCCGTAATTTGCGGGGTAAGAATGGTGGTCCCTTATTGGCTGTTGATGGTGACGTAACTAATTGGTCAATAACGGGTCTAAAGGAACAGCAGTTGTAATAGACATTAGTTAGTAGTACTTGCGCGCTCTGCTTGCACACAAGTGCGCGCTCTGCACCTGGCCAGGTATGGCCTACTTGTGTGCAACAGAGTGCATTTCTAGTTTTACACTTGGTTGCATGCTGAAAATAGCTTGTAATTCATTATTTTGAGTGCAACACCGGAGCTCAACCAAACATAAAATGACTTCTACTGGATCTGTTCTCCACTGCCTCCCTAACATTTTAGTCTAGTACTCATTTGGTGACGAAATTGTCAATATATTTACGGTAGTCTCAGTTTTAGTCCTCATAGCTTAGTTTTTTTTTTTCGTCAGTGAAAAAAGGTAAATATGTTGGGTCATAGTCTGTGAAATCAACAATGGCATGTATGTGCAATCTGTGCATGTTACAGTATTATAATAGCCTCGCTGATTATAAGACTGAAGCAGTTCACTCAGTGGAGTGGGCAGAGTCTATAGTGTGGTATTAAAACACATTATACTCATAGCCAGGTGGCGTTCGCCCAGGGCTCCTATGGGGAATTGGCTATTTTATTGTGTATTTTAGTTGTTGCAAATAGAAACCACAGTGTGTCAAATTAAAATGTTTCCGTTGAGCCTCTGGCTTATCCTAGCACATGTTCTACAACTGATCTAACAGCACAGACAAGTAAGAATAATGCTGAGCTGCTGAAATTCATTCCTCTTTTAGTGGCTGCTTCCTTCCTAGGCGTGGAAAGTAAAATAAGTACAGGTACTCAAATACTGATGTTGAGCACTTAATAAAGGCCATTATGGTTGACCAGAGTCCCTCAGGGCAGAAAGAACGTCCTTAAACGGCACTTGTTCTCCTACAAACATGGGTCAATGAGAACAACGTGAAGAGGGGAACAGCAGCCACTGCACAAGTGTTTATCAATTACACTTGCAGTAGCCTGGCCCAGAGCCATAGAGTAAGACAGAGTTACGCAAACTCCGTTCACTTCATGGGGCCAGTCCAATGGCGGCTCTTCTACATAGACTACTATTGAATGGGGACAACCGGAAGTATTGAAAGGGGACAACCGGAAGTTTACGGAATGCATTGAAGTCTATGGGCTCGCGCGGCGAGTACATGAACCACGTGACTGGGCTGTTTTCTTCCCCCTCAATATCACAACTCTTCTATTAGATGGCTCTGGCCTGGCCCAGCCTGTGCCATTTCTGCTCTAGAGAGGCGGGTGCCGGCACGGAAAAGCGGTGAATCCTATTGGTTCACCGATCTGAGCGCCCGCCCGCCCCCGCCCGCTCCTCCCCTCCCCGGTAGAAAACAGCAGAGAACACTGACATCACCAAATGTCAGCGACGACACCGTTATTGGTTCATATCCTCCAATGTGTTTCCACAGGCTTTTCTTTTTGAGCTGAATGCAAACAGAAATAAAAGCCTGCAGGGTATCGAGGCTACACTTGCAGTCCACTTATAATGGCTTTTTATTTCTTATATCTATAAATGCACTGACGTCTCTGTGCGTACGTACAGTACACGTACGTGTGCACGTCTGTAATCCACGTGGCTCGAGAACGGTTCTTCCCCACAGGCTTCAAATTCAACACACGCGTTACACATGACCACAGGGAGTGCAGTGCCCGATGACGAGTCCGTCGGATACCTGGTTGTCCAGAACCAGCACAAAAGCCTCTCTCTGCCCAGGCTCTGGACATGATCACCCCTATATCTCCATATATGGAGCTGTCCTGTTGCCTGTTCTGACATCACAATTATGTTCTGACATCTGCATAGACTCCATATTTGGGCATGCCTGACAAAGAACTCCATATATGGGCATAAAAGGAACACAGATGTAATAACTGGGTGCCGTGGGGCATGCATTTGCAACTTGCATCGTTCCAAGTAGGCCAGTGCCCAACGGGCACTGCTCTAGTACATATCAAAGGGACTATACTCTCTGCACTTCAAACAATCTCTTTAGACTAGAGCAAATAACGTTATAGGGCTCTTTGCAGCAATGCAGTTGCCATCATATTATAATTGTTACACCCCAGCAAACAGTAATTGATCAATATATTATATTATAAAATATACTGGACGGTGTTCATGACACTGTGTCTTAAGTATTGCCTTTTCCCGATTCGGGGAAATGCACTAGAATATAGTTTTGTGCAAACAATAAAAGGTTTTGAAGAAGATCTACGATCGGATCCTCACAGCTCACTTCACTGAGAACCTCATCATCTGGGCTCAAAGATACAGCACAAAGCAATAGCAACAACTTCACTTCCAGCTTCAAGGTTTTTAATGTCAGGTGTTATGGCCCCTGGCCATTATTATTACTTGCGCAAGCAGAGCGTGCAAGTAATGTTGTCTGCCTTCAAAGCAGGAGGCAATCTTTCTTGCTCGATTTCTGTCCACTTTCTCAAAACTGTAATAATGGAGACTTTACCACAAAGAATTCCACAAGGTCTCCGAAACTCTGGTACATATGTATGGTCACCCAGTCAGTCCTTCAAAGTGCGGTCATTATTTTGGGATCAAAGGCCCAGGCCTTACAAAGCAGAGAATATGGCCAAACTTTACACCAGTAAACCTGTGAGGATAAAGCTCGGGTGAATTGAGAAGTGTATGTTTCAAAGGAGATACGGTACTCATACACTGATATCTGCATTAAACCTACAGACATGTATCTGCACTAAACATCCTCTGAAACACAAACATGCTGTAAGCGCAGCATACTGATGTGATGGGATTTTAATGATGCAAATACTTGCCATGGCTTTTTTGTTTGTATTCGTACAACGGCAACAGCCATGGCGGACATGGAGTTTGCAATAAAACATACAAACTACACATGCACTTGAATCTGTTCCAGAGTCTGGGTGCTGCTATTGTGCATGTTGGCTCACTGTAAACAGTCAGTGAGCATGGTCTCGAAGTGTTTCAGGTTATGGGGGTCCTGGGAATTAAAAGGTTTGAGAACCACTGCACACTAAATGGAACAGAGCCTTTATCATTCGGCTCGGAAGTAGGAAGAGTTGCAACTGTGTACAAAGAGCCGATTACCGAGCCTGGTGGTGGGTGTCTCTCGCCAGTTCTCTCCCGTTTCCTGTCGTTTCTCTTATCACTGCTATCGTAATAATGGAATACACCCGGAAACAAATCAAAACAATAAAATAGAATAAAATAATAGAATAGAATAAAAGAAGAATTTGGTAGTCAAAGGTCAATGTTACTGACTGTGACCACACCCAATGCAACCGATTTTCGTGAACATGATATCTCTAGGAACGGCTGGAGGGGATTTCATGCCTGCATGGGCGCTCACACCGCTCAGCGTGTCCTGCATCAAAGGGCAACGGTGCAATTCATTCCAGCACACTGCTTACACATGTGTGTCTCAATTAACAGTTCCCAGCAGACAGACACCAGTCTGAAATGTTGCTCTTCTGCTGGATGACACTTGGCACTACAATAAGCACTTGAAGTTCAAGGTAGAGCAATTCCATTGCTGAAAAGCCCAGAGAAAACCCATGTGCCAAAGTTTGTTTTGCGGCCATTTTCTTTCTTTATACCTTCACATTCTTCCATTGAATGACATTTATTTTGCAGTGCAGGTCGATGGGATATGCATGGACATCCATCCATCCATCTTCAACCGATTACCCACTGGCCACTTCCTCCTGTAGGCCAATTTGAGTTTGGTCTGTAGGTCATCCATAACCAGGGGCCAAAGAAAGAGATATTTTTGCCCCCCTCAGAAGAAAATGAGGGTACTACACAACAGAGGCATTGATCTGAGGTTTAGACTGTTATTTACCAAATTTAATTTGGAGTCTGGACATATCCAACAATTTAGCCTCCAAGGCATTCAGTTGATCTTGATCCAATTGCTGCCATAAAGCAACATTTTTTATATTATGTTCTAGAGTTGCAACAGGTGTAATCGAACTAATCGATTCAAAAATAGATTCTATATAAAGACCCTGTTGTTGTACAACATATGGTGTGTAGTGATTTACTCCATCATAAAACATTGATTGGCCTCCCCCTGGTCAGCCGGAGCGCCTAATGGAGGGGAAAGGAACTGGTTGAAATAACATGTTCCTTTCACGCGCTACGCCCTACCAGGGAAACTCCCCCCTGTCAGGTGAAAATAAGCGGCTTGGACTCCTCATGCAATGAAGCATGTATGAGGTCAGTCCGTTGCTCTCCCCAGGTTGGCAGATGAGTGTAGTGCCCACTGAGGATTACATTAGATAGGCTAATTGGGTTTCGTGGGATAGGGTAAGTGATTTTCTTTGGTTAAAATAAATGTTAAATAGCTCAATATTCTGATAGTACTCATTGGTACAAAGTCTTTGTTCAGTAGGAGTCTCCATGTCTCTCCAGCTCTATTTAACAGAAAAATGTCCGGTCGGCATACCAATTTAATCCCATCAGGATAGTGAACTAAAATAGAATACAGATTAAACAAAGTGAAATTGAGAGTGATGACTCAAAGAAATGAGACAAAAGTGGAACTGAAATACTATTAAAGTAAAGAAGCTGCCAGACTGTTAGCTCAACCGTCTGGGCACCTAGGCTGCTAAGCCAGCCTGACGGCGTGCTGTGTGTCTTCCCCCATCTCTCTCCCCATTTCCTGTCAAATCTGGAATGGGTACTCTCTCTTTATGATTGGCTGGAATTTTGCAACCCAACTGAAAATCTATCTTCGGGAGAGCTGGAGAGATGGAGAGACTCCTGTTACTGAACACTGTATAGTAAAGTTTTTGTTTTAACCAAATAAATAAATCGCTTACCCTACCTTTTATGAAAAACATATTCAATAGCATAATAGCTAAGCAAGAACATAACGTTACTGTTGGGCAGAAACCTGTTATTTTCTAACTTTATGTTGTAATTAAATTAACACCCTACTTGATCAACTACATCGTCACACAAAAGCATCAATAGCAGACCTGGAAGCTTGAAGCACTGCGTTTCGAGCTTAGATCAGCTACTTCTGATGTTTTTTAATTTGAATCCTGAAAAGTAACAGTTTTGGAAAGACAGAGTAGGCTCCTGTAGTCGCAGCTCTGTTATGTTCTCCCCGCGGGCAGAACAACTGGACTGGTACTATGAACTGCTGCTTTAATGTAAAGGAAACAAAGTATCCTATAACGCTGTCATCTTTGAGAAGGACAGAACAGGCTTTTACTTTAGAAGAAGGTATGACATGATTTTGTCTTCAAATACTGTATAATCATGAAGAGATATACGGCATGTGAGAGAGAGAGCAAGCATGTGTGCAATAATCTGGATGAGTGTGTAAAGTAGAGGCAGGAAGACAATAAAGCACTGTCATCTGTACACATGCTTGTACACATGCTTGTGTGCGTGCGTGCGTGCGCTTGTGGGTGCACATGCATGCACGTGTATCTCCTGTCAAAACACTTGTTCTTTCTCTCTGCTTGGTATTTCAGTTCACGTTGCCTTGTCGGCATAAATATAGAACCTACAGTCCAGACCATGCAGTCAACCGGCTGTCTGGCATGTTTAAAAATAGGCCTAATTATCAGAAGAATGGTTCAGACATGCGTGCACGCACACGCACGCACGCGCACGCACGCTGCACCTCTTGTTTATGTTGCAGTAAACTGGAAGATGGCAGCACTGGCCTCTCCTTGTAGAAGGGCTGGCTGTTTGTCTAGCTAAGTAACTGTCAACGTGATTATTAGGCTGCTGGCAGACTATATAGTAACACTCGAATAGTTGCAGGCAGCCACCCTCCCGCCCGACACACACACACACACACACACACACACACACACACACACACACACACACACACACACACACACACACACACACACACACACACACACACACACACACACACACAAATGGTGAATTTATATAGAGCCTTTATCCAAGGTGCTTTACAATGATTGTGCATACACACACACATTCATACACCGATAGGGGAGGGGTAACCAACCTGCTCATCGGGAGCAATTAGGGGTTCAGCCTTGCTCAAGCCTGGGATCGAACTGCAAGCGGCCGATCTACCTCCTGAGTCATATGCCGCAACATAATGTACACATACTGTGGGTATGAAAGACATACAGTAAATATACAGTAAAAAAAAATACCTCAAAATTGTACTCAAGTACTTTCCACCACTTTGTGCTCACACACAAGCGTGCACGCACACACGCACACACACACACACACACACACACACACACACACACACACACACACACACACACACACACACACACACACACACACACACACACACACACACACACACAATATGCAGGCATACATAAGTAATTTATCTGTTTGTAAATTTCCACACAAACACTTTGAGTATAGACCCAATCGTTTGCATTTGTGCAGACTTCATCATGCACGCAGTCATCATGCACATGCACGCATACATCATGCACACATGCAGTAAGACATATTGACGTTTGACAAATTAATGATGCATCAATGATACAATTAAACAATTAACATGCTATCATACTGTCTATTAAAATGGCAAGCAGGCCTGGTTGACCTCGATTTTGCGTCAAGATGGCAAGAGAAAAAGACGTGAGTGACTGAAAAAGCTGTGCAGGGAAATATGGGAGCTGGAAGAAGTAGAGCTGGGTATCTGACAAGTGACAACTGTGCGGTCCCACTTCCTTTGTGCGTGCGTGTGCATGTGCATGTGCATGTGCATGTGCATGTGCATGTGCATGTGCATGTGCATGTGCATGTGCATGTGCATGTGCATGTGCATGTGCATGTGCATGTGCATGTGCATGTGCATGTGAAATCATGCATCAAAAGCCCACATTCAATGACGTGATCCTTGTGCATTAGTGCAAGGCAAAATACAAGAACAACTCTTCCGCAGGTGACTGAGAATATCAATGCAGGACATGATCAGACTGTGTCAGCAAGAGCAGTTCGACAGCTACATAATTAAAAGGCATATCATAGTAGGATTGCGGTGTATAAACCCCTCTTTACAAAGACAAATTGAGAGTTCAGTGGTACAAACTACAAAGACATGCACAGCAGCATTGTGGAAAACAAGTAATGTGGTCAGACGAGACATCATTGTTCTCTACAAGTCGGCCAGTGCGTGTGTGACATAAGAGAACCAGAGGGACCCATAAGAGAACCAGAGGGACCCATAAGAGAACCAGAGGGCGCTGGGTGCCAGAGAACCAGAGGGACCGGCGCTGGGTGCCACAGTCTGCACCAACCTTCACATAGCCTCGGTTTTATTTTCGTTCGCATCGGCTAAAAAAATTAAAGCCTCGGAGAACGAGATACATTTCCTGGTCTAGGAGTGGGACTGAACTACAGTGCAGAGGGGCGTCACTCGACTGGCTGGACCAGGCTAACCTTTACATGAACACTGTTCGGGGTTCTGCCATGACAATAGTGACACTATTGCTCCAATCTACACCAACGTTGTTTTTTTCCCTTTCTTTTTTTTATCCCACTATTTTGAAACCCATTTTTTCATTCAGTGTCAATTATCTAATGTAATCCTGTACAGTCCCTCTGCCAACCTGGGGGAGAGTAACGGACTGACCTCATGCTTCCTTCAATGCAGGAGGAGTCCAACAAGGCTGTATCAGAAATGACATTGGACAGGTGGAAAACTTTTAACTTGCAGAGTGACTCATTACTTTACCCGGGTTCAGCAACCATTGTAAAGCGCTTTGAGTACTTGGAAAAGCACTATAAAAATGCAATTAATTTAAGTAATTAAGTCCGGCAATGCTCCGCAACTATACAGTGCATAATAAAAAGTCCATCTATACAAATGCCTTTGTAAAAGAGACTTGTTTTAAAACAGTCTGGAATGGCGTATACTTGTTTGTTTGGACCTCCATCTGCAAATGGCTTACCAATGTGTTTCATTTCCAATGAGAAACAGATAGCGGTAATTAAACATATAATATTTGGAGGCACCACTTTTGAGAAACACCAAACTGTCTGCACAAACCTTCCCTGGGGATCCCAGGAGGGGGGTGCTAGAGCAGAGTTTGATTACATCTAACGATCAGAGCCATAAAAAACGCATGATTTAAGCTTAGTCGTACAATAGTGTCACGCACCGAAAATAGCCGATCTACAAGCCATGCACAGACCAAGAGAGAGAGATTTGCATGAATTAGGCCTGTCACAATCATTACATAAGAGCTATAGCAAATATCCTGCATCAACATGCACATGTCAATCAAAGTGTTTAAAGACCTTTGTGTAAAATGTGTATTAAAGACCTTTGCATGAATTAGGCCTGTGACAGACATTACATAATTGTGTGATCACAATTATTTCAATATGTATTCATAACATCTGCAATTAATTCATTAACCACTTAAACCCAAGAATCTGAATTCTGGGGAAAACAGGAGAAGATATTTGTGTTTGGGTGACAGTGCTTCATTAGACCCCTTGGTGTGGTTGTTATGTGCAATGATGTCTTCTCTTTAGGGTTTATTCCTGGAGGCTGAAACCTTGACAGTCAAACGTGCCAATGAAAAAATCAGTAATATAGTGACATCATACTATCAGCCCCTCCCCTAAACCCTCCCCCTTTATCATACAACAGCTGTGGGTGTGGCTTCAGTTCAGGTGGATCACCACACCACCCACCAGGCAAACCAGGCATACTGAAATCATGGCACTGCATCTTTAACGCAGAACCCTATAGAGCGCCGCAGTCCCGCCCCCTTTCAGAAAAGCGAGTGGCCCAGGAAGTGGAAGCGCCATGCATTCTCCCATCGGCACTTTTAATATAATTTATTTAAAGATGGTTACGCCGCGGACAAAGCCAATTCGGATCGTGACGAATCATGACAATGAACACAATATTTTGGGCCGATCAAATAATTTATAAGACGAAAAATAAAACAAATAGTGTTGTCTCCTGACTTTCTTTTCTTCTTTCTAATGATTTGATCGTCCCAAAATATTGTGTTCATTGTCATGATTCGTCACGATCCGAATTGGCTTTGTCCGCGGCGTAACCGTCTTTAAATAAATTATATTAAAAGTGCCGATGGGAGAATGCATGGGGCTTCCACTTCCTGGGCCACTCGCTTTTCTGAAAGGGGGCGGGGACTGCGGCGCTCTATAGAAAGAGGCAGGGGCGGAAACTCCGTGGGTTCAGAGGCGCGACTGAACCCCCTGGCATTTTGGCAAAGGCGCGACTGAACCCACTGTTTATCATTGATCATGTTGAAATGTTGCTGAAACAATTTAATGTGTTCTTCGTTGTGAACTGAGACACTGTGTTCATTAACAAACTGTAAATAAGGTACCAACCGCTGGGGGGGGGGGGGCGTGGCTGCATGAACCCCCTGCCGTTATAAGAACTTTCCGCCACTGGAGAGAGGGACTCAGCTCAACAACGTATGTGGTTTAAAGTAGTTAATTTGTATTAAAAAAGCAATTAAACAGCTTTCTCTAAAGGAAGGGGCAGAGGAGGCTGTTCTTCCTGAGGAGACTCAGGAAGCAACAGGCTGCTACAGATGTTCTACCAGTCTGTGGGAGCCACAGTGTTCTCTTTACTGCTGCGGGGGTAACATCAAAATAAGTGATTTGATCATTACAACTGGTGAGGAAGGCTTAGCTCCATAGTTGGAGTGAAACTAAGCGGTTTGGATGTGGTCATGGACGCCGTCCTGATCATATACTCTCTTTAAAGCATGATGAAGACTAAACTCCTTTTTCACATTTTCAATTGCTGTAGTGTAGGGCCTACACTACTGTAGGCTATGGCCGGCATTGAGAAAACAGGTCCGTACAGTCCTGATCTATGCTACGGTGCACTGAGACTGTTCTGGCAGCTCATGGTGCCACAACACCTTTACACACAGCTCTGGGTGAATTCATTACTGAGGCGAGGAGGGTTTCCAACAGGCTGCTGCCAGGTAGAACAATGCTCTCTGCAGCCAATGCCATGACTGTGTGTGTGTGTGTGTGTGTGTGTGTGTGTGTGTGTGTGTGTGTGTGTGTGTGTGTGTGTGTTAGAGAGAGAGAGAGAGAGAGAGAGATTGATAAAGCTGTACAGTATATTGTTGCTGTCCGGTGGAAACCTTACATGTCCTAAACCGCTACTTTTTTAGCAAATGGAAGTCCAATGTAGTTATTATTTAGTCACACGCTTGGTAATATAGTTTTACATTTGGAAAACCTACAGACTGATTTAACCATGCATTCACATCATTATTTCCGTTGGCTCGGCTGTGGCGGAAAGCTTTTTACCGTATAGTCGTTATTTCGCTCTCAGCGGTCGAAAACATCAGCTTCCAGGACAGGTTGCACATGAGCTACTGTAGGGGGGGTATTTACAGGTAATGGGAAAGAAAAAGGGCTTTGAAGTGCTTTTGGTGCACCTTTCACCAATACAAAGGCATCCTGGATGTTAAGTGCTTGTTCCACCACCCCGACACATACAAATAAATCCCCAACTCATGTGCATGTCCAAATAGTAGGTGTGGCATCCGCCCCAAACCAACACACAGGAGTCATACCAAGTGAGCCCAGCAGGTATAGTCTATTACAGATAAAGCAGGAAATCAGCGTGGTATAGAAACAGTTCATGAATAATTGTCTATTTCTTTCTGAGGGGGAAAAAGGCCATGGCTACATATATCATTCACTTATCCTTCTCCAGGAGACAGGTGTGGTTTTAACTTAGGCTTTTCTCCTTCCTTCCGAAGCGTTTCCGTGTTTATCAGAGTTCCTTCTACTGTCCTTGTCAAGGGTGAACATGCACTGTGCTTTTATGCCTAGGGTGAGAAAGACAACAGTCACTAATGATGTAACGCACAATGTATATGTGAGGAGGAAAATGGTAGCAGGCCCGACCAGCACGCAGAGAGAGCAGACGCAGACTGACTGTGAGGGAGACAGGTTTGTATGATTCAGGTAGGTTGCACAGGTGAGAGACCTCGGGCTGATTGAGAACGTGCCGTGGAATAGAGACACACAGGGACTACAAGTTTCACACCCCCAAATGAGACAGTGGCCCCACTTCTGGTCCGTTAGAACGGTGTACAGCAGGCCAGCCCATAGAAGTCCATTGAAATTCAACTGTAGCTAGCCTTCTTTTAAAATAATACGAAATGAACTGAAGACTATATTGATTTGAATAAAAATATGTTTCCAAATGTATATTTTATATTGTTCTTTTCTCAATAGAGGATATATTTCACATTTAATTTACCACTTGAATGAGTTACCCATAATGTTAACAGAGCAGAGGGGAGATGGCAGACGTCGCTTTTTAGGGACGTCACTGCCTTTACTAGGCTACGAGCGCCTACTTTGAGGAGTGGAAATCTCAATAATAAATCCCTATTCCGACTGACTTTGTTCATTCATGTCTATATTTTCAACATGTATGTCATGGGCTCTACCTACCGCGGAGCTCCGACGGTGTGTTTTATCATAATTAACTTGGCTGAATAGTTGGGAAAATAACCCAGGGAGGAGTTTGCTGTTAGATGAATTAAACAACAAATGGAATCGTGCACGCTGCACAATGCAACGCTTGCACTTTCTATGCAGGCTCAGGCTCTTTGGTGTGAGCAAGGGAGTCATGTCAACCTTCTATGATGCAGTCCTACTGTAGGTAGCATTATTAGATATGGCATGTCAGCTTGGTTTGGGACACTCTGTCTAGAATAGCTAAAATGGAAAAAACAGCCATGAAGGTAATTGGTAGGAAAGATTCTCCATCTCTTCAGACAAACTTTGAGAAAACGGTGATCAGTCTGTCAAATAGAGTGTTGTCTGATCCTTCACATATATATTATCTTCAGAGTATGAGCTGTTACCCTCTGGTAGACGCTACAGAGCGTGACGTTGCAAGAGCAACCGCTTCAAACTTTATTTTCTTCCCACTTCAATTGTTCTACTAAACAACCGCCACATAGTTCATAGTTCTTAGTGGGGAAGGGACTTCTTGACCTTCATCAGTTATTTATTGCACTTTACTGTGATACTATAAACTCTAGCACTCTAGCACTTTTTTATTGCGAACGCAGTGAGCACTTACTATGAGACCTAGCAGATCATGTCTGTCTGTCTGTGTGTGTGTCTGTCTGTCTGTCCCGCTTTTGTGCCCATATATGGAGCTGAGTGATTTGTGTCACCATGACTCAGCCATAACCATATAAGGAGTCCCCAAAGCAGCTATACGTCCAAAACCCAAATATGTATGAGCTGCGTTCGCTTCCCGCGTTTGCGCGTCTTACTGGTATTATATACCTTCTCTTATTGCAATTTGCACTTCTCTTGTGATACTCTTGTGTACTTTGCTGCTACTGTGTATTGTTTTTTGTGTATTGTCTGTCTGTTTTAAAAAGCGTTGATGTACTAATGCACTTTTGCCCAAGACAAATTTCCCCTCGTGGGACAATAAAGTATATCTCATCTCATCATCTCATCTATACTCGGAATTTTCGGCTGACTTGTGGGCAGCGGCTGACTTGTGGGCTGCGTCGCGGGAAACGGCGGCGACAAAAATGGAGCCCTAAGGGCTGAACACTCAGAGTTAGGGCTCTATTTTTGTCCATGCCCCTTTATCCCTAAACTTCTTTGCCTTTTTTTTTTTTTACTATTTAATTTTTTTTTTTTTGAATAGTTAAAATAGCCAATCTACAAGCTCACAACGTGTCGATGTAAATCGGGTTCAAAAATGTTTTTTTAAATAGTAAAAAAGCTGGTTAGTTTTGGGATAAAGGGGCATGGACAAAAATAGAGCCCTAACTCTGAGTGTTCATTTTGTAGTGTGCAAATGTAACCAAATGGACCCATAAAGACAAGGCAAGTCCATTTCATTTGTAAAGCAACAGCAAGGCATTTTTGTGCTGTACACAAAACATTAACCAATTTCAACTGAGTGGTGCAACTCCCCCCCCCACCTCTCTCTCTCTCTCTCTCTCTCTCTCTCTCTCTCTCTCTCTCATTAGCAGGCAACAGTGCAGCACTATCCCTCTCTCTGTTTCTGGCACAACAGCGCCCCTACTGGTACTAATAGTCATACTGGTGCTCATTAAACACAGACACACGGACATTGCTGTTCCTTGGAGTGGTTGCACCACTCAAAAATCCACATATTGAAGATAGGCAATTGTCAGATCATTATTTGTCTAGGTGAGACATGATGATTGACATGGTCAAAATATCTCAAGAAGAGACAAAATATAATCACCCCAATTGTATAAGTTGTATTGTATTAAACATACGGTAATCTACCATGCAGATTGGGCAAAAATGTATTTGTTACAAAAACGTTACATACAGTAGTGCCACTTTATGGCACTACTGTGGCTTATAGGGCCTAAACCATTCCACGTGTTATACATTTTGAAAAAGCTAGCCAGAGTAAAGAGCTAAGCCCTGGAGCGATCGGGTCCATTTTCTTGGTATGAGAAAAACATACGACTCATGAACGCTCTGAATCAACTGCAGCCGCATGATAAGTGTGAGGCAGCAGGCTCCATTTGGTTCAATTTGTACAGTACACTCTGAGTTACGAAATGGGCTAGGGTGCATTTGGTTCCATTTGTACAGTACACTCTGCGTTACAAAATGGGCTAACGTGCATTTGGTTCCATTAGGCCACTCTCCGAGTTGAATTAACACTCAGGGATTTTACTTGTGTGCTCTGATGATAACTGGAAGTCATCTCGTGTCCCAGGTGTGCGGCCTAGCGGTAATTGCACCAGTGATACATGTGGGCGCAATGTGAGGAATCATCCAGCAAAGGGGATTGTTTGTACATCATTTGGACCATTACTGTAATACACATGCACCTTGCTCTTTGTACAGTACCGTATGTGAGGCCATGTGAGCCACCAACAACATTAGTGTTGCTGTCAGAAAGAAACCTTGTATCTCCATATTACATTTTTGAGCGGTGCCAAAAAGAACAGCTGTGTGTGTGTGTGTGTGTGTGTGTGTGTGTGTGTGTGTGTGTGTGTGTGTGTGTGTGTGTGTGTGTGTGTATGTATATGTACGTACGTACGTCCATTCGAGTACGGACAGCTGCAATACTTCTGGGTGACCTAAAGTGGCACTGTGGCGTGGCCATGTGTGTCTCGATGTCTCCATGTATGTCCGTCTGTTTAGGCAGAACACACACACGGTTGAATTCCAGACTTTTCCATGTTGCTCGTTTAACTCCTTTTAACGTTCAACTCAGTCCTCAAACGTCCACACTAATCCTCGTCGCCAATGTTGTGTGCCTTATAACTTATTAGTTAGTGCATTGAGTCATACACAAAGCTTGTCCTTTCATTCATTCATTTATCATTAAGTAAGCTACACTCGTCTTGTCTCATTTCCGGTGGAAACCCTGAGGCGAAATGGACATAGTGGCCGAAAGTGACCTGGTGTCCCTATTTTGGGAATGCCAAAGCATAGCATAGAGTAACATAAAAATGTGTGAACTTGCTTGTTTTGCACCATGGTCCATCGTACAATAAAGTATAAAGTTTGCTGTTGAAACAGTAGTAGGAGTACTTTGTGTTTTTTCATAAATTAATGCTCTACTTGATCATAATACAAACTACAGCATCACACAAAAACATAAAAAGTAGTAATTATTCTTTATTTGAATCCTGAAAAGTAACATTTTGGGACATATAAGGTCTCCAACCGACAGAGACGATAAGTAAGCGTGCTATGCGTTTACAGTAAAATACATACACATGTTTCTATACTCTTCTAAACCAATGTCCCTCACACTGCAAGCTTATCTTTAGCCTAAGCAAATCCTAAAGCTCCTCGTTAATCATCCGGAAACTTCACAATGGAGATGGATAGCTTAACAATTGATCCATCTTCCTGGGTAATTAATTGCCTGGGATTGGCTCCATGGCGCAAACATAAATGCCTTTCCTGCTTCTTTTGATCTCTAATCTAGACAGACAGTATACAGTAGAGAAACGCTGCAAATGCTCTCTGCAAATGCTCTGCTTGGGCAGCACACTTTGCACATTTAAGGGCTTGTGTTGACTGGAGAACAAGCAGAGCCATTAACGCCTCTCTTGGCACTGATCAATCCAGTGTTTTGCATGGTTAGCCACGTACGTACCAGGGTTATGAATTATGATGGATAACTAACTAACTCCTAAAACTAGAACTACTTATGCACTGCACACATAACACTAACTAAAACTAAACTGAAATCAAACACCAAGCTGAAAAACGAATTAATATTTTAAAACTACCGGTATATATTTAACTCGTATAACTGGTGTACAAATCCATTCACTTCTCTTCCCAGGCACTCACTCTCTCTCTCATTCATACTCCTGTTGTATATACTCGTTCATCTGTATGGCCACTTATCTCTTCCTCGTCCAGATGCTAGCAACAAGCGTTTTACAGCTCTTCTGTGGCTAAATGCGTCTGCTCCACAGAGAGGAACTTTACAGTCAAAGCCTGCTTTATTCTGAGCTGTTCTATAGTTTTCATTTGACTTCAGGTGTGTCCTGAACTACAGGGTTTGCTTAATTATGTTATGAAGAGCTGATAACTCATCAGCTGTGCCCCGTGGCAGCCATAATGCCATTCTTGAACTGCAATCAATAATCATGTTCCACAAGGCCCTGTCTGTGTCCACCAAGATGTTTTTCATGTTCCACAAGGCCCTGTGTCCACCAAGATGTTTTTCCAGAGCGTCACGTCTTCGGAAACTCCAGCAGCTTTCCACTGCACTGAGCATTTATACCTTGTGCTTGCGTGTACCCTGCCTGCCGAAAGCTAAACTGTTTTCAACTCTTGGCAATTCAGCCAAGAAAACAATGAGACATTAAAGTGTATGGACACTCAGAACAGGAGAAGACCTGAGTCTGAGAAGATCGCTCCTTCCAGGAGTGGTTTATCGTCAAAGCTGCTCTTATTCAGTATTTTAGCCGTGACGTGAGCACCCCCTCCAGAGATACTTGCGGGTCCCACTTTTGTGTCGCTTTTGTGTCCCCATAGAGTTATACTGTGTCTGTCGGACTAAATCTGAGACGAAAACAACCACGAAAGTCTAATTTTACCGCTTTCCTTGCAACAACAAAGCTACTGGTCCCCCAAATCTGGCTGTGACAGGCCGTCTGCCCCACACTGAATACTATCTCCTAATGCAAACTAGATTCAACATACTAAACCCTGCACACATTCTAAATATGCCCCCCTAATATTGTACTGAGCAAATGGACTGTTGCCACCTTCAATAATAATGATAACTAGAACATTAATAAATCTACTCGAGTTGGAAGCATTAAGACACATTTTAACCTCTAATGGCTTCCTTTCTGAAAAATAACGTCATTGTGAAAAGATGCACGCGTTTAGATATTCTATTTACAATGAGATGCGGACGGGAGCTGGTGCTACTTGGACCCGGACGTAACGTAGGACTACAAAATGACGTCAGACTTAAATACAGAATACATGGACTGGGATGGGGATGAAGTGTAGTTCTGTTGGAGCCATTTAGCTGCCTACTTCTGTCCTTCTGTCTGTCCCTCTGTGTGTCTCCATCTCTCACTCCCTGTCTCTCTGTATCCAATCAATCTCTCTTGCATTGTCACAGTACACCTTACTGTATACAGTACTCACCACACCTCACACGCACAGCTTCTTTTGTATGGAACAATTCACCAGTCCATGCATTTGTATAAACATTACCAATTGCAGGGTAGATATAGCCTACTAGGCATGGTTGATAAAATGCATGCAAAAATCAACTTAGTTTCAAAACGAAAGTGTCACAATACTTTGGCAGTGATGCGTTCCAGTGTAGTTTTTTTAACTAAAAGTTAAGTTATGAATAGATAATGCCTCCCCAGCGCAGTACAAGTAGAAAATGATGGATTGTCCTTGTTTGGGTAAGTGAAATTCAACATAGCTTCCCCTGACCATTATATCTTTCTCCCGAGTTATGTGCAGAGAATCATAATGGAACCAAAACAACAGTCTCTCTCACCCATTGTCACATGAGCCAGACACCTTCAGTTCTTTATTCACATGCAATGCATTCTGGGATAGGGGGTACAGATTACCGAGGACAAAACCTCTTTTGTTACATTTAATTACTATTCTCGCTCTAAAACAATATAGGAGGAGCATCTGTTCATCTTTTAAAGAGTTGCAATTGGCCACAAAATTGGCGTATATGACATATATGAAGGCGTGATGTCATGAGGCGTGACCATATATGGAGGCGTGATGTCACGCGAGACACGGCCAAAGCATTTCCGGGGGTCCCCAGCCAAAAACGTTGAGAATCCCTGACTTAAAGCATGATGAAATTTGGAAAATGTTGCCTTATATTGGTTTTCTATGGTGTGGTATACAAAAATGGCCATAACTTTTTTTTCTCCGCGATGTTTCCGGTAGAGCAGGCCTCTCATTCTGTGGACCTTAATGACCAAGTGAATAGATAAAACACAAATAAAAAGTACGGCAGGACATCACAGGTAAAACCCTATTCCTTGAGCTTTTGGGCCTGTGGCTCCCCGGCTTTGCCCAACATCTCCCCTTTCACTCTGGGCTATCAATGATTGGTCTAGAAGTTGGGTGGGCGGTCCCCTTGGTTTGCAGGCATGGGGTTGTGCAGGGAAGCAGGGAATCAAATTGACATACTGGTTGTGCAGTTTAGCCCACTAGTTTTTGAGATAATAGAGCTAGCAGAGAAAACGGGCTTGAAGCATATTCAGTTATGTGATCTGTGACTTAAAGGGGCGCTGTTTTCCCTTCATTCCTTGAGCAGTCCTCCAGCAGTGTTGCCATATGTCTGCTTATGTATTATTAATAATAATAATCAACTAGAGCTGCACTCTGTCGAGGGCCTACTTGGTTATCGCACACTAGTAGGCCATAAATGGCCTACTAGTGCGCAAGCAGAGCGCGCAAGTACTGTCGACCGCTACAAACTGTCAAATCTCAGCTTCTATGTGAAGGAACGTTTGAAATGTTGAATTATTAGGTTTAGCTATTTGCTACCTACCTACTTTATGCATGTAAAGGATTAAAGGTAATGCTCCTATGTATACATGTATGTAATCTGGCACCACTGCCGGATCAGGCACAAGTAGTCATTACGTCATTTGCTGGGACGGTGCATACGCATCGAATATCGTCTGGGACGGTGCATACTCATCGAATATCGTCCTGGGCGAAACTAGTACTTGCGCGCTCTGCTTGCGCAAGTAACTACACTACACCAACATCCTAATACTTCCAATACTGTCTGGGGGGTCAAATTATGACAGGCAATTCCTACTGTCAAAATATGACCCACAAAAAAAACACTTTGTTTGAAATAGACACTCATGCTTTCCAAGGTGTGATTTGGGGTCCTAAGGATGAATACAAAATGAATATCAACATCTTAAAACCAAAATGTTGAATTGTGGGTTTGAGCCCTGTGAGAGGGGAGTGTTGGCTGATGAATGAATATCAACATCCTAATACATAATACTGGGGGGTCAAATTATGACAGGCAATTCCTGCTGTCAAAATATGAATAAAATTGGTTTCTATTGGCAATTCCTTTCACACACAGCCTTCCTGTTTCCAGAGAGGTCGTGGGTCAGAGAGGAGCAGATTAATGCACCAAGGTTCATTTGCTGATGTGGCAGCTACTATCATGGGTGCTCCTTCTGCTTCTACGACGCATTTTCACGGGGCTAAGTGGGGAAGCTGTAATGAGTGTAATGTGCAGAAAGGAGTTTTGATCCCATATCAAACTCTCTCCCCGGCATGCTTGACTCTTTACAGTGTAATTGGGGTAGGATACCATCAGCTCATTCTACGCGTTTTATGTGGCAGTACTTTCAGCATGTCCTGGGGGCTTTGGTGACATTAGAGTGGCAGTGAGGCCTCTCGTTTGACGATGGAAGCATGTTGTGCCTGTAAGCCCTGTTCAAGGTCCCACCATGGGGACTGTCTGTCTGTAAGCACTGCAGTGGCCCTCTTTGGAGCCGCTTTAGTCTGTTTCGCTGTCTTTGAAAGCAGCAATGTTGCCAGCCCTGTCTTGAGCTAAATGAGTGAGTGACCGAGCAAACGACTGACTGACTGACTGACTGGACTGCAGCTGGACTGAACCGGCATGGAACCTGAGTTCTTCAATTGCTTCTGATTCAACTATCCTAATTTTATAATGAGAGAGAAAGATGAGAGCGGAGGGGAAGGTAAAAGTGAGTGGGTCGTTTCTACTTTTACTCAGTTTAAGTATGTTTTGATGACAGTAGTTTTTAGATTTTGAGAGAGAGAGAGAGAGAGAGAGATCCTTCAGGGCATTTGAGTAACTTCTATTCCTCCTGTCAGCATTTTCTCCCCATCTTTCACTACATTCGTGTTTTGTTTAACTTGTGAACTCTGTCAGCCTTTGGGAGGATGTTGTCTGAGCCGGCAGCCTCCATCAGATTCAGCAGGTTACAGTAAATGCCAGGGGGTATGTTGTGCTTTTAGGCTAAAACAGGATGCTCTACAGTGTGCATGAGTGGAGGATGAAGTTCTATTCAGATCTCGTGCAGGGAGAGAGAGAGAAATGGTGATAG
Source organism: Protomyctophum bolini (assembly GCF_963924005.1). Taxonomy (NCBI): domain Eukaryota; kingdom Metazoa; phylum Chordata; class Actinopteri; order Myctophiformes; family Myctophidae; genus Protomyctophum; species Protomyctophum bolini. The sequence goes on from NC_137878.1 coordinate 14,518,556, forward strand.
AGCAGCTGGAAAAGTTATCAGTGGTGGAAGTATACCCATGTTTGTTTAATGTCTAAATCAGTTTATGTGCAAATTGTTACCCCACATTCTTTATTTATTTGGCTGCAGACCGCCGTATCCGAATGTGCCAGGGACCCCCAGAAGAGAAGATTATACCACAGTACATTCTTGGGCGTTCTCTGCCTTTCATTTGAGAATTGCTTGTCTCTGCACATTCTCACGCTACACAAAGCATACTGTATACCTGCAGCAGCTGTGCCATTTGTGGATATCATAACTATTGCTCTGTATGATGTTGACACACACATATGAGAGACACACACACACACGAGTTGGAGAGAGGTGCCTTACGACGCCTGATTCATGCAATGTGCATGTGCAAAAACCAATCAAAACAAAGTTTCAAATTATATTTAATCAGAAACTAAACACATGGCTAAACAAAGTCATCTCCCACTTCCACATCTTGACTAATTCTCTCCTTGCATGCATTAACTGCCAAGCCACCACGTTGCCAAAACGTGTCCTTTCCTGTGCCAATCAGATGCATTCCCTATATACCGCCAAGCCATTCTACTGGCAAAGACGCCATGTCAATATTGTGTCTGCAACCGGCCAATCAGTCCTACTCAGAACATTGTATTGTTAATGACTGCTGATTGTGTTGTGCTGGGGACTGCTTTGGCACGTCACCAGGAGGCGTCCTCTGTGTGTGTGTGTGTGTGTGTGTGTGTGTGTGTGTGTGTGTGTGTGCGTGCGTGCGCGTGCATTTCTCTCTCACACGTCCGTCTATGGGGATGGTATCTACAACAGTATGTTCCCCGGGTTAATGTCCCCTGCCGGGTCCTATATGTTCCCCGCTTACAACCCTAACCATAACCTTTTTGGTAAGCGGAGAGTGGGGACCATAGAACCCAGGGAACATGATACAGTAGGGATGACCACATCTCTATGTGCCTGTCTCTCTGTACTTCATTACATACATGCCTGTTATCCCTTCAGTTCATTTATGCCCTGTTCCTAAAATTATTCCAGTTTAATTCTATTTAGATCTCCCCGTCTGTCTGTGTCTTTGTATGTCTGCCTGTCTGTATGACTCTACAGTATATGCTTGTCTACTTGCTTGCTCCACCACGCCCCCTGCATCGTATCCCTCCCACCCACTGGGAAGCACAGTATGAATGTTGTTCAATCACGTTCTTCTGAAAGTCAAATATTTTACAGGAAAGTATTTATTAAACATTTTTAAAACTATGAATAGATAACAAATTACAGGAAAATAGTGAAACAGGAGGGTAGCCAGCGGGAGAGAAATGTGAAATGTAGGCCAACAAGATGGGTTGACAGGTATGTGTCTCCATTAGTTCAGGCAATTGATGGAGATGTGTCTCGGGTACAGAAACACAGGTGTTTGGGTGGTAGCAGCTAATGAGTCCCTTCCAACCAGTTGGTAATTATGATTAACAAGCCTGAATGGACAGCAGGTAATGGGCAGAACCCCCAACTGGAGAGCAGGGAATCACCCAGGTGTATCGGAGCAGGACCCTGTGTGTAAGTGAGTGTGAGTGTGAGTGTGTGTGTGTGTGTGTGTGTGTGTGTGTGTGTGTGTGTGTGTTACTGTGTGGTTCCCTTCATTACTTGCCATCATGGGGACTTTACAGAATTGGAACTCTCTGGAATGTATTTCTCTGGCCCCTCCATAGTTTCTAATTTGATGCTGCTATATATATATATATATATATTTGAAGTTTTTCAGAAAACTTAGGTCAGGATATAGAGGCGTTTTTAGAATCAGCCTCAGGCCTAAATGGGTTAACAACTCTTCTCTTCTGGGGGTCCCTGGCACAAGACAAAGAAAAAGTTTGGGGAGAGGCAAATATCCCTGGCAGCCACGCAGGCTGCAGACAGATAGTGCAGAGCAACGCAGCAGAGAAGCAAACAGCGCAGCCCAGCCAATGCGAAGCCACAACAAAACACAGTCATTGAACCACGCACAGAACGTCGGACACGAATGCAAACAACGGGTGGGGGGGGGGGGTTTAAAGAGTTCGACTAAATTAAAGCCAAGGACGACAGCTCGATGCCTTCCTTAAATTTTGTGGGAAGTGCACGGAGCACTGAGCAGTTTGTAGGCGTGTAAATCACACCCCAGAGCTACAATATGGTTCCCTTCATTATCCATCATGGGGACTTTACAGCGTTGGAACTCTCTGGAATTTATTTCTCTGGCCCCTCCATAGTTTCTATAAAGCTGCAGACTGGGACCAAAAAAGTGTGTCTCTAGCCAGGTTATATCAGAATCACTGGGTAACACTGGGTGGATTGTCTTGTAATGTTTCATGGTGATACTGAAACTTTGATACAAAATATTATCCCGACTCCGAGCAATGGTTCTCAAAGTAGGTCCCACGGACCAGGGTTCCAGGGGGTCCCCATAAAGATTTGTCACAATCATTTTAACTACTTCATTCATATTGTATAATGTACCCCATTCTGGGCGGGAACCCCTTTTGGCGTTTTACCATTTTGGGGTTCTGTACAGTATGTATAGTATTCAGAAATGTAAAGAAAATTGATGTTGCTATATAAATATTTGAACGTTTTTCAGAAAACTTAGGTCAGGATAAGTGACTCTGAAACCACCTGTACTTCACTTTAGTATTCACCTTTTTTGATACAATACAATATTTTTTTTTATTTTGAGGTCAGGCCTAAATGGGTTAACAACAGTTTGAACACCGAGCTAGAGTATCCCTGCTGCCGCTGGCGAGCGGAGGGGGAAGCCATAGACACTAGAGTATCCCTGCTGCCGCTGGCGAGCGGAGGGGGAAGCCATAGACACTAGAGTATCCTTGCTGCCGCTGGCGAGCGGAGGGGGAAGCCATAGACACTAGAGTATCCCTGCTGCCGCTGGCGAGCGGAGGGGGAAGCCATAGACACGGCTAGTGTGAGAGCAGAAGTGGGAAGAAAACAAAAGATAAAGTGCCCATCGGCACAGGTCTCCACTAGGGCAGGTCAGGTTGTGGCCTCCTGGTGGCGCTATAATAGGCCGTTGAGGAATATTTGGGGCAGAGGTTCATAGACTTGGTTGCCACATGACGTCAGGTGAGATGTTGGAGGGGCTAGCGCCGCTCAAAAAACAGCCAATTAAAGTACTCAGTACTCCTTCCTATAGGAATTTACTCAGAGTAAAAGTTCAATATTTGTCTTGGGAATGTACTCGAGTAAGAGTAATAAGTACTCTTATTATATAACAAAAATATCTAATACTCAAATAGCCTAAAGTATACAGATCCTCAGAATCTGTACTTAAGTACAGTACTCAAGTACACATTTACTCAGTTACTGTCCACCTCTGGTCAGGATGCAGATAAAAGGATTAAACACTGGGGGTCCCTCCGGACCCCACTTTGAGATCCACTGTGTAGTCGAGTCGACTCTCTGTGTATCACTTGCCTACCTTTCCTTCCTTCCGTCTGTGTGCCAGTTTATCGCTCTTGTGAGAGAATTTGTGATTCTTCAAAATGTTAGTAGCACTTGTTTAATTTTGGAGAACATATTGTGCTTTGTGCATACCAGCGATAGTGGTCAAGCTCAGACTGTATTAAATTGATTTTGAGGGACAAAATCAAAGTTTTGCCAAGTGAAGTTCTCTTTTTTCGCTTTTATGTCCATGACAAGGAACCTCAAAATTGCACTTAGGTACAGTAGGTACTTGAGTAAATGTATTTAGTTACTTTGAGTAAATGTACTTTACTTTCCACCGCTATTCCACAGTGTCCACATTCAGACAAAATTTGCATGGAATTAGTATTACCCCAGGACCCCAGGTAATTAGAAATTACCCCCCGACGTCTGTGTCTTATAATGGCGGATTCGCATTGGATAAGCGAAGTCTGTGTTTTACTTGAAATTACAGACTATATTATCTTCAAAAATAAAGGACAGATATTTAGCAATAATACAATGTAAAAGAATACTCTGTTAATGGAAGTATATTTAGATTTTGCCTTGTAACAAAGTAAAAGTTAAATAATGTCAAACCTTTAAAAAATAAATAGCACATCTACAAGCTCACAACACAGGAGTTTGTTCATCAGGTATTTTTGAATAGACAAATTATAACAGAGAGCTTTTGAAACAACAATATAAATCTACAAAGTAACTTTCAAATAATTGTAGTGGAGCAAAACCACAACATTTGCTTCTGAGATGGAGTGGAGTAGAAGTATAAAGTATTGAAGTACATCAAAATTGTATACCTAAGTACAGTACTTGAGTAAATGTACTTGGTTATACTTCCCCCGCTGTCAGTCAGTCTGTCCGTCCATACTAATGATGCCCTGGGGACGGTTGAGATTGACTGAACCCCAACGTGCGATCTGTGGATGACTGATGGTCGGGCCGTTCAGTTGCTATGACAACGCCATAGCACCGTACGTGTGTGTGCATGTCCGTCTCTCTGTCTGTCTGCCCTCCCCGTCTCTCACCATGTCTGTCTGCGTCTCTCTGTCTGACTGTATGTATGCTTGTCTTTCATCCTGCCTGTGTGCCTGGCCCTTCCGCAAGGCATTATCTACCTACCTGTCTCTCAATCTTGTCTGTACTGTATAGCACATAGTCATTAAAGTCAGCACGCCATTTACCAGCTACAACATTAAATACATACATATGACCGAGGTCAGGTCATTCTGCATAGAGTAGCCTACTTTTACATTTGGTACGGCAAGTATAGTTTGATCCCAATACTTTTGCACCTTTATTTATTCTGTCGTGTCGTTTGTCGGCCAGGAAAGAACATGTGATAAATGAACACAACAGGGTCCTAGCGCTCGAGGATATTTTGGAACGTAACAACTCGTCGCTCGGGTGGCGCAAAGGCAAAGTGGCATGCCCATTGCCCACCACACTGCTCCAGCCCACTCTTCCTTCAAAGGCAAAGTGGCATGCCCATTGCCCACCACACTGCTCCAGCCCACTCTTCCTTCAAAGGCAAAGTGGCATGCCCATTGCCCACCACACTGCTCCAGCCCACTCTTCCTTCATGGGCTTTGTTAACCCATTCTGAACGGGAACCCATTTTGGTGTTGGCATCATGTCATGCTTTAGCTATTGAAAAATAGCAGATCTACAAGCTCATAGCGCGCCACCGAGTGGCGCGCTACGAGCTTGTAGGTCTGCTATTTTTAAACAATCGAAGAACGACTGACATTTTTATAGAATCTGATCTCAGGTCAGAATGGGTTAATCAGACCAGTGTGTGTGTGTCCAGTGGAAACCTTGTATGAATCTGATCTCAGGTCAGAATGGGTTAATTCTACCACTGCCCCTCTTTCAACCATTTAGTGGATTTGCCTCCTTCCAAGTGGGATGCTATAGTCTGCATTGGGTGTCTATGACTCATACAGCAACGAGGCAGCTAAGATTTGGGGTTAACTCCGCCCACTTTTCCAGCCTACGAGTTTGACGTGTATAACTTAAGTAATGCCAGTCTAGTTCTTAAGTTTGCTTGTTTGTGACGTTGGTGTGTAGACTGTCACTGCAGTACACTATATTCCATCTCTCTACTATTAAACTGTTTGACAAGTTTGTCACTCTAATTTAGCTATGGGACAGTGCTTTCATTCACCGTTAGAATTTTTTCGGGTGCTCTGATCTCCGCCACAATCTCCCCTCACGTCAAAATAGTGCTCAATGGTTACAACTTGACTTGATGAGAAGACATGTGGACATGGAACCAGAGAGAGGAAAGAAATAACCACGAGAGTGAATAGGCCTATCCCACAGCCCTTCCCCGCCCCCAGGTAGGGATGTAGCTCTGGTCCATAGCCTTACTCATGGACCAGAGCTACCTGCTTTCTCTGCACCATTTAACTCGGAGTGGCAAAAGAGTCAGTAGGATTAAAAGTGACACAGAAATAAGGGTAAAATAAACTGTATTAACTACAGATTTCCATTAGCCTGCACAGATGTTACTATCTATAATATTGAGTGATACAACATCTGGATGCGCCCAATATCAAGTACAGCCAGCAGCATGGATGAAAGAGAGGACAAAATGGTGTATGGCACTCATTGAGATTGCACGATGAGATGCATGCTAAAGCGGTTCATATCAAAATGTGTTTTGTTTTCTTGTGAATTGAGTTGTTTTATTGCGAGAATATGCAGATTTTCCCTATGTTTTCATTGCTGCTGGCTTTGTACTTTGACGACGGAGGAAGCAAATCAGTTTCCAGCTGCTGAGTGCACTGACATTTGTGCTGCCGGCAGTCTTTAACAAACCATTTAAAGAAAGTTGTAATGTGTTAGTATCATACCAGAATATACATAGTAAAATCCTTAGTTAATTCATACATTTGTAGTTTAATTCCTTGAACACCTTAGTAGTAGCATCTCTTATATTACCCCTCCTCTTTCTGTAAATATACGTTTACTTTTTTCAGTACCTTCACCTGACCTGTAGACTACTGTTAATAAACTATTCAATGAGTCAATCTGCTTCAGGTGTTTCAAACGGTTTGTCCACAGCACAACGGTATTTTGTCAGTCTGTCTGCCCCCTCCTGGTCTGTCTGTCAGATTTCAATAGAGTCCTGGGGTTTACCTCGATTTTGAATGTGTATGCTCACCGGTGGGCATCAGACAGAAGAGCAACAATTATCTTTTTTTCTCTCTCTCCTGCAGGCTTATCATCACAGACCAGTAGAGAAGATCTCCAAAAGATGACATTTGGTTGGCACTTTGTGCCAGCTGGAAGTCACTTCAAATAAAAAACGGAAAATTACATTTTTATGCTGCTCTGAGGACACGAATGGGCCGCACGTGCACGCAAGCAAGCAAGCACACACGCACGCACGTACACGCACGCACACAATTATATTATGCAATGACATGAATACATGTGAACGTTATGGGACATGTCGTTAGGGCCATTGAGTGAGTTAATGAGGCAGGGGACAGTGTGAGTGAAAAAAACGGCAGTGTTGCTGCTGCTGTCATTAGTGACATCTATGCTATTGCTTTATATGCTCCAATTAAACACAGGTCCCGAGTCCTTGATTGTATTAACTCTCAAGATGATTAAGTTACCCTGGGAGTGTGTGTGTGCGCACGTGTGCGTGTGCGTGTGTGTGTGTGTGTGTGTGTGTGTGTGTGTGTGTGTGTGTGTGTGTGTGGCGCGTGCGTGCGTGCGTGTGCGTATTTGTATTACTATATTTGTTAGACTTGCTCTCATTTTGTTTTGTAGGCCTATACGCTGCCCATGAGAAATGTGATTGCTTGCTCATGTTCTGTGCTCATAAACATCAGCTGATTCTCTTACGCTAATCATATTCTCCTCTGCATTCATTCGGATGTAAACATGTTAGCACATAACAATGTCATGTTAGATTGAATGTATGGCATGCACTCATTGACCGTTTGATTGATTCATTAATAATCCTTATATTCATTCACTAAACATGATTTGTGATGTGGTTGATTGATATACAGATCGACGCGTATAATACGCAAATTCCACGAATACGCAAATAATAATTAGGAGCTTTCACCTCAGCTGCAAATGGCCACATTTAACCACATATTCTGGGCACTATTTGACAAAATTGACCAGCTTTCATGACCGAGTCCATAACATCTGACAATTCAGCACAAATTCAGCGCTTGCGGAACCATTTATTTTACAATCACTAATTAGTTCACTCTTTGTGTTCTGTAAATTAGTATTTATTCAAATATTGCACTTAGTAAGTCGCTCTGGGTGTGGGTGTCTGATGAATGCCTTAATGTACATTGTAAAATTGTACTGTCTGGAGCTGAAATTATGGTCCACAGAAACTTTGGTTTGAAAAGATTTTACACTGGAAATGAGGGTAACATAAATGTCTATTCAATTTTCACACTTTCTGAGATAAATTAACACTGAGGATGTTTCTGTGTAGACGACACACTTTACAGACCTGGCATTAAAACACACACGCACACGCACGCACACATTTTCTTTCTTTACCTGCTTCAGCCTTTTTTCTCTCTCTCTCTCTCTCAGCCTTTAGTGATTGTGATCCTTATTCCACTGAGACAAGACGTTTTTTCCCTTCTTTTTTCACCCTCTTCCAGTTCCCATTTCAGTAACTCCCTAGCCTGTGTCCCCTGTGGTCTCACATCTGAGAGGGGAACTCCTCAGATCTCCTGCAGATCTATAAACATATAAGGAGCAAGGGAGGCGTCGAGGGAATTGGGGGTGTTGGGGAGGGGTCTGCCTTCTGCTTCCTGAGAGGAGCTCAGGAGGCAGACTTTCATTCATAGGGTGAAGGAATGCATCGTTCAACTGGAGATCAGGGGCCCGTTTCACCAAACTTGGATTAGAGATTAAACCGGGATTTAACAGATATCCTGGTTTAATACATCCTGGATCAGTGATTAACTGGTTTCATGAAAGCTGGTTAATCTTGCCAGATTAAGTTTGCCAGTTAACCTGGATACCTTGATTAAGTTTCATGAAAGCAATTAAACTAATGCTGTGGATTTAGCCTGCTCCGGACCAGGCTAACAGACAGGTTTAACCTAATCCTGATGTCTTTATACTGTTCATTAAGCAGTCAATCTGATCACAAACCAAAGATTTATGCCACACTTATTAAATTATTATGGGTTTACGTTGCCTTGTTTTAATCGGTCTGCATTAAAGGACTAATTTAAGCACTATTATACAAAGAACCAAAATATATAGGCTGCACAACCTCATCATGACAGCTTGTGAGCTTGTAGATCAGCTGCTTTTGGTGAATGTTCCTCCATAATTGGTTTGCTGTGGTGCAAGTGGTAAAGAAGAATTATTATATTATAAAATTATAATTTTTTTAATTTGGAAAGGTGAAAATATTACTAAATATTACCATTACTCATTGTTTTACATGAACATGGTTCAACAAGTTTCAATTCCCCCCCAATTTCAATGAGCAATACATCATATGAAAGGTTACAGTGTGCAGTTTCATAATATGTAAAGAACTGAAAAATGACCATGACCCCCTTGTATATCAAGCCACTGTCTCCGGTCACATAATTATTACCATTGTAACATTTCACCCACTATTGAACCCATGACCCAAGGTCTAGGCAACAACCCAGTGTGGGCAAGAACCCCCCTCAGAGGAGGGAGTTATGGCCAAATATCACAATTACAATATCATTATGCTTACAATATTAAGAATTCTGTTACATTTATTATGACGATTTTATTATGAAGTTTTAAGTTAAGAGTAGTGGTAAAATGATTATATTTTTTGGGGTAGTTAATCATTCAGTCTATTCTATTGAGAGTATTTTCTCTCTTTAATTAGCCTACAGCAGCAGGCTAAATCCTGGATTAGTTAATACAAGTTTCGTGAAACAGGCCCCAGGGGAAATAGTAAAAAACAGGAGCACTTGCCCTAGCCTCGACGACCTTCAAGGCTTATGCAAAGTATAAAATGTAATGCCGATAGACAGGTATCCTATAGTGTGTATAGTTTAAATGTACCTGTACCTTTTTGTTCTTTGATATTCTACTGTAAGACTGATGATAGATTTTTTGGTTTTAATTATGATCCTAGATTACTATTTCTATATACATTCAATGTATTACCTAAAAAAACATTACTTTTACGACCACTGTACTCGACTCAAGTGGATCTGCTACTCTTTTGTTTTCATGTGACGCTGTAGTATGATCAAGTATAGGGCATTAATTTTCTGAGAATAGATCAAAGTAAGACAACACAACACAACAATGATCCACCACAATGCAAAAACATCAGTACCTTCCTCTGTCAAATGCACACCCCACACAGCCTCAATCTCTGGGTTCTTACTGTCCCCTGCAGTGACCCATTCCCCCAACACTAAATCACAGAGGTTCCAGAGTAAACATCTTCAGGGTATCAGGGCAGTGGCTCTCAAACGTTTAAGTTCAAGGGAAATCAGGGGCAAACAAATGGACCTGTACGGGTCCATTTGGAACCCCCTCAAGGAACACTTTGGAGAACCACTGTATCAGGGTATCGGCCTATCGGGCTAGTTCTTCAACCAAATGCATATGATATGATAGGCACCCCATGTACTGGAGGGACAATTGATCTGCAGTTGGCTAGTTTGTTGTTACAGGCCAACTGGTCGACTATTAAATAGCCTGGACGGACAATTAATCAGCATTTTGCTGGCTTGTTTGTTTAGCCCACCAACTACATTTGCCACTGACTCAGTGATTCATTATTCAGTGAGGGAGCTGGCGAAACCTTCTGGGAACTTGAACTCAGAGACAATTAATAGGGAAGGCCACACTGAAAAAGGGAAATGTGTCGTGTTTTAAATCGTGATAAACATGTTTTTAAATATATCCTAACATCATTTCCATTAACGCCCATTTGAAAATAATTCACTGACGAAAACGATGTGGCGTGCAGCAGTGTCCTTTTGACACACTGATATTGCATAATTCATGGAAACACAATGATTCTTTTGTTGGGGAAGAAATCAGAGTTTGTAATGTGCTCTCCTTTATGTTCTTTTGTTCTTCAGAGGGCTGCTGCAGAGACACAGGAGGGAGAGAGAGAGCGAGAGAGAGAGGGAGCGAGAGAGAGAGAGAGAGAGCAGACTGTGGCAGGATCCAGCTACTGTACAGTACGTACTCACTCTCATAACATATAACACACGTTTGGTGTTAATACCGCTCAGTAGTGTGTTGGAAACAAAACACCTCCATGTCACCGCCATAAGTCAGAACTCCAAAACCGCCACTTTTCTGTGGTGTTTTTCTGATACCAGTATCGTCAAAGCTTCCGATACTGCCTAAATTGCTGGTATCGGTATCAGCGAGTATGCCAGTCTATCCCAATCAGATACCATTTATATACACGTGATATTTCATGATAATAATAAATTATTATTGATTCAGCTGATGTTGCACAACTTATTCCCCTAAGGCTAAGGGGAATCACTGATATGTTACTTAAACCCGATATGGTTAAGCGGAGTCCCTCAGGGCTTTCCGTTTTCTGTTATTGTGGGGGAAGCATTTGCTGGAAATAGCTGATAGACAAGCTTACAAAGCAGTGGCAGTAGCAATACCACAATTTAGAAATACTCTGTTGCAAGTAAAACCCCTGTATTCAACATTTCACTTGAGTAATATTACAAGAGCGGTGGCATCAAAATATGATTAAAGCAATAATTTTACAAACTTCCAGGCAACAGTATTCACTCCAACTACATTCAAGGTACTGTAGGCTACACTGCTGTGCATGAGACCCATTCTGCGAGTTCACATACTGTACTGTAAAATGTAAGCGTCACTTAAAACTGCCAATATCAATACCCATCAAGATTAATTTCCAATACTGTTGCAACTGCATGAAACAAGGATTTTCCCAGTGTGACTAGAAATTCGAAGAAATTCCAAGAAGCGCTCCTCGATGGCCTCTCCAGGAAAGACATATCTTATAATCATAGTTAGCTGGTCTATGATTTCAGGCAAACGCACGTACACATGCAGGCGTCCCCCACAGTGCTCGTTGGGTCTCCTGGGTCCCTGGGTCTACAGCCCTTTGAGCCTGTAGTATATTAATCAGGACCTGGAACTACCCAAGTCTGTCCATGAACAAAAATATATAATCTTACAGCGGATATTTAGTTAAAACAAGATTGAACTACAGTAACAGGGAAGTGTATAGCATGGCATTTATTCAGTCTGTGAACTTACAATATCTAGAAAGCATTAACTCAATTGGCTGTTTGACTCGAAATGGTCTCAGTTAGAGCCCAGGAAAGTGTTTGTCTCCCAAACATCATTAAAATTGCTTGCAAAAGGGCTGAAGTGTATCCCTTTAATTTGCCAATCCGTCCTTTTACAGTGTGTACTTGATAGAGTGAAATGTTATGAAATATGGCCTCAGCTGCCTGACTCTGCTACACTCCACTACTGTATCAGAGGGACTGACTGTATGTGCAATATGATATGAAATGCATGCTTGTTCCTGCTCATGCTGTTCTTCTTTGTTTCCATAATCTCCTAGGGACATCATAGATCCACTGTTCTTACTGTATATATTTCTCCTTGTGTTTAATAAACACAGAAGATATATGTGTAATACTTCGTTGTGTTGGCATACGTTATCCGCGCCTGCAACTCGATGGATCCTCACCCACTACCCCAAGGTTTAGATGGAGACTTCTGGGGGTTTATATATGGTCACCCAAAAATCACAACAGAGACATTAGCTAGAGACATTAGCTAGGTTTCCAGGTTTGTTTAACAATCACATCACAAGCATTCTCTGACAGATGAACGGAAATTGTACCAAGTGAATAGAGAGTGACACTTTCTTCGCAAAATTATTTGATACATCTCTAGGATAAATTGGATAATACTGTAACGCACAGCCAGGTGACCAGAATGCGGTGGCATCACTGCAAACAAATGTCCACCAAGAATACCATGAGTCAGATCAATGTTACTGATAGGTATTTTTGGTACATTGGTTTGTGAGATGATGTTCATTTGCCCTATGACATCCTATTTTTCATATCACGTTAAACTCTGTCCCGCTGTTCATAGCATGTTCCACCATGTATCTGGTTTAGCTATGAAGCCAGCGTTGATAAGAATTGTTGTGCCCAGTCTGTGAAAAACATGTTGTTTCTCATTCTGTCTCGCTCATAGAAATGGGTTGCTCTCTTTACTGACTCCAGTTTTGTACTACAATTACTTATAGAACTACATTGCCCACATTCATGTTTCCTGGATTTACAAGAAGTGGCATCTTTTCTATAGTATTGACACGTCTACACTGTGTTGCCTTTCTCGTGGGCGGGTGCTTGTTCCCCATGACAACGGTGAATCTTGATAAACTGTCCTATATGAATGTGTCCATTTTGTGATTACGTTGAGAGAATTTTCCTGTAACTTGGCTATATGCATATTTCCATCTTCTCTCCCAGAATATATGGCATGTCTAAAACACACTGGTTCTGTTTGGACAATCCTTTCTTGCGTGGAGTATTTTTAGTACTTTCAGTGGTAACTCATACATTTTGGTTTTCTGCCTGGTACTCCCTTTCATCAGTTATCGAAGATATACAGTTCCTTTCAAATACAGTCCTTTTTAAACACATAATGATATAAATAGATCCAAATTACCATCTATCAAATTATTGTGTTGGGTTAATAGTCATAATTAGCATATAAAATGCAGTTACCACATTATGCACACATAATGAGAACATGGATTAAACATGGATTAAAGTGCACACTACTGCTGAACCTATGACAACTTTTTTTTTTTTACACTAATTTGATTTATATATTAATGTTATATTACCATTAAAATCTTAGTGTTTTGCAAATTATTCGGGAACCCATTTGCAATAGCCTCACTGCCCACCAGCGGGCCCCGGCCGACAGGTTGGGTCGGGTTGTGGATCATTGATCCAGCGATGGATCAATGATTAAATGCCCGTTAACTTAAGCACTGTGTAAACAAGGTGGCAGTGGGGGTCAGTGTTCTGGCATTGGCACTGTGTAAACAAGGTGGCAGTGGGGGTCAGTGTTCTGGCATTGGCACTGTGTAAACAAGGTGGCAGTGGGGGTCAGTGTTCTGGCATTGGCAGACACCTGAGCAGCCTTCAAAAAATGCACACATCACCTTACGAGAAAAGACAAACCCAGCTGGACTCATGGTTTATTCAGACCGTTATTCAAACACTTCTGCTTTGTTTGTTGGCTTGAGTTTGTTATGCTGTCAGAGTGCATCACCAGCAGAGGGAAAGGAAACCTTGCAGCACTATCCGAAAAAAAGGAAATTTGTTGCAAAAACGAAAAGTGAGAGTGAGTCAGTTTAATTTGCGACTTTTTTCATTCGTCTTCTGTGAGACTGGCGGTAGCTGTGAGACTGGCGATACTGTTCTGGAAGCAAAACGTTTGCACTGCAGTCGTCATATTACTGAGCCCAAGGATATTACAATAGTCAGTTTTGCCATGTCCCCTTATTATTATAAGCAAACTTTGGGTTTGTTTTTCTGTTAAGTTGCTTGTAAATATTGATAGTTTCGGGTTGTGCTTTTTGGGGTTGTTGTGTGCATGCGTGCATGCTTGTTCACTTTCTTTTCTCTCAATACATCTGGTAACACTGACACTACGTCTGCCAGAGGTGTCCAGCTCAACTACAGAGACCTCTACAGTCTACACAAACACAGACAGTTGGTTGGTACACATAACATGAAAGATGCAGGAAAGTGGAGAGCATTGTGAGTGGAGTCTGGCTGCTGCCATTCAATAAATGAGAACTTCAGTGGATCTGTCTGAGCTTGTAGTTTTGCCACAAACAATGACTTGACTTTCTATACTGTGTTTTGTTGTATGACTTGTTGTGAAGTGTACAGAGACCCCCTGGGGTGATACATAAATAATGTGTGTGTGTGTGTGTGTGTGTGTGTGTGTGTGTGTGTGTGTGTGTGTGTGTGTGTGTGTGTGTGTGTGTGTGTGTGTGTGTGTGTGTGTGTGGGGGGGGGGGGGGGGGGGGGTATATGACTGTAGTGCTGCTGGTCTTATATCGTCCATGTCGGATATTTACAAACACTGCAGTTACTTTTCAGGAAACGGGGAAGAATACAAAATAAACTGTTCCAATGGATACAAATAATAATAACCACTTTCAACCTGGCATCCCTATTTTGGGGCTCATTTCATTATAGGTGGAATTATATGTGGAAAGGTGGAAAAAATAAAACTCAACAAAAAGAAAGCCAACAATGCATCACAGTGCTGCAATTGTCTTAAAAAAGCTGCTATTTAGGCATGGAAAATGGAGATGGCAAAGTGTGAATTGAATGCAAGTATACGGTATAATGCAGCAATAACTGGCAAAACACTAAGATTTAAACGGTAAAATAATTTAAGTTATAATGTAAAATTTTAAATCTTGGAAAATGTGTTAATAGTGACACCAATAAATTTAAGCTTATTGTGGGGAAAGCTTTCGGGAGGGGGGCAGCAGTAATATCCTACGAGTAGGGCAACCAAATGGTCAGCGACGTCCCTGCCGGCAACGAATGTCAAGAGCCACGGGTGAGTCTTAACTGGTCACATATGTCGGACTAATGGTACGTCGGACTACCGTGTCCGACACAGAAGGGAAATGGAAGAGAGGGAAAAAAGCACAGAAAATCAGTTTCTGACAGAAAGAGAGGTTGCTTCAACTATTCAACTAACCATAGTATTTCTCTAGTCTTGTTACTGCACCTTTGATATGTGACATTAAGGACGTAATGAAGCAAGGAGATGGACAAGAAGAATGAAGGCAAGCTGTACAAATGGAATGAAGGAAGATGAAGGAAGGAATGACAGGTAATGGAAACCCCGGAAGGAAAGAGGGGAGGGGAGAGTAGATTGTGTCAAAGAAGAAAATTAGTAGACTGCAAAATGTAAAGCGGAGACGCGCACACGCACGCACGCACGCACGCACGCACACACACACACACACACACACACACACACACACACACACACACACACACACACACACACACACACACACACACACACACACACACACACACACACACACACACACACACACACACACACACACACACACACACACACACACACACACACACACACACACACACACACACACACACACACACACACACACACACACACACACACACACACACACACACACACACACACACACACACACACACACACACACACACACACACACACACACACACACACACACAGAGCTTAGGGGCGTCCAACCCAGGGGGGCAGTCAGACAGATTTTTTGTGAAGCCACTAAGGAAATGAAAGTTCATATAATGGCCTGTTGTGGCGCTATCATTGGGCTCAAAAAAACCCATAGCCCCATAGAAGTCCATGTATTTGGGCCCAACTTCACCTAGACTGTATTACCTTAATAAACATGGTCATGAATACTTTTCGCTTCCAGTCACTAGTTTAAAGTCTCATTTCTAATGTCATAATATTCTTTTTGGAAAATGATGGCCCCGTTTATAAAAAAAATGACCATAAAGTCGCGCATGTTCTGAGGGGCGTGGCTACCGTTACAGTTCATGAACGGGATCCCCCACCCACTCGAGTCAAAATAAAAACCAACGAAGAAGAAGGGGGGAAGTCCCGCCTCGTTGTCTGGGCCAGCCAATGGCCAAACTGGGCTCAAACGGATCTTGAAAGATGGCGACTTACAGTGCAAGGGATTTCAGGCTTCATTTTACGTTCACGTTAGACCCGGGGAACGCTTTGTCCATATTTTTTACAGTCTATGGTCCAACCACATGGCCTATAGTCATAGTGAATCCACAGCACTCAAACACTCCATCTGCCTCATTAGGAAACTCGTTGACTTGCATTCCAATCACTGCTTAGCATGCATCACTATTTCACATGCATGCCAGTGCCACTCACGATTTAACATGCATACCAATTAGGGTTGCAGGGATTCTTTAGGATTTTAACGATTCTGGTTCCTTAAAGATTCTTAACGCTCTAGCTGATTCCTTAATGATTCAATTTAACAATGCCTGTGTATAGGGAACCACTGGCCTTGTTAAACCACAATTCCCGTCACTCTGTCATGAAGTCGCAATTCCCGTCACACATCCCAGGTCATCGTGGCATCACGTGACATCAGCCCCCTGGTCACCCCAGGCAAGTTAGAGCCCGCTGCAGTGGTGTCCGATCCCAACTTAACCGGGATGCAGACATTTCTAACCCAACGATATCCGGTTTGTAAAGCAAGATATCACTGAGGACATTTGGGTTGTGTAAACCAGACGAATGGCTTCCACTATCCAGTTAGAGATAGTAACTGTTGTGACAGGCTTTCCCTTGGTCCTGGTACCCCAGGACACGAACAGCTGGTTCCCTATTCTGAAGGGAGCCGTTCTGTCCACGTACGTGCACAAAGCCCTTACTGGGCAAAGGCAGTTTAGCCTCCTGTCTTCATCAGAAGCAAATGGAGGAGGATGGAAAGCTTGTAAGTCCACTGGCACACACACCGAGAGAGCATTCTTGGGAATAAAGGCTGGGTTTTCCTTAATGGAGACCTTGGTCGACCTGTCATCGAACCTCATGCACTCTGGAGAGTTCGAGAGCGCATGGAGGTCACTAACCCTTTTTGCAGTTGTCAGAGCAACCAGGAGGGCTGTCTTTAGTGTCAGACACTTCAGGCTCGCTGCTTGCAGTGGTTCGAAGGGTTCCATGGTTAAAGCCTTCAAAACCAGGGACAGATCCCATGAGGGAACCAGGGATTTGTTGACCCTGTGTTCCCTGTGTACGCCTTTCATGGACTGCTTAACCAGATGGTGCTTCCACACTTTCTGGTTGTTTATGCCTACGTGGCAAGCTGAGATTGCTGCCAGGTGGGTCTTGACTGAGGAGAGGCCTAGAGGACTGGTGCCCAGGTCTCGTGCCCAGGTCTTGTGACTTTGCACGCGCCCTAAAGGCATCTTACTGGTTTATAGCAGATGTGAACTATGTCCACATACAGTAGCAGCTCTGACTGTTCCGGAAACGATTCCAAATGTGAAACTGAGGAACTGGAGGAAAACAGATCCAACATTGCGGAACTAGAATCGGTTCCTCCGGTTCCTTTGGTTCCGACTAAAGACCTTTCTGTTTGCCACCGACTTAGATCTTAGACTTTATTTTTTTCTCTACTCTTTTTCTCTTCTGCACTGTAATATATCTATTATTTTCAACCTCTTTTGTTTTAGGCATCCTATTGATTTTATATACTAGAATAAAAAAAATAACAATAACAATAAAGACCAAGTCCTTTCAGGACTGCTTGGTCCTTTAAATACAATCCATCATACAGCAGAACATTGACAGTTTTACCAAGACCATAGTTGTTACGAGAGGAGTGAGTTTTCCCTTTCAGTTGTTTACTTTATGTTCAACCTGTTCCCTAAATCCATAAGGCGTTAAGGTCGCATTCTCACCTCTACTTTGGTAGACGTAGACTCGATGCGAATGGGCGGAGAAGTTGCATCTGTAGAAGTTGCATCCAGAAGTTTGCCTTCACACTGTGCTGTCATCCACAGCAATTGGAAACGCAGCAAGGAACTTTATCAATGTGTTCAATTCATAAACTACACACCCTGCTAGATAATAATCCAAATATTATGTGATACTTTCCAATACAGTCTGTTTCTTGACAGCTGTCACTCATAACCTTGGATACACCCAATGTATCGCTTTTGCTCACAGGTTGGAATCTATGGCTGAATTCATTATTGAGGCCAACAGGCTGTTAGCTGCCAGGTAGAACAATGCTCTAAAATAGACAGCTCTTGCCCTCTGCAGACAGTGTGTGTGTGTGTGTGTGTGTGTGTGTGTGTGTGTGTGTGTGTGTGTGTGTGTGTGTGTGTGTGTGTGTGTGTGTGTGTGTGTGTGTGTGTGTGTGCGTGCGTGCGTGCGTTGATTATACGCATGCATTGTTTGCACAGTATACATACAATAAGCCTACAGCAGGGTTCCACAGACATGTCAAATCTTGGTAAAGGAATTAAAGGGGCTGTTCTGTTGGCTCATGGAAGCGACGTAAGCTACAGCACCTTGTCCAACCTCCAGTGTTTGCCAACAACACTGTCAATTTACATGCGAGTCAATCAATACAGCTAATGCTCTAGTCTCAACTCAGCTTTAAGCCCATGTCAATAGGCTATGTCACTCAGATGTTAATAGGCTATGTTAGATATTGTTTGGACACGGCATGCCATGGCGTCTGCCTACTGTAGACTGCATCACAGACAATACACTGTGGAAAATTAATCATGAGTGTTTGACAGACAGCCCTATAGTTAGACAACAAAAGCTCAACGAATCCCTGTGGGAGCTTGTTGATTAAAAATAAGCTCCACATTGATTCCATCATCGTACAACTAGAACACAAGCTTATAAATTGACAGTATGTCAGGATCTATTAATGCCAATGTGCCGAATTGAGAGAAATCTCACTTCATAATCATAACACATATCATATAATGTACATTTGTAGTAGGTCAGTTCACACAGACATAGGGATGAAATAAAAACAATCTATCAAGAGATTATATTTTCAAAGAGGCTGGCTGGTATAGTTCAATTTGTGTTGTGTTTTATTTTAGAAAAAGGAATTTGCTTTTGATTACATCATGCAGTCATTGCCCAGTTTGGCAGAGATTGCATACACCGATACTGAAAAGAAACAGATTGACTGATAAACAACCAGCCCTTCAAGCACCATTAAATAGGAAGTCTGACACACTTGATACCTGGGAGGGGAAAAATACAAATTAGAAGTGGAATTAAAAAGTGTATAATTGGACCCAACTTTTGTTTTTCCTCCCAAGTTCAATTTCAGTGTCGATCATGACTTTCACCAGACGACACCTTACTCCTACTCTCCAATTGATATGCAAAGAGCAACAAGATAATTATCTCAATCACTGAACTTCAGCAATTATAGTAGATTATAACCCACACAACACTCAACCAGACTCACAACGTATGCACCGATGTGCACACAGACACACAAACTCAGTCAACAGTGTTACACTAGCGCGTGCGACACACACACACACACACACACACACACACACACACACACACACACACACACACACACACACACACACACACACACACACACACACACACACACACCTTGAATCAATCACTCACACAATACACATTGACGCAATACAGACACACAGATACCCCAATATAAATACTAAATACACAATTTAGTGTTTTTATTATTATTTACAAAAACTCGTGCATCGAAAAGAGGAAATCTCCAAGCTCCAAACACATTGCATCCACAATGCATTGTGAGCTTGTAGATTGGCTTTTTTCGGCCTAAAGGTGGTTCGACTTCGACAATGCTCCACTGTAGAGTGGACTTCTAGTCTGCTCGTCATGTTTCAGGGCTAATTAGCCTACTGGTGGTGGTGTAGTGTGTGAACTGTGAACTAGATACCATATTCTCAATAGCAACTCTCAATTAATATGTAATACTAATCAATCAACTCACAGATTCTGTGAGTGAAACAAGCGTCCAGGTCTATGAAAACAAATCCAAAAGAAGCAACCAGTTTCACTACTTGAGCCCTATTACATCAGCTATCTTTTTAATGAATCATGACAGCAAACCCAAATAAGCAATTACACTTCAGAAATAAGCCCAAACGAGAAAGCAACGGGCAACTATGAATATTAAGCTATGTTACAGGACAACTAGCCCAAAGTCGCTTATAATAAGTAGACCTGGCAACACTGCAAACCAGCTCTTTCTGCAATTTGCATGGTGGAAAATAATCTTTCGTCAGCAGACTGTCTTTGTGCAGATAAAAAAAATGCTAGTCTGTTGCA
Organism: Protomyctophum bolini; assembly: GCF_963924005.1. NCBI lineage: Eukaryota > Metazoa > Chordata > Actinopteri > Myctophiformes > Myctophidae > Protomyctophum > Protomyctophum bolini. The sequence continues at coordinate 14,538,974 of NC_137878.1, forward strand.
ATATGAGAGTCTTTGACTGGTCTGGACAAGTTTCCTCGGTCTGGAGTCACCTTAACACCGTCGTACGATAAAGCATAAAATCAGGGATAACGGAGACCACGGCAAACACCACAGGTAGATAACATCACACACCACCCCCAAAACGCAGCCCTGTGAGGTTACACCCCTGGGATTTGGACTGACCTTGGCTTGTAAACACAGTGTGGCCTATGAAAGCGGCACTATAACTTTGGTTTAATGAATACATTTTGTCCAATCTGTATGTTAATACATTAATGTGTAGAGTTGGCCGAGTGGCCTGGGCTCCAAAAATGAACAAGTTCAGGATTACCGGTTTTGGGTGCTTTATTTCTCTAAAAAATGAATGCCTTTTCAATAAATAAGACTGTGGAAAATAGATTTACAAAAACAACGGAAACTTCAAGCACAACTAAAGACAACAACAACCCAAACAGTGACTGCCCTAAAGGCTATCCCTTAACTAAGGGCCCTGGCAGCTCTGTCTCCCGGCCGTTAACGCTTTGCCTGCCCATGTACTACTGATGCTCCATCCCTTATATAGGGAGTGGATCCTACCACAAGTACAGATTCCAATTAACCATCAATTAGCTTTTACAGACATTTCCCATACTACAGGAATAATCTAACTATTAAATATTGTTGTACAACATAATTGAATCACATTTCTAGGCGCCCAAGCCGCCCATATAATCACAAATACTTTAACAACCAGAACACTGTTAAACCCATCATACACACACCCCTTCTCTTCTACAATACTTGGCACGATCCAACCCTTCTTAACCAAATGGACCTGCTCTGAGGGGTGCCAGTACTGCAGAAGACAGACATGTGACATTTCAGCTTGGTTCCAATAAACTGTGTTTAAATAAACAGAATGTTTGAACCCCTGAAGTCTGACACTTATATAATTGAATGTAATAGGTAAAAATCATGTACTACTACCAAACCTCACTTCCCTCTTAGTGTGTATAGGGCACGGGTTGCCCTGTGACACAATGTAAGTGTGGGGTGGTTGCATTTTGTTTCCCTGCTCTTCTGTTATTTAGTGTCTAGGGGTGACGTGTGACCCCTAGACATACAGGATCTAACACACAGGTGCGGACACGAACACCTGATGGTCAAAATTCATTTCTCCCCTGAGCAAGCACAAAGGCTTAATGGTAAGAAAATAAATGCAGGACTTTTGCAGTAAACTGCATTCAAATTGTCGTATGACAGCGTCAGACGAAAGTAGACAAAATAGCCGATATAAAAGCTCACAAAGCTTGTACAAGTTTACTGGGGGGTTTTTAGCTTGTAGATTGACTAGATTGACGACTTTTGCAATTCTGGAAAACATTTGAACATTATTTTTGCTTATAAAGACATGACATACCAAATGGACAAGTATCTGGGGTTTTAATAAAAAAAAATCAGAAAAAATCTGTATCTGAAGTGAGTGGTGCAACACCACTTGTAGGGACGGACAAAGCTGGGCATTGGAGTGGCTGCACCCTATGGTTGCACCACTCAAAAATGTAACCAAGAGCTTGTGAATAAATAATAATTTAGGCTATATGCCAACGAACGTTTTTATTTTGGCATGAACTTTTTCCGACTGACATTGACGATATGCAAATGAATCTCTGGGTTGTGGAACAGGGAGGGATAGGGTCACGTCTTGCAAAGTTAATTGGATTACAGAAGAAGGCTTGTGTCTTTCTTTTACTGCCTTGAATCATTCAGGGAAGAGGGAGACGTGGGCTACTGAGAATGCAAATCATTGTCCGTCTGTCAAGTGGAAACCTCATAGGGCTGTCACCTTCTCAGGATTCAAATCAAAAAGCAGCAAAAGCAAAAGTAGCAGATCTGCAAGCTCGAATCGCGGCACAGCGCGAAGTGGCACGTTTTGAGCGTGTGGCTCTGCTGCTTTTGATGCTTTTACATGACGCTGTAGTGTGATCAAGTAGGAGTAGGGCGTTAATTCACACACAAAAAATACAAAAAGTTAGAATAGGTTTCTGCCCATCATATCATATTTCAGCTGCATGGCGCTCTCACAACTACACAGCAACATTCATTCATTTATGTAGCCAGAACGTCTCAGTCGTTTTGACCTTCCTGTGGTTTCCCAGGTAAAGCCAGATTTTTCAGTTAAAGTACTAGAATAAACCCACGTTCATAGATATTTCTTCAAATTCAGCCCCTTTCGTTAGATCTTTCACACACAAAAACATTCACATTTCTTTTGTGTTGTTGTGGATCGACAAAGTGGATCGCATCAGTCACTGTTTTTGTTATTTTGAGGCCGAATTCCGGTGGCTATTGGCATGACAAAAGAGTTTGTTGACCTGAAGGGACAGACTGGTTGATCAAAGGCTATGCCACTAATAAAATGCAACACATGTCGACACCCTACACCAATGTAAAATGCTTAAGTAGTGACCTAGAATACTATCACTGAGTCAGTCGGGGCGCAAGCCTGTGGAGACGCGTGAGCCACTGCTGGCTGGCGTGAGTCTATATGCTGTAAGCTGTACTTCGTTTAAATAAACATCATGGAACTTCATCTCGTCTGTCGTGCACAATTCTCTCCTGTATGGTATATTATATACATCATGTACACTTCCAGAGTGTTACATTTATGCTCAGAATTTCACTGGATTACAAAAAAAATGATTGAATAACCTGTCGACAGAGGCTAATAATGGTGCTCTAATGGAGAACAAGTGCTCCTACCACTGACAAGTGGATACTTCAATAAATATCAACTAAACAATGAGAACTACATCAGTCACCTAAAACAGACACAAATGCAATACAACACAGTGCCACATCCACCCCAAAAGAGCAATGATGCGGTCTATGACTATTAATGCATCACAATATCCAAAAGGAGCCTGTGCCATTGTGACAAATCCGCATCACTGGTAGTCACCAACAGACACTAATACAATACAGCACAGTCAGCCTTGTTCCACCAAAACAAAGCAAATAATATGCCCTATGATATTATTAAATGTGTCACCATATAAACCAAAACAAGGCACAACCAGCCTGTGCCAAAAACACGACTTGTCAAACCCAGGACCCTTTCGCGCCTGGTGTACAATTATGATGATAATTAGGCTATTTATCTGCGTTCTCCGCTCAGGACAAAAACATGAGTCATGAGTGCTACTGCTATATTGTTTAATTGCCATTGGTAACACCTGCTGTGACAGTGTTTATTATCAATAGCCTATACTGTAGCTGCTCTGTTGTGAACAATGTCTAAATTAATAATATCAAAACTAGCATAGGGACAAGAAAACCTTTCTTACCTGTCTCTTAATGTATCTGCCTTCCTCCTTGTAGGCCTCCAGGCTACTGCTCCACATTCAGCTTCTGCCATCGGTCTGAAGACAAATTCACGTGTCAATATTAATTCATAATCATAATCATTACTCATTATGCAATAATTTCACAACTCATTATATTATAGCCTAGAAGGCCTACATAGCCTACCATAATTAAAGGGATATTTCACTTTCATTGCCATTTTATCGTCTACTCAATTTTATGTGAATTGTGAACACAGCAGACAGTTTTTAAGTTGCTTGATTCAGTATTTAGATATTCATTTTAACTGCCCTGCCCCCTTCCTATACAAACCCATTGTAACTTCAAACAAGTTGGAATAACTGAAGTTCGGGAGGTTTGACCTTCTATCTTCTCTGCGGGTTCCAGAGGGGGTTTCTACACTGTCGCACAGGCTCTCGCCTCGACCCCAAAGCCAAAGTATCTGGATGCACACCCCACTCGAACCCACTAATCCCGAGGGAGGGCGAAATCCATTTGACCCGACCAAATCCCACCGCCGCCCATGTCCCGTGCTCTTGACCATCTAAGCCGCTCACCGCACGCTTGCACGTGGCGATGACCTTAGAGACCAAGCCCGCACCTCCGGTGTCATTCCTGCCACTGACCATCTAAGCAGCATGGACATCTAATGTCATCACTACACGCGAGTGTGTAGCGTACACACTCGCATGTAGTGATGACATTAGATGTCCATGCTGGCACCTCTAATGGCATACTCCCCCCGACCTGACAATCCAAGCTGCATGCTACACGTTTGCGCGTAGTGATGCCCCTGGATGATCACGCCGGCGCCCCACATGTCATTCGTGCCCTGGCCACCTAAGCCGCACACTTCACGCTTGCGTGAGGTGATGACCTTAGACGATAATACCGGCACCGTCAATGGCATTTATTACTTTTGACCTCTGACCTCTAGATCACCCGCCGTTTTGAATTATATGAAAATCAGTTCTCAAAAATCATCCTCCTCCCAGGATCTTTGATCAAAATGCACGAAAAATGTACTATTTTTAAGTGAAATAAATAAATCGTTTGGCCAAAAGTCATGGCACTTGTTTCCACATGTTCTTTGACTCATGGGGAACGCATCTGTCACTTTGACCAGTAAGCTCCGCCCTCAGATATTCCGCCATTTTGAGCAGTTTGAAAAATGCATGTCAGAAAACTGATTTTCTGACTTTGAACGATTTGCGTGAAATGTTATACACACAATCTATGGACCATTATATGAAATCCCAGCAAGATAAGTTTGTATTTGAAAGAATGAACAGCAAACACATTGTAGAAATGGATGATGATCTCCAAAACCAGGACACATCCAGCGTATGCGATAGTTCATTGAGGCACAGAAGGCAGAAGGTTATTCTCTATAGTTCCCCTCATTCATTCCCCTTAGTAATTCATCCTACTTCTTTAAGTCAGCTGCCTCTCCAGGCCATCTCCCTTCACACTCATTCGCCACGAGCTATCTCATTTACGCAGTCATTCCCACAGTGCTATTCAGGCGGCCTTCTAAAGCGCAGCCTCAGTTCACTACTCATTCTTCATGCTGAGCTGTCAAAGCAGTTCGTCTGTGTGAAAATTTCACATTGGTTGGTCTCAGCTAATATTTTTCACCAGGTTTGTTACTGCAACTCACCAGTAGCCATGAATTGTGTCTGGAGTTGTCTTTCCATGATTGTCCATGTTCTTTTGATGCTTGCTTTGATTGTAGTAGCCTAAAACCTACATGTACTTGTATTTTTGTGACAAAAGGAACATGGAAACTGTTCATTCAAGTGCTGTGGATGATATTTACATCACAAGTTATGAGCTTTCTATCTAGCACCTCTGCTGAAACACTCCATCATCACAGTTCCTGTTTACACTGCATGTGCAAACCTGGGAAATCCAGGAAATCTCTTCAGCAATGCATCATGGGTACTGTAGTATAATGCAACCCAACTCCACCATATTAGGAGGGGCAGAGATGTTCTTAACCTGTTGTGGCAGTTCACCCTGCCACTGAGACTGAATTGCACAAACATGGTTAAAGTCTGAATTATTCTTCATCGTGCATGTTGCAAAGAATCATATTATTTTGGACTGTTCCCAGACCAAATGACCTGTTCCGACCTGCGATTTACAGTGGATCGACAAAGTGGATTGCATCAGCACTGTTGTCGTTATTTTGGGGCGCCTATAATGACACCCAAAACCAGGTTGAACAAAATGTGTTAATAGGCTACTACAATGAAAATGGAAGGCAGTCCGCACACTGTATCTCAGCTCCCAGGAAACTTCATTGAAGGTACGGTAACATTTCGACCCTTCCGGGTCTTCATCAGGCATGATATATTTACATGTTGGCTATTAAAAAATAGCAGATCTACAACTTTAGTAACTATAGTTACTTTGTATTTCTTTTTGAAATTATTATTATTACAAAACATGCATTAACCACTTTATCACTATATACTTCAAGATATACCTCAACAGACAACACGTTGCTTCGTGTCGAGCTGCAAGCTTGCACATCTGCTATTTTTCAAAAAAAGAAATCTTCTCTTCTGAGGGGGCTGGCACAGGGGTTCCTCAGCAAAATATGTGGGGGGTTTAGCACGAAAGGGGCTTGACAGGCTTATTTGCATGTAAAATTAATAATATAATAAAATAAGGATTAATAATAATTATATGTGAACAATTCCAAGACACAAGTAAGATGTGGATTTTAGACTGCAATATTTCTATAGTTGCATTTGTACAGTAGCTCTACTGTAGTCTCACTGAATATTGCACTCTAGAACAGAATGGGACCAAATGTGACCATTTGGTTAAATTTTGTAACCATTGTACCATTTGGTTACATTTTGTACACTTCCAGAGTGTTACATTTATGCTCAGAATTTCACTGGATTACAATTTTTTTTTATTGAATAACCTGTCGACAGAGGCTAATAATGGTGCTCTAATGGAGAACAAGTGCTCCTACCACTGACAAGTGGATACTTCAATAAATATTAACTAAACAATGTGAACTACATAAGTCACCTAAAACAGACACAAATGCAATACAACACAGTGCCACATCCACCCAAAAAGAGCAATGATGCAGTCTATGACTATGTGATATTAAATGCATCACAATATCCAAAAGGAGCCTGTGCCATTGTGACAAATCCGCATCACTGGTAGTCACCAACAGACACTAATACAATACAGCACAGTCAGCCTTGTTCCACCAAAAAAAAGCAAATATTATGCCCTATGATATTATTAAATGTGTCACCATATAAACCAAAACAAGGCACAACCAGCCTGTGCCAAAAACACGACTTGTCAAACCCAGGACCCTTTCGCGCCTGGTGTACAATTATGATGATAATTAGGCTATTTATCTGCGCTCTCCGCTCACGACAAAAACATGAGTCATGAGTGCTACTGCTATATTGTTTAATTGCCATTGGTAACACCTGCTGTGACAGTGTTTATTATCAATAGCCTATACTGTAGCTGCTCTGCTGTGAACAATGTCTAAATTAATAATATCAAAACTAGCATAGGGACAAGAAAACCTTTCTTACCTGTCTCTTAATGTATCTGCCTTCCTCCTTGTAGGCCTCCAGGCTACTGCTCCACATTCAGCTTCTGCCATCGGTCTGAAGACAAATTCACGTGTCAATATTAATTCATAATCATAATCATTACTCATTATGCAATAATTTCACAACTCATTATATTATAGCCTAGAAGGCCTACATAGCCTACCATAATTAAAGGGATATTTCACTTTCATTGCCATTTTATCGTCTACTCAATTTTATGTGAATTGTGAACACAGCAGACAGTTTTTAAGTTGCTTGATTCAGTATTTAGATATTCATTTTAACTGCCCTGCCCCCTTCCTATACAAACCCATTGTAACTTCAAACAAGTTGGAAAAACTGAAGTTCGGGAGGTTTGACCTTCTATCTTCTCTGCGGGTTCCAGAGGGGGTTTCTACACTGTCGCACAGGCTCTCGCCTCGACCCCAAAGCCAAAGTATCTGGATCCACACCCCACTCGAACCCACTAATCCCGAGGGAGGGAAAAATTTACTATTTTTAAGTGAAATAAATAAATCGTTTGGCCAAAAGTCATGGCACTTGTTTCCACATGTTCTTTGACTCATGGGGAACGCATTTGTCACTTTGACCAGTAAGCTCCGCCCTCAGATATTCCGCCATTTTGAGCAGTTTGAAAAATGCATGTCAGAAAACTGATTTTCTGACTTTGAACGATTTGCGTGAAATGTTATACACACAATCTATGGACCATTATATGAAATCCCAGCAAGATAAGTTTGTATTTGAAAGAATTAACAGCAAACACATTGTAGAAATGGATGATGATCTCCAAAACCAGGACACATCCAGCGTATGCGATAGTTCATTGAGGCACAGAAGGCAGAAGGTTATTCTCTATAGTTCCCCTCATTCATTCCCCTTAGTAATTCATCCTACTTCTTTAAGTCAGCTGCCTCTCCAGGCCATCTCCCTTCACACTCATTCGCCACGAGCTATCTCATTTACGCAGTCATTCCCACAGTGCTATTCAGGCGGCCTTCTAAAGCGCAGCCTCAGTTCACTACTCATTCTTCATGCTGAGCTGTCAAAGCAGTTCGTCTGTGTGAAAATTTCACATTGGTTGGTCTCAGCTAATATTTTTCACCAGGTTTGTTACCGCAACTCACCAGTAGCCGTGAATTGTGTCTGGAGTTGTCTTTCCATGATTGTCCATGTTCTTTTGATGCTTGCTTTGATTGTAGTAGCCTAAAACCTACATGTACTTGTATTTTTGTGACAAAGGAACATGGAAACTGTTCATTCAAGTGCTGTGGATGATATTTACATCACAAGTTATGAGCTTTCTATCTAGCACCTCTGCTGAAACACTCCATCATCACAGTTCCTGTTTACACTGCATGTGCAAACCTGGGAAATCCAGGAAATCTCTTCAGCAATGCATCATGGGTACTGTAGTATAATGCAACCCAACTCCACCATATTAGGAGGGGCAGAGATGTTCTTAACCTGTTGTGGCAGTTCACCCTGCCACTGAGACTGAATTGCACAAACATGGTTAAAGTCGTGCATGTTGCAGAGAATCATATTATTTTGGACTGTTCCCAGACCAAATGACCTGTTCCGACCTGTGTGTACATGTGTGTGTGTGTGTGTGTGTGTGTGTGTGTGTGTGTGTGTGTGTGTGTGTGTGTGTGTGTGTGTGTGTGTGTGTGTGTGTGTAAATTGACACCCTACTAGATCATACTAGTGGGTCACAAGCTCGAAACGGTCAAAACAGGTCAAAAGCGACACACTTTGGCCTTGTAGATCTTGCTATCTTTTAAATTGAATCAGTTCTGGACATAGGCCTATATGGTTTGCACGTGACATATACTTGTCACGTGCAACGAGTGGTTGATACGATACCCACTCCCAATCTTCTGCCGTAAACTGAAGACTCTTCAGACTCCACCTTATAGCCAGTAGCACTTTCCGTAGCCTTGGCGACCTTGCAGGCTTATGCAAAGGTTAAAATGCAATTTAGATAGCACGTTATGTAGACAGATGCCAGGTTAATTTGTTGACCTGGCATCCTGTAGTATACACAGTACTGTGTAGACTGATGATAGGTTATTGGTGTACCTATACCTATGATCCTAGATTACTATTGCTATGCAATTGATGTATTGCCACGTGTGTACCTTGCTTACTGTAAATTGCTCGAGGATTAAGAAGAGCATCTGCTAAATGCTATTATTGTACATTTAAGACCAAACACAAAGCACTTGGCAAGCAAACAGGTATTTTATTTTAGAAGGATGTATCCTGCAGACACAAGAGCTCGGTGCTTTGCCAATTTATAGCCTGGGGTTTATCTACAGTCTACACAGCTGAAGTCATTATGACTAAATAGCACTAACGAAAAGCAATTATTTGACAAGAGAAGAGGATAGACATGAAACATCAAGGGAGCTCAGTAAATGGGTCTAACTGTGTTGGTGGATTTATATATGCACGCTTCATCATATACGGTATATATGAATGCTTTTAGCAGCATATATTATTTACTGATTTACTGTGGCGGATAAGTACATTTACTCAAGTAGGCTATACTTTAATTTACTATAATTTTGAGGTACTTACTTTACTTGAGTATCTCCATTTCTTGACATTTAATACAGCCTTGGTTACAAATTACTTTTGGATTTGGATTAATAATATATATTTATTTTCTTTTTTTAATACCATATCTAAAAGCTGCCAAGCCTGCCATGAGCTTTGAAATGGCCTAAATATTAAATGGGCATTTCTGAAATGGGCATTCTGTGTGATGAGTACTTTTACCTTTGGTATATTAGTATATTTTGATGCCAAATATTTCTATTTCTATAAGCAAGTTCTACACTTGCTTCTTGCTTATGCTGAAACATTTATTCCAATGAAGCTGTAGTAGTGAGAATAGTCCAGGGGGTGGCAGCACTCTGTAGCAGAGAGAGAGAGATGGGGAAGGGTGATGTATGTACTTGCTTTATGCATTTGCATATCGTTGCTGTCGGACAGAAACCTCTTATCTCTTTATGTTTTTGTTTTGGGGTTTCTTTTTCCAGAAAGCAACGCTTCATCACACTACACTACAGTGTCACACAACGCTTCATCACACTACACTACAGCGTCACACAAAAGCAGATACACACGTTTGAAATGTTTGAGGCGTTTTGAGCTTGCAGGTCTGCTACTTTTGCTGCTTTTTTTGTTTTCTTTTTTAATAATGAAAAGTAACAGTTTTGGACATACAGTAGGCCTATGAGGTTTCCTCCTGACAGTCATGATATATGTTTGTGGGCTAGAGACAAAGCATCTATTTAAGTGCAAGTGCACATGACCAAACCATACATGTATATATACACAAACCCCAAAGTGGGGTCCGGGGAACCCCAGAGGTCCTTGAGGGGGAGAACCCATAAATGCCATATGGGTCTGTAACTCTAAGAGTGTACAAATGGAACCAAATGGACCCTACACGCTCAGAGTTAAATTAACAACATTGATTTTACAATAAAAATTGGGGGTCCCAGAGATTAGAGATAGAAATGCCATTAAATGGGGGTCCGTAGACTAATGGATGTAAAACTGGGGGTCCTTGAAATTAAACGGGTTGAGAATTACTGCTAGAGCCATGAATATCTTCTCTCATGGGGGTCCCTGCCATGTCTTTTCAAATGGGGGTCCACGGGCTAATTACTGTCAATTTGGGGGTCCAACAAGTTTGGGAACCACTGTGCTATAGCACTCCATAAGCGCCGCCTTGACAACAGTAAAACAGTAGGCTACTCCCAGAGTCTCAGTATGGTTTTGGACCAGGCCCTGGAGGAACCACAGACATGACCTTCTTCTGTATACTCCCAGAGTCTCAGTATGGTTTTGGACCAGGCCCTGGAGGAACCACAGACATGACCTTCTTCTGTATACTCCCAGAGTCTCAGTATGGTTTTCGACCAGGCCCTGGAGGAACCACAGACAGTACCTTCTTCTGTATTCGCCAGCTGCTCCAAAAAGCTAGGGAACAACGGCAACCCATGGGCTGTCCAAAAACACAAAACAGAAAAGAGGTTTCTATCCGACAGCAACGATATGGAGATACAGTAGGCTACAGGCCAAGTAAGAAGTGTGAATTCAAACTTTTACTTAAAAGTAAAAAACTGGGATCAAAACAAACCTAAAGTACCAAAGTAACCCCCCCTCTGTTGGACTGCAGTCTCTACTGTAAAATTGTGTCTGGCTGTATTTCAATTCCTGGAGGCTGATTGGCCATCGTCCTGGAAACGGCTGCAAGCTTTTGTGTGTGTGTGTGTGTGTGTGTGTGTGTGTGTGTGTGTGTGTGTGTGTGTGTGTGTGTGTGTGTGTGTGTGTGTGTGTGTGCATAGATGGTATTATGTGCATAATGATAAGTATTTCATTTCATCTGTGATATCCTCACTATGGCTATTGGTCATCATATTCATGTGCATCAGCAAGGAAAGCTTTTATTCTCCCTAATGTGTGTGTGTGTGTGTGTGTGTGTGTGTGTGTGTGTGTGTGTGTGTGTTAGCCTATGTTCTATTGTAGACAAATTGGCTTCTCTCCTGGCAGGGGTTCCAGGGCTGAAAGTCAATAAACAAGGACCAGTGTCAACGTGCCAGGGGAAAGTGTATGTTTGTGTGTGTGTGTGTGTGTGTGTGTGTGTGTGTGTGTGTGTGTGTGTGTGTGTGTGTGTGTGTATGTGCGTGCGTGTGTGTGTGCGTGCGTGCGTGTGCATTCGTGTGCGTGTACAACGCGCGCAGTTAGTGGCTGCCAAATGGTGGCCGGTGTATGATAGAGATGAATATACCCCACAAAGGAGTAGGGATGCGTACCCACAACCTCTGCCAATTTGGTACCGGCTCCTGATTGGACCAAAAGGAACGCACCAAATAAGCTCCTCGGACAGACGGTGCTGCTACGGATATTTGACAGTCTATTAATTCTAACAAAGTGAGTGACACGCTCCGGTATACTAGCAGAACAAACTAACACAGCATATCATTGCTACTGTGGGGCGGAAACCTCCTATCTCCATATTCTATATAACTTTTTGTGTTTTTGTTATTCTTTGTAAATCAGCGCCCTGCTTGATCATACTGTAGCATCACACAAAGGTATCAAGCTTGTCCATCTGCTACTTTTGCTGTTTTTGAATTTGAATCCTGCGTGGGCAACAAGTCTTATGCACATCGTCTCAGAGACAGGTGCGCAGGCAGGGCTCAGCCTCAACGTATTCAAAAACGTGCGGCACGCCGTCTACACTTAGTTGCAATATGAACACTTATTTAAGCAACGTTTCGGTCAAATAACTTCTTCAGGCATCATATTTCAAGTACAGTGTGCGAGTCATTATGTACTTTGTGTGCATTTTTTTAAATTTGAATCAGTAACACAGTAACATAGTTGCACATGATGAGCTTTCCACCCGACAAACGCTGCCTATAATGTATTTGAAGGCGTTTCTATTTCTCATTGGTGGACAGTAATTTACTTAGTCATTTATACCTGTTTGGATTTACTTTGTGAATTTCGAGAAGTCTATTCACAGAGACAGCTTGTGGAGAATACTACATACAGTACATATGGGATACCAAACCAACTGTCAAAACAGTTTTGCAGTCAAAACAGGGGTGAGGCAAGGTTGCGTTATGTCTGCACTACTCTTCAATCATAGTCTGGGTGATGAGAAGAACCACCGAAGACAAACCAAGAGGCATTAGATCATCAGATCAGAGATCCTCTTCTCACAATTGGAAGATCTTGACTTTGCAGATGACTTGGCTCATAGATGAAATAAACCTACCCACAACAGATCATTTCACATACTGTACTTAGGCAGCGTTGTCAGTCATGATGGAGGCACAGTTGAGTTAGCGACATCACAAGCAGGCTCAGTAAGGCCAGAAACACCTTAGGCTTAACAACGTCTGGAAGTCGGCCCAGTACAGCACCAACACCAGACTTAGACTGTACCATATGTGTCCTGTCTACCCTTCTATACGGTTCTGAATGTTGGAGAACGACAGAAAATGATCTCCACAAACTGTCAACCTTCCACACCAAAAGCTTACGGAAAATATAATATTCTGGCCCAAAACCACCTCCAACCTTCTTGATCCGCATGCAAACAGGAAAACTGCTCTTCACTGGACACCAGAGGGCAAACGCAAAAGAGGCCGACCCAAGAACACCTGGTGTATAGGACAGTGGAGGGAGAGTTGAAGACCCTGCATTACACCTGGGGATCTATAAAGACGCTGGCCCAGGACAGACTGAAGTGGAGATCCTTTGTTGCTGCCCTACATGCCAGCCGGCATAAAGGGCAGTAAGTAAGTAAGTTATACCTGTTTAGGATCCCAAACTTGGACCTCCTCTCTGTCCCCAAGGCAGTCAAGCAAACCTTGGGGGACAGAGCGTTCAGTGTGGCAGCCCCTATACCCTGTGGAACTCTCTCCCAATATAGAGCACGCCATGCATGCCATTCTCCTACACTGGACTCTTGGGCTCCCTTGAAAAGACACTTATTCTCTCAGGCTTATGGCAGATAGTTGTTTGTTGATTGTTTGTTCAGTAGTGTAGTGTCCTTGGGTTCATGAAAGGGAAAGGCGTTATATAAATTCAAGCTATTATATTATTACTTGAGTAGGCTACTGTAAGTTTGAGGTATTTCAATTTTACTTAACTACAATTATTCAACAACTTTAGCTTTATTTGCAGAGATTCTATTAAATATAATAAAACACCTCTCCTTTATCCTCTTGCTCTGTTCCTCCAGTCCCTGTCTGTTCACAGTAGCTTAACACCAGTGGTTCTCAAAACATCTCTTTTTACGTATCTTTTTACACTGAGGTCTTTTTGGTTTTTGGTTTACCGGTGAACCAAAAACCTCAGTGTAAAAACAATATAATATAAATAACAGCATGGTTACCAAGGCTAGGTCAAAATGAATGAATGAATGAAACAGGTTCATATTCTTCAAATGCCCTCTTTGAGCTGGATGTTGAGGGAGGCCTGTGGACTGCAACAGAAACAAAAGGTTGGTACTAGGTAGCCGTGGCCTACTTGAGGAGAGGTACAGTACGCTGGGGGAAAAGCCCTGCAGTTACAATCCATCCTTCTGAATGCTGCATTTGTCACACACAATCAATCATTTTGGAAGTGTTGCTTGCCAGCGGGCACTGCAACGTGATATATGGAAATTGCGTCGTGGAAAATGCCGCGGCACTGCTTACAGTGAACGATGGTTCCAACTTCCCCTCGCTCGTGGACTCTTTGTATCTTCCCTGTCTCTCGTTTCTGCTGTGCTCTGAAAGACGCCATGAAATAGTGTCCATTTGGGGCATTTCAGTGACACTCCGTGTATACTGCACTGAATGCTCTCTCTATGTACTGTACTGCACTGAATGCTGTAGATGGAGATATACAGTTGTACAATAAGTTAAAGAGAGATTGACAGACCACGGACGGACAGACGGACGGACGGACGCACAGACAGACAGACAGACAGACAGACAGACAGACAGACAGACAGACAGACAGACAGACAGACAGACAGACAGACAGACAGACAGACAGACAGACAGACAGACAGACAGACAGACAGACAGACAGACAGACAGACAGACAGACAGACAGACAGACAGACAGACAGACAGACAGACAGACAGACAGACAGACAGACAGACAGACAGACAGACATAACCCACCCTCTTCTTCCTGTTCGGTGTTTGGAGCAGCAGCTATAGTGGCTTTGAGTTTGAAATGAGAACCTCACTGTGGTGCGTTGATGACACATATCGTCACTGTCGCTGGAAACCTTGTATGTCCAAAGCTGTTAGGCTACTTTTCAGAAAATTGGGGGGGAAAATAACTCCAATGTAGTTATTATTTTCTTTTGATTGATTTTACCACTGAATGCAGTTTTAAGATTTATTTTAGGCTTGAATGTTGTGCGGGTCCTCTTCTTTGTTATTCAAAGACACCCTTTTTTACAGGATTCAAATTCAAAAGAAGCATATCTAAAAGCTCAAAACGTGTCACTTTGTGCCACGTACAGTACAGTAGAAAGCCTGTGCACCTACTACCAAGTAGTAATTTAGAAATGTATTTAAAATGTTGAGATAAGAGGTTTCTCCCTGATACCAAATATATGCCATGTCTGGCCAATCAAAAATGTGATTTTAGTGTGCATGATTTCCACAGTACAAAGCCTTGACCTGTGCGCTACCTCATTTGTACTGCCATTAGGAACTATAATTAGCCAGTGTGTGTACACACAGTGAGGGCTGAATGTCTCTCTCTGAGGCAGTGTGGTGCTAATTAGCCCATCTGACAAAGCACACACACTGATGTGCTTCAGTGGACAAACAGGCCAGAGCAAATGGGGCAGAGCATTCTCAGCGATGCTGTGGGTGTGCATGTGTGTGTGCGTGTGTGTGCGTGTCCATGCATGCATGCATGCATGCGTGCGTGCGTGCGTGTGTAAGTCTTTGTGATAGTGAAGGCATTGGTGTCTGCACATGTGTACAGACACCAATGCACACACCAATTGCACACACACTTATCTGTCAGAATTTGTGCATGCGCTCACGTGTGTGTGTGTGTGTGTGTGTGTGTGTGTATGTGCGTGCGCGCACATACACACAAGTACAGAAGCAAGTACAGAAGCATTTGATGAATAGAAATGATGAGAAAGTACCTTCTTTCTTTTGTTAAATCCCCCAAAAATAGCAGATGTACAAGCTTGCAGCGTGGCACAAAGTCACACGTAGGACCCCACTTTGAGAACCACTGCTTTTAGAGGTTAGGTTTAGGGGTTGACGTTGGCGTTCGAGTTATGCCTTAGTTGTGCGCTATAGTTATGAGCTTGTAGATCTGCTATACTTTCGGCTTTGGTTTAAAAAATGGCATGTCCTCGCAAATATGCGTGTGTGTGTGTGTGTGTGTGTGTGTGTGTGTGTGTGTGTGTAACTGTAATGGGTATTTAGGGAGGCTAAAGCTGTTAATTAAAACCCTGGGTTTAGACAAAAAACATAATGAATGTCTTGTTTCTCAAGGCGTGTTGGAGTAATTAATCAATGATTGTCTGTGATATGTGGGTTGCATATCACATAAGTCACTTTAGAGTCAATTTGTTCTGTACTGTTGGATAAAAAAAATATATTAATATGGTGCGTCTCGCCGTCTCCCTCTCCATTTGCTTACTGTCTGTCTCAAAGATAAAGATAAAGGAAAAATACTATCCATTACATTTTCATGAAATCGAAATAAATCAGTAAAACACAGCTAATACATAGAATGTGCCGTGGATGGGCGGACGGCGAACGTCACAAACGTAACATGCGGACTTGCTCCAATACGCACCAAACTTGGCACAAACACTGTGGAGGTGTCTGCCATGACAATAGTCACTCCAATTGCTGTGTGCGGCCCCCACCATGAGAAAACACACCAGGGTCATGCTTGTTGAGGTCATGCTAACTTAAGGTAAGAATTCATGTCAGATGTCTAGGCGAGACATGACCTTTGACACGATGTAAGTGTCTAAATAGAATGTGTATTCTGTACTTTCTATATTCAGTGTTTAGGCCTTGTAGTTGTGTATAGTTTTTGTGCTTCCGCTCTGCTCTTGTAGAGGTGTAAGCACACTTGGGCGTCAAGGCGTGGCAAAAAGCAGCTCGTGACAGGCATCTCTTCCTGGTTTTTAGACAGCTAGTGGATGGAAATGAAGCTCCACCCACGCAGCAGAATGCAGTGTCGGCCAGATTCCCGGAAACGTTTGCCCCAGTGTGGGTGGAGCTTCATTTCCATCCACCAGCTGTCTAAAAACCAGGAAGAGGAGACGCCTGCCACAAGCGGCTTTTGGCATCTTTGTGACACTACAGTGTGGTACTCTTTCCTCCCCACCCTGATTATTGTTAACGTTGTTGGCCATTTGCCTCAGTACTCTGTTAATGTCCTTAACTCTTATTGGGGAACCTTTAGTTTGCTAACGCTTTCAGTTGAAGTGCTCTGCCTGATAGATTACAAATCCATCCTCCAAAATGCTAGGCTAATCAATGATATAAATGCACAGTTCAACTATGATTTCAGTTTGTTTTGTTTTAGAAAGCATGACTCAACACTACAATATACTCACATTGCCATAGTCAGGCAGAGGACACTACAGGTCGAACTTGCAAAATGATCTCTAAGGGCGGACATTCCTCTGTGCTGTGCATTAATCTTCATCACCCTTTAAATATGCTTAGTGTAAACTTCACTTTAATATTCTCCTTTGATAGGGCAAAGGAGGAGGCTTAATAACATGACTGAGTCGTTAGTAAGCAATTTGCATGCGCACAATTAGTCACACTTGACTCCGCATCCTTTATTGCACACATTAGTTCTTGTTGATGCCGAACAGAGGCATAGCCTTTAGAATTCACACCATTGTCACATTCCACATTTCACCAGTGTCACTAACAAGGTTAAATTAATGTAATTTGTACAGCGGTTTTACTAAACAAACACCCACAAGCAAAGGCAATGAACAGTAACTGCTGTTGTGCAGGCACACAAGTAGCCATACAGTAGGCTACGTAACACAGCGGGTTCCAAGGGTGACCAGACGTCCCGGATTGGCCCGGTTTAAGCTGGGTGTCCTGACTCGAGTCCCAACATTCACAACATTTCAACATTCACTACCAAATTGTCCCTGGTTTTCACCACAATTCAAATAATCACATTGTTGTTTTTTTCATCCAAACTTCTAGTGTCACTGCCACCCGTCTGGCAGCGCACCCGACCCCACTGCTTCCTGCCGCGGGTGGTGGGCCCACGTGGCGGAGAAGATGTGCTCACCCCGGGGGCAGACCAAGGCGCAGTTCGAGAAAACACATCGACTCACTGGCCTTGGAAAGTCTCTGGATCCCCCAGGAGGAAGTCACTATAATGTTGCTCTGGAGAGGGAAGTCTGGAGCTCTCTGGTGGAGCTGTTGCCCCCGCGACCCGACTACGGATAGGGATAAGCGGTTGAAGATGGATGGATGGATGGACACTTGTTGTTGAGCACTTACAGAGATGTTCTGTTGAAAGGTGCGGCCAACAGGTGTGCTAGAAGTGCTGAAATAATGGTGCCCTCATCCTGATGAAAACACCAGGTGAAAATAAATACATTCAAAGAAATCGTAAATCAAAAGAAAAAGAAAAAGAAAAAAGAAGTAGAAAAGAAATAGCAAATCGCTTTTTGTCACTCCCACCCATATGCAGCCCCTCTATCTTACCCCCCCCCCCCCCCCCCCCCCCACACACACACACACACACACACACACACACACACACACACAACAAAACACTATCGGCAACCACAAGCATACACCCACCCAACACAGATTTATCAGAAAGACATGCACGCACGCTGACCCCCCCACCGCCCCTCCACCCCAACTTCCTTTTATCAGTTATAGCTCTGAGATTGAGAGAGGGAGAGAGAGGTGAGTGGAGCTAACTGTCAACCAAGGAAAATGTCAACAGTGAATACAGATGAGCGAATCACGGAGGCACACAGCTAATTGGCCCCGGGCCAACGCCGGCGTCACCCACCACTGGGATTAGGGTCCTAATGGAAATGCAACGCATGGCGGGGCCTTGATCAACTGTAGACGGAGTTCATCTGTCGCTAAGCCTTCATGCTTCGTTTTACTGCGAAAATAGCCGATTTACAAGCTCTCAACGCGCCAAGAGCGCCACACGTTGTGAGTTTGTGGATCGTCTGTTTTCGCAGAGCGTCAAAACTCACCGCCATACGAGAGACCATAAGTCAAATAGAAGCACACATGATATAGCGTCTCTGGGATGTAATATTTCCTCCAAACGTGTTTTTGAGATGTGATGACATACTTGTACGTGTGCTGCTGGTGTGTGGGAGTGATTGAAGTGTTGTGCATGCCAGTAGGCCAATGCACGAGGCTGTGTGTGTGTGTGTGTGTGTGTGAGTAAATTGTAATTTGCACTATTTATTCTACTACATGTGTTGACAATACATGTAATACATGCAAACACATGTATGTACTACATCTCATAGGCAAATATTGTATACTTTTACTACACTACAATTATTTAAAAACTTCAGTTTATACTAGTTACACATCACAAAACACACATTAACTTTAGAAGATGTTTAAGTGTGTGTTGTGTTCAGTTCCCTGGTCTGAAGATGTTTACGTTTTTAAGTGTGTGTGTTGTGTTCAGATCCCTGGCCTGTACTGCATACTGGACGGACTCGGGCCAGGACGTCATCGAGGTGGCCCAGCTGAGCGGCGGACGCCAGACGCTCATCTCCGGCATGATCGACGAGCCCTACGCCATCGTAGTGGATCCTCAGAGAGGGTGAGAGGGGTAGCACGATAACGATAGCTCTACGATAACTATAGGGCCAGGGCCGAGAGTCTACGATAACAAGGCTAGGCCCGCCTCTCCCTTTCCCCCCAGAGAGGGTGAGTAGTAAGGCTCTACGGTAACTAGGGCTAGGACGGTGAGATATATCACTTTATACAACCCATCTCACAAAGTCAATGCTGATACCTGTGTTATTTGCACCTATAAGACAATGGCGGACTTAAACAATATTCCCAGAGAGGATGTGTGTTACCGTCATTAATGTCACGCCTGTGTTGCTGCAGGAACGAGACGATAGGCCAGTTCCGTAAGGCAGCACAGAAGGAAAAAAATACAACGACAACAATGTGATCATTGATCTTCCACCTGAAGTTCAAAAAGGAGTAGGAAGAAGTAAAAACTTATTTACTCCCTTCTTATAATATTCACAATCTCTATAAGTAATTACAATAATCTTATAATCCACATGTTTCTTTCTGTATACTATACTCCTATACTAACCATACTGTATTATGCCAATTTCTGAAGTTGGATTTATACAGCTTCCTAGCAAAGCTGTGACACAGTTGAGTGCACCTCTCTGCTAGGGTGCACAATGTGAGGGTGCGGAGAGCCTCTGTGTATCCAACTTCCCAACTACCTCTGGCCAATTACAGTATGATTTTGCAAAACTGTTTTTCAGTCTGGCTGTCAGTCAAGGAGCTTTGTCAGACTGGGACTGCATACTCCAGCACCAGAGTAGCCTGCGTAGATCAAAACCAATTCAGGATCTTAAACTCCAAATGTTTTCATGCAGCATAGGACAAAAAGTGTTCTATTGGCTGAGGTTTATAGTTTAGATTAGTTTATTTGCACATATATTTAATTCAAACATAATAAGAAATGAGAAAAATACTTTTAAATGGAAAACATGGAAAGTCAAAACATGTTCTTCCTAAAAGCTATAATTAAGCTTGAATGAAGTCGTCAATAAATATATGAGGACTATATCTATAACATCAAAAGTTGTAAATAGTAATAACAGTAATAATAATATAGCATATCATAATAGTCCACCTGACCCATTTCGAGTCGGCTTGAATGGACGTTTTGTATTCATCTAAATCTGCAAAGTAGCTATAGTGAAGCTGTCAATTAATTGTAGTGGAGTAAAAAGTGCAAATAGTGCATGCCTGAGATGTAGTGGAGTAGAAGTACAAAAGCATCAAAAATGGAAATACTCAAGTGAAGTAAAAGTACCTAAAAAGACACTCTTAATCCAGAAAGATGTACAGTAAGCAAGTTAAAGGCAAGGTTATGCATAGAGATAGTAGTCTAGTATCATGGGTCTACATAGCCCTAGAACGGCTCTTGTTGTTACATACAGTAAGTACAGTATTTCACATACAGAGCCATAGAACACCCAGGTTAATTTCTGTTCGGGTTCAAAATGGGTAATTAATCACACCACCTGCCAATTGTGTGACTGCAAACTTTTGTGTTTCCCTGGTCAATTGGTGATGACGTCTGCGGTAAACAGGACGTATTTGTAAACTCAGTTAATCGATCTTTCCGCCCCCCCCCCTCGCCGGAGAGAAAGGCGTCCGTGTGCATCTCTTGAAAAAGTGGAGATAATTCACTAAATACACGTTTTGTGCCAGAACTTTCACATGGATATAAAACTAGAGGACCATATTTCACTCCACGTCTTTGGAATTATTTAATGGGTGAGTACAAACGGAGCATTTATCACATTTATGCCACCCATTTTGAACCCGAACCAGGATCTGATGCAAGCGATCTATGCCTGAGATACATGAAAATTTACGAAGTATAATTAAATGATCACAGGCATTCTAGGTCTAGGGTCTACACAGTGTAACTAATGTGAAACTGCTGTACATTGAAAGTACAGTATAGGATGCCAGGTCAACAAATAAACCTGGCCTTTTTTTAACCTTTGCATAAGCCTGCAAGGTTGTCAAGGCTATAGGCCAGCTGCTACGGGCTACGAATTCCGTCTTGTGCACAAACACCCCTGGCAGTCTCTCCTTAATCCCGATTGGTAAAGATTTATTTCGCATTCATCTTGGAAAAGAAGAGGGTGGGTTTTCGCTCGATCCACCACTCCACCCAATGCATATTGATTCGTCCCTCTTTTAACCTCGCTAACTGAATCACAGATCCGACTGTGAAATCTATAGTTGCACGATTTATGTGGACTTTCATTGTGGAGTCAGTTGGAGAGACACGTTCCGACCTCTTAAACGACACATCCTACAGGAACACACGGATGAACATGGGAGGCACATGTGTCCGTTTCAAGAAAAACAGGGACAAAGAAATGGAAAAATAAGTGTTTCATGAAAGAACAAAATGGGGGGGAGGGGAGACTTTTGAAGAAACGTATTCTTTGAGCAATGTGACTGGATTATCTATGTCTCTCTTCCCCCCATCTCTCCATCTCTCCCTCGCCCCCCCTCTCTCTCTCTCTCTCTCTCTCGTGATTAAGTATCCCTGTCAGGAAATGGGTCCGCTGACATTTTCTGTTTCCCGGAGGCGCTGCAGTAACTGAGGTCACCATGGGATGGAGGGGGGGGGGGGGGGGGATGGGGGGGGTCACAGTTGACGGGAAGGTGAAGCATTGTGACAGCGGGAGGGGGCGAGGAATGGGGAAGGAAGGTCAAAGAGAAGGGGGAGGCAGAGGGAGTGTAAGGGCAAGGAGAGGGAAGAAGGAAAGGGCGACTTATAGGATATGTATAAGAAAGAGGTTTGACGGAGTATGAGGATAAACATTGTGCAGCAGGTGGCCTCATGGCATCATCACAGCTATGTTCATCTTATCAGGTGAGTGCAAAGCTGTCAGGTGAGAGCTCATGCATGTCCACCGCTACATCTGGGATCCGGGACCCGCCATAATCCTCTACGGATCGCCGTAATCCTCGCAAATCGCCATAATTCTCATTCTCATGTTTCATCCGCAATGCTTTAAACAAACACTTCTGTTTGATTTCCCCCCTCCCCCCATCAAACACTAGTGTTTGGTCAAACCACATGACTTCCATTGGAAAAGCATTGAGGCGGCCATGAAACACAGACAGAAGACCAGCATGTTCGTTTGAAATGTGTGTATGAGACCTCACGGTGACAGCATGTTCTCAATCAACGTAATTACCTCTTCTTGTATAGCACACTGGATGAAGTTGCAGCACGCCATGCCTCCCACAGGTCAGTGCTCAGTTGTAGAACGCCTCCCACAGGTCAGTTGTAGAAGGCAGTTTCTATGACTATTTCTATTATAGTGTAGAGGCAATGAATTAAGTCAGACTGCAGTCCATGGCTCAAGATGGCTGGTTGGTTGGCTCTGTAAAAGAGCTGTGACAGTCACGATCTGGTGATGGTGGTGGTGGTGGTGAGGACCCAAATGCAGGACAGCCAGGCAGGTATAGTGATCAAAACCCACGGTTGGGTATTTTAATAAACAGGAGGTGAACAGAACAGAAATCACAAATACAGACTAAAGCAGAGTGACAACAAATAATGAACCGACAAGGAACTGACTGGGGAACAAGACTGATATACACAGGAGGGGAGGGCTGATTGCACATGAGAAACACCTGGGGAAGACATGTCATGAACATAGAACCATAACGAGAACAACATAGAAATGCAACAGCTAGATGAGCAGAACATAGAATCAAAACAAGTAGAACATAACATAGAAAAACAACATCTAGATGAGCAAAGTCTGAGACCGTGACAGTGACATGGTTCGTAGGGGTGTAACGATACATTTTAACAGCGATACGATATGTATCACGATACATGGGCGATATTGGTTCATGGCGATACGATACGATTAAATTATTTGAAATCGATACAGTGTTAGGGTTAGGATGGTTTTCTGTAAATATGTTTTATTTCTCTTGGTATTGATGATGTGTAAGTATATGTTTTATAGGACCACAATGGAAACAAGACCTCCAGATATTTTTGTGTTATCCTTCTAGCATTAGCTGCATTACATTAATGTACTGTTGGCAATTTGTTAATGTTAATGAAGTAGGCTATTGCTATTCAATTAAAATAAACATGACATGATACATACAGACAGTACTGACATGAACGTGTCTGACCATTGCACATGATACTGATACTGACCAGTGACCAATGACCATGATGATACTGAGTTACTTTTGAAAATATTGATTCAGCAAGTGAAAGCAAGGCCGTGTTCTATGGAAAGAATAATCACAGGCCTACAGCAACAGTAGTTAGGTCTACCATTCACCACCAAGGGGAGCTGTAGCCACATCAAAGACATTTTGTGACTTTTTGAAGGGTATAAGCACAGAAAGTGTGTTTACTGTTACTGTACAGTATAGCCTACTGTAGGTGTTTGTGTGTGAGTTGTCCATGCTGGCACTAACACATCACCATACATGTGGTACACATTCAATACACTCTAATCCAGCGGTTATCACAAACCTTTTCATGTCAAGAAATTAATTTAATTTATTGTATTTGCCTTGCCACAGTGAGCCAGCAGCATCACTACTGGTATGAAAATCAGTGCATGCCATTTCAGATGTTACAGCTACAGTAATACACCAGATATTGTTCTTGCTGATGAGGACAGTAGACCATTTTAGAAGTGGCATGTACATGTGCTAAAGTAGGCTACCAATGTCTTAAGGATGCGGTTACATATGAAAACTGCATGTGTTCATATTGGAAGCCTCAGAAATATCCATAAATTGGTTGCCGGCCTACAGATTGCAGGAATGCCCAGGTTAAGAGCTAATTAAGGCATTGACAAAATTCTGTTCAGTGTCAGCCAGTCACCATATATGGAGGAAGTGATATAGTACCTGTGATCTCACTGATCTGTATACTGAAATAATAGCTCAAATTTATATATAGTATATACCGGTATATGCATATACGAAAGTAATACGAAAGTCGCTTAATAATGGAAAAATCACACCCGTGTGAAGTGAGGGGCGCTCTTATCATCAATAAAGGAGGCCCTCAAAAAAAACCTGTATGAAATCCAGTTTTACCACTTTAACATTATTTGATACTTTTCCCATACTGTAGCGGTGTAGCCTACCCATGTTCCATTTGTATACTATATTTGAGAACCACTGTTACTATCACACGTTTTACTCAGAGATTGGTGTTTAGCCTATAGGCGGGCATGGTTATGATGAGAGAAACTATGCCTGCAGCCTAACCATCCCAAATCACCTGAAAAAGACCAAACCGTTTCAGGACAGAGAAGCAGCGCCACCTAGTGGCCTGAGGCTGTACAGGCGCACACACACACACACACACACACACACACACACACACACACACAGCTATATATTCAATTTATAGGTTCAATTTATGCCATGAGCAAGCAGGCAGGCTCTATTATCTTAATGGTAAACATTTCCTGGTTCAAATCCTGTACTGTATACCTGTTTTAGGGCAGACTAGATTAAAAAAAGAAATACATCAAAGCACCTCAATCAGTGAGTAGGGATAAGCCTTTATTGGTGTTTTTGGAGGAGGGAAATAAAAGCCAGCCTACATATCCCATCAGCCCCTGTGTGGATAGGTAGTAGACAGTACAGGTGCAGTAGAGCGGTGTTGCTCACGTGGGACTTGTAGTTCATCATAACAGTCAGTCACAACAGGGAGAAAGTTAGCTTGGAATCCACAAACTGGAGGGAGAAATACAAGGCTGTGTACATCATCATCATTATTATTCTCATCCTCATTACTGTAATCATCAGCGTCATAGTCCTTATCATCGTTAAACCCGCAATGACGTTTGCGTAGAGTAGCAAACCATCCACTGCAATTGCTGCCTCGTGTGGGGGCGGGCAAACAAATGCCTGCCAGTGCCCGCCCCCGTCTCGCCCCCAAAAACAAACGATGAAGTCCGTTTAAAACACTTTTACACAGTTACATAGAAAAATATTACTGGTAAAAAGTTTCTGCATCTTCTTGCAAAGGAAACTCTAAAATCCCCAGGGTATCAAAAAACTGGCCTCCACACAATCCGTCGACAAAGTTGAAAGAAAGACGCACGTGGCTGGGGGGGGTCTTATCCAAGGGTTCAATGAACGTGCCCCCAACGTACCCCCTCCACATAGAAAGTTATTATTTTTTATAGTCTGTGTATTTCAGGTTTCATTAGGGTCCAGAAACAGGAGGATAAGACAACAGCCCCCCCACCACGATGCGCCTGGGGCCGGGGCCGGGGGCCCTCGGCGGATGGTGCCGACAGTGAACAGGCTCGTGGGATATTGAGTTCAAGATGTGAATAAGAGAGTGGAGCTAAAAACAAACAGAAAAAGAGAACACTATAATGTACTCGCCTCCCTGCCTTGCGAGAAACCAAAAAATATAGAAGAGTAGGAATATCAACAATAACAACAATAACAACAACAATAATAACTCTAGCAATCATATCTGTGTAGCAGAATTTATTTTTTTCCATCTTGTTTTGTTTATTAAAAATTACATTGAAATTCTACGTCTAAGAAAATTAACAAAGCGTTTGTTCTGAATTGACGTGTGGAGGAAAATGTTTTGCTGTCCCATAATGGAGTAATATATTTGGCTAATATTTCCACTCTGTTAAAAAACAAAAGAGAAAAGAAAATATGACCATGCCATTAGAACACACTGACTTGGAAACACCTCAGGGCAAAGGCTACAAATATATCATAAAACAAAATTCTATTAATAAAAAGAAAAAAAAAGAAAACGAAACATAACTTCCGTGTTTGATTCAGCTTTTTTTTTCCTTTTTTTTCCTCTTCTCTTAACATCTCAGACCTGAGGAAGAAGTCTCCAACAAACATCTCCAATTCATTTTTTTATAATATATATATAATATATATACTACATTGATATATTCAAATTATGTATATTACAGCTATAGTCACATAATTCAAGCATATATCATATACACATATCTAGTGAGAGAATATTTCCATATTCCAAAAGGTACATATGTACGGTATGTTACAGTAGCAAACAAGGGTGCATTTTATTGTTTTCACTTGGGTAAAGTTTTGAAGGAGAGGTATAGACATGTTGTGGGTGGTTTTTTTTGCGTGTCAGTCTATAATGTGATTCATCAATACAATACAGAAAGAAATTAAACTACAAGTGAAACCAAAACAAACAGAACCAAAGGAGAGACCAAACTGAAGAAGAGTATATTAGGCAGTTTACAGAGTACTTGTGTTTTGGGTGTTTGTGTGTTTTGTGTGTAATGCGAGGTTCATTTCAGCACCATAGAAATCCATAAGAACAACGACGACAATAATTATATCAATATTCTTACGATGGTGTGTGTGTGTGTGTGTGTGTGTGTGTGCATGTTTATGTGTGTAAAAGTTGTGTTTCGCATGCTAAAAGGTCCCACCAAACTAGCATGCACGATTCCGTCTCCGCTAGCTCAGCCTGGGCAAAGAAATAATGAACCCTTCACAACTTTTCACCACCCTGGCGTCCCAATTCAAAAGGAGCAAAAAATAGCAGACCTTGTGTCGTTTGCAACGAGATTGGCTATTTTTTGCTCCGACGGTGAAGTACATAGGGCTTTAAGTGGTTACATTGGTTTTCGCAATCTCTTTGAGAGATTGGAAAAGAGAGAGAGAGAGAGAGAACGATGTGGCAGAGGGATAGCTTTGTGCACTGATGCGTGATCATAAACTGGCATATGCGTGCACTTGTCTGCACGGGTGTGTGTGTGTGTGTGTGTGTGTGTGCATGTGTGTGTGTGCGTGTGTGCGCGCGTGTGTGTGTGTGTGTGTGTGCGTGCGTGCGTGCGTGCGTGCGTGCGTGTGTGTGCGTGCGTGCGTGTGTGTGTGCGTGCGTGCGTGCGTGCGTGCGTGCGTGCGTGCGTGTGTGTGTGCGTGCGTGTGTGTGTGTGTGTGTGTGCGTGCGTGCGTGTGTGTGTGTGTGTGGGTGTCTGTGGGTGTGACGAAGCAGGCATTCGTTCACATTCACTCATCTAAAAAGGCAAAGGCTTGCCAAAGAGAATCTGTGCACATGTATTCTCAAACATCTGTCAGCAGGCATCCAGCTGTTCGGATGCTTAATTACTCCACCGCACCATTCTTTCTCTCTCTTTCCTCCGGCACGCTCTCTCTCTCTTTCTCTCCTATAACTCCATTGCCACATTATCAAAAGAAATCTGAAGGGAAAAAAGAAGCTTCATTCGATTATTCGAAAAAGTTAGAAAAGGAATCAACGAGAGAAGAATTCAAGTGCTTTTTGAACAAGCCCACGACGACGACAACAGCAACAAAAACGAAATGCTCAAAAACTATACAATTTTATGCATTTTTTCATTGTCCTTCCGCTTGTCCCCCCGCCCCCCAAAAAAGACAGCAAAACAGCTGATGCTTAGCTAACGTAGCCCGTTCTCGCACCCTTGTGAAATACCTGGATTCAAACCTTGATACATTCTCTGTTGTGTTAACAGCAAACCCCCCGTATTACACCTCAAATTGTACATCACCCTCTTTCTAAACAAGCCCTCTGTGAAAAGTCGAAAATAGAACATTTCTTGTTTATGCAGTACAGCTGGGAACAATTAGATACTTAAGACCCTAACTGTCTAGCGACCTCCCCCCCCCCCCCCCCCAACACACACACTCACTCACACACGCACACACACACACGTCACACACACACACACACACACACACACACACACACACACACACGTCCACCACCTACAATACCCCCTCCCCCATATATAAAATATACAAAAAACATCTCCAAAATCTGAACTCTCTCCTCCGACAAGACCTTTGTTTGCGAATAGAAAAATATACAGTTATCCTATGTCAAAATCTCTTTGCTGTTCTGTTCTAGTTGAACAGACTGTTAAAGATTTATTCGATCCATTCTGACATTTGTGTCATCTCTGTCTCGGAGACTTCCATAACTAGTGTTTGGAATTCCGTGTTTATAATGGCCACACTTCTCCGTAAATGTACAAAGACATTCCCTGAAGAAGACCTCTTTGTAAGGTTGAACCGTTGGTTTCATATTAAAACACATTTCTGCATTGTGGTTACGAGCTCTCTCCATTTATTATACAGCCGTGCACCGTGGTCAGCACTACCAGTGTACAACCTTCCAGCCTGTTCTGTTTGGACGTACGGACGTCGGACACAGAATTCCAAACACTATTTGGGGAAGAGTCCAAGACTGACAAAATAACGTCAGAATCGATCAAAAGAATCTCTGACAGTTTTGGTTCATGGCTATCGCTTGTCCTCTCACTTTCCATCACCGTGCCTTCCTTCCGTCGCTGCCTTGTTCAGTTCAAAAATATACATGCTTTTGTATTTCATTTGTCCTATTATGTAGAAAAACAATGACACATCTCTCCATCTCTCTCTCTCTAGGTCTGTCTCTCTCATCTTCTGGCTTGTCTCCTTTTCTTTGAAGTAGGGCTGCAACTATCGATTACTTTCTTAGCGATTATTATCTCAATTGCTTTTTCGCTTAATCGAATAATCAATTTGATAGGTTATTTTAAAAACATATATACATAAAATATATCAACACATTGCTTAACCAATTGTGTTATTTAATGTGTCAAACAGTGCTGTACTTGTTGTAGATCATCTACTTATTTATTTTTATAATTGATTACATCGATTAGTTCGATTAACCGTTGCACCCATACTTTGAAGCTTCTTTTTAGAAAGCGTGATTTCACTGGCATAGTGTGAATTCAACACCCTGTTTGAATCGGCTGAACACACAGAGGTAACCTAGGTGGAGGTAAGGCGGGGGTCTTGGGAGTCAGGGCGGGGGGGGGGGGGGGGGGGGGGGGGGCACACTACCTGCGCAAAACCCTTCACAAGCCCCCCCTCTCACCGGGCGCAAGCCACCTCAGCACCAGTGGGGTGACGTAGGTAAGCTGCCGAAATAAGTATGTAACCAGGTCAGAGGCAGAGTGTAAAGGCAGCAACAACCACAGGCGTAGTGGATTCTGGGGCTCAAACAAACAAACAAACGAAATTCCCCCAAAAAGTGATTGAATCCCCCCAAAATAACGCTGGTGTTGCTGCACTTTCACTTTGTGCCACCACACCACCTGTGAGGACACACACACATGCATACAGACAAAACAACGCACACTTTGAGAACACACGCACACACACACGCACACACGCATACAGTACGTGAACCGTGAATGGAGAGGCGCTTGCACTCGGCTTGTCACGCCAAAGCTTACTCTGTGTTGGCGCCCTCCCCCACCCGTCCGCCCAACACACCACACCTCAACCACTTCAACTAAAGTGCTGCCGTTGTTTTGGATTGCCTGACACCCGTCACCGCCCTCCACCTCCCCTCCCACACAAGTCTGACTCCTTTCATAGGTTGGGAGTAGGGCTGCATCTATCAATCGATAGATAACATTTTTAATGAATCGAATAATAATAAAGAAATTGGGTTAAGAATTATTGTATACTTTGCCGCGCATCGTTGTGGCGTGGCAAAAGTAGTGAATTAGGCAACCTCTCTATATTTTCCTAAGATCTTTTGACTTTTGTTTTTATAGACCTTTTGTCTATATAATGGCATAGCCCACAAATAAGGATAGATTATTAATCAATAATGTTATTAACTTTCTTCTTTGATTAGTTCAAACTGTTGCACCCCTAGTCGGGAGAGGGGAGGGTCGTTCTCTCTCTCTCCTCTTCCGCACCACCCTCTCCTCTCCTCCAAGCCCCTACATGTTCTAATGTTAGCCATCCACCCACCCTTCCTTTCTACAACGTATCCACCTAAAGTTCCTCATCATCCTACTCCTCTGAGGGCTGACCCTCTGGTTTCCGGTGTGGTGGGTGGCTGGAGAGTTAAAAACAGCTATAGGTGTGCTGAGGTGACCACCTCACCGCTTAGCAGCACGGCTCAGTGACGTCGTGTTGTAGTATTCCACCCACTGAGGCGTGTGGGTGCCGGCGGATGGCTAGAATAGGAGCATGTATAGGGGCCTCTTAAGTCTCTAAGTAGGTTGGGAGAAGGCGAGCGGATGGGGGTGGTCTGTTGGTCGGTGGTCTTCTCCTCCTCTCTCTCCTCACAAGTCTCCATGTCGGCTCTCGTACTTGTTGAGAATGTTGCGGCAGCGGCCCAGCTCCTTGCGCATGTCGGCCACTTCCTGCCGCAGCGCGGCGTTCTCGCGCTCCAGGAAGGCAGCCCGCACCGAGATCTGGTTCTCCTTGAGGCGCCGGGCGTCACGCGATCTCTTGGCCGCCTCATTGTTCTTGTAGCGTCGGCTCCAGTACTTGTCGTCCTATTGGCGGGAGAAGATCAGGAGGAGGTCGGATAGGCCAGAGGGGGGGTTATCATATCGTGTGTGTGTGTGTTGGCGGGAGGGGAGGTGGATAAGGAGAGAGGGACAGAGAGAGGAGGAGAGAAAATGTTTTGTGATTTCAGAAGAAATACAAAATAATTCATATGCATCATGATTGACGTCCTGTTTATATCCTGGACACATTGTGGATCCCGTGGGTCGACAAAATAAGGTAAAAACACAGAAAAACACTGGCGGTGACGGAATAATTAATTAATACCTGGCAGACAATGAATTGCATTTTTATAGCGCTTTTCCAAGTGCTCAAAGCACTTAGTTTACAATGGTTCATTCATTCATACATTGGGAGGTGAAGCGGTGAACAGTCGACGCCAGCGTCCTCACTTCCCACATTCACACACCAATGGTGGCAAGCTTACACCGAACGACTCATTGGAGGCAATGTAGGGTTCAGTGTCTTGCCCAAGGACACTTCGATATGTGGACAGGAGGAGCCGGGATTCGAACCACCGACCCAGGGATCATTGGACGACCTGCTCTACCTCCTGAGCCACAGCCGCCCTCAATGTGTTAAAGGGATTAGTTGAATCAAGTGTTGTAACTCTGGTACACAGTGTGTCAGGTGGCAGGAAGTGTTGCTGAGTCAACAATCAGCCTCTACATGGCCTGATCAATTGTAATGAGTTGAGCGCTCTGAGCAGCAGCAAGGACTGCAAAACTCACATTTATCAAAGCACAGTCAGCTCTCCGACCGTTGGCTTTCATCTTCCGATGGCTTGAATGTCAAGGTCACTTTTCACGTACAGCAGGCGCACGTGATTCATGAAAGCGGGTGAACGTGATGGGCCCGGCGATAAAGTACACGTTGCTCGCAGTAAAGAGCACGTGAACGCAGGTTCTCTTTGCGCTGCAGTGGACTGGGTGGCTGATCTCTTTCTCCAGCCGAAATTATCACTGGAAGTTTGTAATATTTAGTAGCCTAGAACAAAAATGGTCAAAATACAAAATAGTGTTGGAGACCCCCTGGGACCCACCTCAAAATACATATAGCACTTTAAATATATTTTGACAGGACATTTACTTAATGTAATGGAGGATTTCTACCCAGTGGCTCTCGAGATCCACATGATTAGATTGTATCATTCAAAAACTGAATGATACCACAACAATGGACTGGGGGAGTGGTAGTACACTTCTGGTACCACAACAATGGACTGGGGGAGTGGTAGTACACTTCTGGTACCACAACAATGGACTGGGGGAGTGGTAGTACACTTTTGGTACCACAAAAACACAATGGATTGTGGGAGATGTAGTACTCTACCTTGGCGTTGTCGGGCACCAGCATCTTGCGGGCCTTCTTGATCATGGGCTGAGGCTTGAGCTCGTCGTCGCTGAAGCGGTGGCGCCGCGGGTCGAAGGCCTCCTGGCCCGGCACGCTGGACAGCGCCACGTCCGCGGGGTCCGGGTCAAAGTTCACCATGACGTCAGCGCCGCTGCCGTTGGCCACCGGGGGCAGAGGGGGAGGAGGAGGGGGTCCTCCCCCCGGGGGTCCCGGAAGGGGAGTGCAGGAGGCCGAGTCGGAGTCGGAGTCGGAGTCGGACGAGGATGGGGAAGGGGAAGGGGAGGGGGGAGCGTCCTGAGACACCACCTGACCGCCTGCATGGGGGGAGAGAGAGAGAGGATTAGCGCTTTGTGTTTAAAATGGAAGTAATATTACTGGTAATCATGTCGGAAATAGAGGTCAAGAGAGAGAGAGAGAGAGAGAGAGAGAGCACAAGAGACAGACAGACAGACGGAGCTGTTCTTTACTGAAAGCTCTCAGAAACACAGTAGACAGAAATATCACCAATGTCCACACACTCCCCTCCCACACACACACACACACACACACACAAAGTCAGAGAGACACAACGCACTTTCACATGCCCACACACTTTGTGTATACCGTACACTCCCCTCCCACACACAACAATCTCTTAGCTGTTCGCACACACACACACACACACACACACACACACACACACACACACACACACACACACACACACACACACACACACACACACACACACACACACACACACACACACACACACACACACACACACACACACACACACACACACACACACACACACACACACACACAGAATGAGAGACAGAATGATTCTCAACCTTTTGAATTTCAAGGACCCCCGTCTTGATATACGCATCAGTCCACACAGACCCCCCCCCCCCATTTCATATCGTGTTTAAGTCTCTGGGACCGCATTAATCTAAATAGTAAAATCCTCAGTCTTAATTTGACTGAGAGTTCCAAACCCCCACTGTACACAAAATGAAGTGGAAACTGAGTTACATTTCCTAACCATCTGTCCACTGTACCAAAACATCAGAGACATATACTTCCCACAGATTACATCACCCACAGAGATTCCTGCACATTGAATGATCTTGGTACATGGACATTGATATATTGGAGATTTGCTTTGGTTTGTCAAGCCAATAAAACCCTTTGAATTGAATTGGATTATGAAAATGTTTGTGCAATTTGTGAAACAGTATGAAAAGGAGCCCCCAAGTTAACCCACACTAGCACTGATTCCTATGTAAAATGATGATGTTTTAGTAGTTCCTGCTGTTCTCCAACCAGGTGAAAAATGAATCTGATTGAGGCTTAAACTTTGCTATTATATGAAATATCTGAGTCAGTCTATTATGAAAGATTCTGAACATATTACAACTTAAAATGCTCAAATCTTAACAAAACCTGAAAATAGCCAGGTATCCCGACGCATTGAGAGCTTGTAGATAGGCTATGTGTTCAGTAGCGCTACCTTCCCAGGAGAAGTGAAGTGAACATCTTTAACAGCGTGTACAGATGTAGAGATGATGAACACCATCATCATCTTCACAGCATGTAAAGATTACAGAATCTGTTGTGATGAGCACACTGTCACTTGGTTTATGTTGTGTGGGTGAGTAATTATGTGCAGATTACTCTCCATCTGGCACATCATGGTCACTCACTAGAGAGACTATAGGACTGGCCTGACAGACAGACAAAAGCTGAATACGGAGGCTGAAGTAGCTCTGGTCCATAGCGTTAGAAGGAGTTCCCCTTCCAACACTGTGGACCAGAAGCTAGGGTTTAAGTGTTTAGGGGGGTGGGTTGTGGGGGTCAAAGTGTTTCGCTTAACAAACTTCCCCAGCCCGGTTCTGTTGGGGAGAGGATTTAAACAGCCAGCCGCAAAGCTTATGTTTTGCCATAATGGTTCTTTGTCTGAAGATTTCATTTTTGAGTGGTGCAACCACTCCCTTACGTAGCTATGTGTGTGGCTGGATGGCTGGCCCTATATTAGATTTCATCGTTGCTGGTGTCGTGTGGCATATACAAGCTCAAAACATGTTGCATTGTGAGTGACGTGTTGTGTGCTTGTAGATCTTCTATTTTCACTGTGTCTTAATCTTAATTATTTTATTGCTGGCTAGCATGTTAGCATTTATGAAGTTCCCAATGCCACCATAAGCGTTCACTTTAAGAGTCGGAGTTTGCCCGCCCCCACACACACACTCACTACACACACTTTAGTATCATTGGCACAAGCACACACTGTTTACCTTTCGTCAGAAGCGTTTACATGGCGGGAGCGACGCCGTACGAGTGTTGATTTTGTCGACTAAAACTAAGATGAAAAATGTTCGTCGACTACCTTTTTTTCACTGACGAAAACTAAAATGAAAATAAAATGATGACTAAAACTAAGACTAAATATACTGACAATTTCATCAATAAATAAAAACTATAGAATAAAATGGAAGGGGCTATAGTGGACAAGAGATCCAGTATAGGCCTACGTCATTTTACACTTGGTTGCATGCTGAAAATAGCAGATCTACAAGCTCACAACGTGTCGTGCTGCGACACGTTGTGAGCTTGTAGATCGGCTATTTTCAGCAAGTGTAAAATCAGTCATCAAGGCCCACAAATGCATTTTAGTCGACTAAATCAACTGTAGATTTAGTCGACAAAAATCTTATATTTAGTCGACTAAAACTAGCCTAAACACTAAAACAGTTCAGGTGACTAAAATGTGACTAAAACTAAATGAAAACTATTCAAGAGACTGACAAAAACAGTGATTATATTTTCCGTCCCATAGCTGGAGCGGTGTGGCTTTGCCATAGCAACCGGACCAATGTTAAAAGATGCTGTGGGGCACCATTATTTACACAGAGTATACGTTGGGGTCCGTATTTATATGGACGTGGCTTATAAGGTCCGTTAGCATCCTCTAGTGGCGGGTCCGGACATACTGTATACGGCGAAAAAATAATTAAAAGTAGTTTTGTTTTAATAGATTTTCTACTGTAATTCTTTTGAAAACAACAATAATTCTAAAAAACTAAATATCTATATACTTTTTGACCCGTAATAAATGAGTTCACGACCCAAGAATGTCGAGTCAAAATAAAAACCAACGAAGAAGAAGGGGGAAGTCCCGCCTCGTTGTCTGGGCCAGCCAATGGGCCAGCTGGCCTGAACTGGGCCAAAACGGATCTAGAAAGATTGCAAGGACTGACAGGCTTCATTTTACGTTCACGTTAGACCCGCGGAACGCTTTGTCCATATTTTTTACAGTCTATGGTTCATGGCTGTATTTGAGAAGGCTTGCTATTGTGTGCAGTACTGCTTGTCGACCACCAGGTGGCAGTGCAGAAGCAGAGACATTACATCAGGCAGGCCACAGTGCTCCAAGTACATAGTCTTAGAGCAGTGATTTACAACCAATTTCATTTAATTGTATTGAAGAGAAAAGCTGAACATGCAAGATGATGACAGCTCACAGACAGAGGTCAAACAACAATAATGTGCAACCAGATGAAATGCCAGTCATCATGTCCAGGCCTGCACCCAGGGGCTATTTGACAGCTGCCAGTAATCTCGTTCAGTGGTGGCAA
Organism: Protomyctophum bolini; assembly: GCF_963924005.1. Taxonomy (NCBI): domain Eukaryota; kingdom Metazoa; phylum Chordata; class Actinopteri; order Myctophiformes; family Myctophidae; genus Protomyctophum; species Protomyctophum bolini. Next base: position 14,574,596 of record NC_137878.1, read on the forward strand.
GTAGCTAAGTACATTTACTTAAGTACTGTACTTAAGTATAGGGGCGGCAGTGGCTCAGTTGAGCAGCCAGATGGGAACCCACAAGGTTACTAGTTCGATCCCGGGCTTCCCCAGAGTTAAGGTCCTTGCAGACTGGACAAGTTCTTTCGGAAAACTGGCGGAAGAACGCTGCTAAAAATCCCCAAAACGCAGCAGTGTGCAGTGTGCACTGTGCAGGGACCTTTAGTGTCCTTGAGCAAGACTCTGAACCCCTAATTGCTCCCGATGTGCAGGTTGGTGCCTTGCATGGTTTCCTCTGCCATCGGTGTATGAATGTGTGTGAATGGGTGAATGTAATGCACAATCTATGTAAAGGTGTATGAATGTGTGTGAATATGGGTGAATGTAATGCACAATCTATGTAAAGCCATTTGGATAAAAGCGCTATATAAATGCACCATTTACCAACCAGTACAAAGTACAATTTAAGTATTCGTACTTTACTTGAGTATTTACAATACTTTTACTTCTACTCCACTACATCTCGGATCCAATGATTTTACTTTTACTCCACTACATTTATTTGAAAACATATTAGTTACTTTGTAGATTTTTATTATTATTAAAAAACATACATTAACCACTTCAGTCGTATACACTTTTTGGCCATTTGAAAATGGATCTACAAGCTGATCTACATCTTGGATTCCGTACTTTTCTACATTGCAGTATTGATACTTTTACTTAAATGTGATTACTTTTCCCTCCACTGTAAACAATCCAATACGTCCCTCAGGGACATTATAAACATCTTCACTGTAAACAGTCATTCTACAGGCTGCTCACACAGTGAGCTTGTAGATCACACAGTGAGCTTGTAGATCGCACAGTGAGCTTGTAGATCGCACAGTGAGCTTGTAGATCACACAGTGAGCTTGTAGATCACACAGTGAGCTTGTAGATCACACAGTGAGCTTGTAGATCGGCACATTTCTGAGAAATGTTAGGCAACATCTTACTGTTCTTCGCCTTTAATGACATGTCTGAAAATAGGGGCGCCAGTGGTGCCCTTTGAGCAAGGCACACAGAGAGACAGACAGACAGGCAGGCAGGCAGGCAGGCAAGCAGGCAGGCAGGCAGGCAGGCAGGCAGGCAGGCAGGCAGGCAGGCAGGAAGGCAGGCAGGCAGGCAGGCAGGCAGGCAGGCAGGCAGGCAGGCAGGCAGGCAGGCAGGCAGGCAGGCAGGCAGGCAGGCAGACAGGCAGGCAGGCAGGCAGGCAGGTAGGCAGACAGACAGAGGAGCTTGGACATCCCAGACAGCCATGTTGTTATTTATGGACTAATCCTTCCAGCCTCCATCCAGTTGTCAATCTGTCTGTCCGCTCAGCCAAATCCTCGGTAGGGTTGGTGTTGAGGTCTCAGAGGTCCAACATTGAGGAACTGGAATCGGTTCCATCACATTCTTTTTTTGTTTGTTTGTTTTTCTTTTGTTTTAATCACACTGTGGGCAAACAAGTGGGCATGTATTCCCCGCCTGTCGTCTGACATGATTGCCACTTGCGTGGCAACGAATGCATTCAATATTCACCTCATTTGACTCTTTTCCAGGAATTACTCTTTTCATCTACGCTCCCGGATTAAGGATCACAACATTAACTCTGAGCTGTACATCATAACTCAACGATCGCACGCTTATCCATGCTAACCAGATGTCAATAGTGACTCAGATAAGCCCCATTGGATATGATGGTGCATTAATACATAGATAGGCCTGTCACAATTATTACATAATCGCAATTATCTGAGATAATCACAATTATGTATTGCATAATCGTCATAATCGCTTCCAAATGACAAATGTTAATCATTTATATATTTACGAACATTTTCAAAAATAGTGGAAATAGCAGAACTAAACTCAAATCACGTCACATTGTGACACATTTTGAGCTATTTCCATTATTCATTCATATAAAGAATGAAGTCATTAAATTATCTTAAGTAAATTGTCATCTGTCCTGTGCACCTTTTGTTTACGAAGCCTAAAAGCCAAACCGAAATGTAATTTTTATTCATAATGTTCCAATGGTCAGCGACAATTAAATCGCAATTCTTTTAATTACATTTAAAAATCGTGACAGCCCTAGGCATCCCCATTTTGGGCAAGACATTATAGGCGAAATGTTTCCAAATGCAAAAAATATATATTTTCCTCCAAAATAGCACATCTACAACACATCGCATGGCGATGCATTGTGTACTGTAGACTGTAGAACATACTATTTCTGCAATTTTTGTATGGGTCTCAAATGGTTAACATTGCAGCAACTACTGTACTACTACTATGACTAATTCTAGCTATATTAATCCTGCCTCCCTCGCAGCTTTCCTGCTGGCTGTCTCAATACAACCAGTTTAAAAAAAGTGAATTATGAGCTCTGTGTGTGCGTGCGTGCATGCATGCATGCATGCGTGCGTGCGTTACACTGGGATCAGAGGGCAAGGAGGGCCTGGAAATATAACATCCTGTTGTTAAAGAACGGTACGTAAAACAAAATAAAACTAAGACAAGACTTTAATGTGGACTGTTGAGAGGAGGAAGATGTCACACAGACAGAGAGAGAGAGAGAGAGAGAGAGAGAGAATGATAAAGTGAAAGAGTGGAACAGACAGACACAGACAGAAATACAGAAAGCAACAGACAGACAGACAAACGGAAATCCAGACGGACGATAATCTTATCTAAATGAATAACAGTGACGAGAGAGAGAGAGAGAGGCAGAGAGAGAGACAGAGAAATAAAGAGAGAAAGTGAAAGAGAGGAGCACAAATGGGAGAGATAAAAGCGGTCATCCATCTGCTCTCCGAGAGAGAGAGGGGGGAGAGAGAGAGAGAGAGAGAGAGAGAGAGAGAGAGAGAGGGATAGAGAGAGGGGGGAAATGAAGGCGAGTGAAGAGTGAAGAGTGAGCGCTCCGCTCCGGCTGCCTGGGGGCTGTTTACATCAGTGGCAGCAGGAGCCATGTTCTTGGATCCGTTTCAACGTTTTGCCCAAAATGGTTGTTATTGGAGCCAGGCCTTTTGAGCAGGTTTATCCTGGATCAGCCTGGCTCACAGCTGCCAGACGGAACGGCCGGGCAGAGGCTGCCTGGCCAACTATTTACAATTTAACATTCACCACACTCTCAATATTCCACACTCTCATAGACGTACGGTACCACACTCTAATATGAAGTGCAAGATCACAGTAAAATATGGCATGAACCCTGGTCAGTTAAATGGTCATTAAAGTAAATGGTCAGTAGAGTGCAAGGAAAACAATTACAGTGCTACGAACTAAGTAGCTGGGATGCCGGGCAAACATCAATAGCAACACATCAGCCTGAGATGTTGTTTGCAGTACACTGACCCCAGGGGTTGGCCTCTACTGTATACTATGTAAATAAAGCCCATATTGTCTCCCTAGAGCCTATAGTCCTCTAGCTTCCCACCACCACCCACTCTAATAAACATTCAGTGGAGGACAAAGTATATACTCAAGTACATACTCAAGCATTCAAAAGTACAAATTACAAAGTATATTTTCAGAAATGTTCGGGGACAGATATTTTCTGAATTTTATATTTAAAATTTGGCGGAGTGAAAGTCATCAGAAACACTCAAAAAATATGCGTAAGTAGTAAGTACAGTACTCAAATAAATGTACGTAGCTACTGTCGTCATCCTCCCAGATGTGGTGTTCTGTCCAGGCTATAAGCTGCTGTGTCCAGCTGTTCAGCCTGAGGATTTTAACCTCTCTCTCTCTCTCTCTCTCTGTCTCTCTCTCTCTCTCTCTCTCTCTCTGGTGAGTGCAATGAGTGCAACGGCCCTATAGCAGCACACACCCCCTCGTTTCCTCTGTTACTATTCTCATGACTGGCCAATTAGACCACAATATATGGAAGGAAACAAAGATTTACAACCAATAATACACTCGCACGCACGCACACACACACACACACACACACACACACACACACACACACACACACACACACACACACACACACACACACACACACACACACACACACACACACACACACACACACACACACACACACACACACACACACACACACACACACACACACACACACACACACACACACAAAAATCATACTCGTGTGAAGTGATGGGCACTCTTATCCTCATACATCATCACATTTCAGATCAGCCAATCAAATCATTACAAATGTGGTACACACAGACACACAAAGCCCTGGTTGCCCAGCTCTGTGTGTAACCAGAGTCAGGCTCCATTCGCAATATGGAAATGCCATTTATTTGACCTGGCCAAAAAAGGCCGAAAAGTGGATCGAGCAAATCATAACAATTTACTCATCGGGAGATCTGAGGTTTTTTGACTGAATGAGTGTGATCTTCAGTTCCGAGGGATTCACACGGCCCTCTACCATATATTGCCGAATTTCGTGAAGAACGACAGCACAGAACTGCCAAAACTGCTAGAATGGCGGATTTTCACAGAAGACCTTTGGGCTTGACCCCTAATTAAAAACAAAATGTAGGAATCAAATAATAGCTGACGGATAATGTTTGGGGAGTTAATGGCCTAGTGCAGTGGTTCTCCAACTATTTTAATTCCAATGACCCCCATAACTCAGAGTGTAGAAATGGTCCATTGTGTACACTCTCAGAGTTACATACATGTAAGGGTCCATTTGGAACCCCCTCAAGGTCCCTGGACCCCACTTTGAGAAGCACTGGTCTAGTGGTAAGACTCTAATGCAGTCCAACAGCAAGCCCCGGGTTAGATTCCTGAGCTGCGTGTCACTCTCCGTCTCTCTTCCCGTTTCCCGTCACTGCACTATCCAAATAAAAGTTCCAAAACGTGTTAATGACATAGATGAGCATAAGCATACGCAAAATTAGTTCTATTGTACAAGCTGCCACTTATATTGGTGAATGCCACTCGCCAAGTCTGATGCCAGTGTGAGCGACGGACGGTGCCTGAATGATAGTCAGGTCAGTCGGACAGACACACAAACGGACAAGAGATTCCATGAATGTGTACATACTGTAGATATAACAGGTGGTCTATTTTATGTATTTCAGTCACTTCTCTCCCAGATTACATCTTCCATGCGATAGTTCCTATGCTATTCTATCTCTCTTTACATTCCCCTGTAATTCTACACCATTCTTGTGCAACAATGGCAAACAGTAATGTGATGATACAGCTGGTGTTTTAGTTTTGGTGCCCTCTCCTGTATATACTGTATAGGCAAGGAGCTTAGTAAAATAAATGTCCCTATAAAGTTATCTAATAAAGTTCAGCATTAAAGATAATACCTTAACGGCGTTATAGGAGTAGAAAGCCAAAGTGATTAATGACTGTGATTGTATTTTGAATCCTTAGCAGAAGAGATACTTTACTTTTGCACTTGAGTGAACAATAATGGATAGAATTCCATTCCCTTCTTATGTAATAACATAATGGTGTAATACGTAAGTACAGTGTTGCACACATATTCTTCTACTGTATATGTTACAAATATACCTGCAGACAGCCACTGTCTATGCTGCTGCCGGGGGGCAGGAAAATGCCTCATTATATATTTAATACATCATCCATAAACATAAATCAACTGAATGCTATAAATTAATGACAGAACCATAGAACATTCTTTACTCCTGTGCTCTATTATAGCGGTTCTCAAACGTAGTTTTTCATGTCAAGCACCCACAAATCAAGATGTATATTTGGCTAGAGCTACAGGGAGGTCCTCCCCCTCTTTGCAACTGCCGGTCCGGCATCGGTACTAACAGTGCTAGCAGTAATGGTAGCAGTTGTACTAGTGGTGCTAGCGGTAATAGCAGTTGTACTCAGTGCTAGCAGTAATGGTAGCAACAGGTGTACTAATAGTGACAACACTAGCCGTAATGGTAGCAGTTATAGCAACAGCACTAACAGTGCAGTTCTAGTGGTAATGGTAGCAGTGCAGTTCTAGCGGTAATGTTAGCAGTTGTACTGATACTGACTAGCAGTGCTAGCCCGGGGGGGTTGCCAACAGTCCCTTTAAATACAGAATCATCCCTTATTTTGGAAACTAAAAGTCGTGTCCCTTATTGAACCGATTTAAATAGGTTTGTTATTTTGGGGAATTAACCAATGACATGCTGGGAAATAAGGGTCCAGGTGTCCCTTATTTGAATGTCAGGTATATAGGCATTACAACTGTAGCTATCAGTAATGTAGTGGCAGTAGGTAGGCTAGTGTGGCCCCCAGCATTGACACAATAGCCATACAGGCTTTCAGAACGAGACACCATCAGATAGCCAGCCACACCTGCTGCAGCAGCATTGACATTACACCAATGGCCTTCTTCTTACTGTACACAGGGAGGGCCATGTCTGACAAGGAAAATGAATTGGCCTCAGAGGATGTTTAAGTGCCACAGGGCAGCTGTTTGTTCCTATATCACATTCCTTTTCCCCCCCGACACACAAAACACAGTGTTACATAAAAAAAACACACACACACACACACACACACACACACACACACACACACACACACACACACACACACACACACACACACACACACACACACACACACACACACACACACACACACACACACACACACACACACACACACACACACACACACACACACACACACACACACACACACACACACACACACACACACACACACACACACACACACACACACACACACACAGGCACTCCCCTCTCTCTCTACCTTCAACGTAAACACAGGGTGGGTAAACACATGGGAGGTCCGAGGGAGCAGGAGGAGGATCGAGGGAGGGAGGCCTCCCTCGTCCTTGTCGGGTGGAAACCCTGTATGTCCAACACTGTTACATTTCCCCCCTCCCCCCCCAAAGAAAGGGGGAAAAAACTTTACCACTTTAAACAAAAAATAGCAAGAAAAATAGCAGATCTGCAAGCTCACACCACGTCACAGTGCCACTTTAGTCAGTAGGGCATCTGCCATTAATTAAAGAGGAAAATAAGAGTTGAAATATGGAAATACAATAAGGTTTTTGCACAACAGCAACGATATCAAACCCTTTCCTGTCCCTCCGTGAAGGGGGCACATCCATCTTCCACTCTTTTAGTGCAAACAAGCCGGTAATCGCGGCTTGGCTACCACTGAGCACACTCCTCTGCAGCACACGTGCACATAGTAAGACACACACACACACACACGTGGGGCAGAAACCTCTTATCTCCATATTCAAACTTTGTGTTTTTTTCATAAATTAACACCTACTGGATCATACAGCGCCACGCAAAAGCCTCAAAAGTAGCAGCAACTTTTAGAATGCTGAGGTTTTCACCCGACATGCTGCCGTATATAGTAGTGTGCTCACTGGATGTTTCTGTATTCATAATCTAAATCTGGAAAGTAAATATGTCAAATAACTGTAATTGCAAAAAGAGTAAAGAATATACTTAGTTACTTTCCACCACTGTGGGTGGATGGATGGATGGATGGATGGGGAGGGAGAGAGAGGTCAGCGCTCCCACCATTACAGGGTGTCTCTCTCTCTCTCTCTCTCTCTCTCTCTCTCTCTCTCTCTCTCTCTCTTTGTTTACCCCCTTCCCCCAACCTATCTGGTTATTTATTGTTTCTCTTTTCTCTCTCAACTCTATCTTCTTCCAGCTCTCTGCTTCCGTTATCCCCCTCTCTCTCTCTCTCTCTCTCTCTCAGCTTCTATCTCTCTCTTCCCATCTCAGTCATGATCTGCTAACTCTCGCTCTATTTTTCCCCTCCTCATTTTATTAATCTAACAGAGACTAGCCCCCTCTCTCTCCTCGTGTTAACCACTTCATCCTCATTTTATAATCTAACAGAGACTAGCCCCCTCTCTCTCCTCGTGTTAACCACTTCATCCTCATTTTATAATCTAACAGAGACTAGCCCCCTCTCTCTCCTCGTGTTAACCACTTCAACCCCAGCATCCGTATTGTATTTTATTAATCTAACAGAGACTAGCCCCCTCTCTCTCCTCGTGTTAACCACTTCAACCACAGCATCCGTATTGTATTTTATTAATCTAACAGAGACTAGCCCCCTCTCTCTCCTCGTGTTAACCACTTCAACCACAGCATCCGTATTGTATTTTATTAATCTAACAGAGACTAGCCCCCTCTCTCTCCTCGTGTTAACCACTTCAACCACAGCATCCGTATTGTATTTTATTAATCTAACAGAGACTAGCCCCCTCTCTCTCCTCGTGTTAACCACTTCATCCTCATTTTATTAATCTAACAGAGACTAGCCCCCTCTCTCTCCTCGTGTTAACCACTTCATCCTCATTTTATAATCTAACAGAGACTAGCCCCCTCTCTCTCCTCGTGTTAACCACTTCAACCACAGCATCCGTATTGTATTTTATTAATCTAACAGAGACTAGCCCCCCTCTCTCTCCTCGTGTTAACCACTTCAACCACAGCATCCGTATTGTATTTTATTAATCTAACAGAGACTAGCCCCCCTCTCTCTCCTCGTGTTAACCACTTCAACCCCAGCATCCGTATTGTATTTTATTAATCTAACAGAGACTAGCCCCCTCTCTCTCCTCGTGTTAACCACTTCAACCACAGCATCCGTATTGTATTTTATTAATCTAACAGAGACTAGCCCCCTCTCTCTCCTCGTGTTAACCACTTCAACCACAGCATCCGTATTGTATTTTATTAATCTAACAGAGACTAGCCCCCTCTCTCTCCTCGTGTTAACCACTTCAACCACAGCATCCGTATTGTATTTTATTAATCTAACAGAGACTAGCCCCCTCTCTCTCCTCGTGTTAACCACTTCAACCACAGCATCCGTATTGTATTTTATTAATCTAACAGAGACTAGCCCCCTCTCTCTCCTCGTGTTAACCACTTCAACCACAGCATCCGTATTGTATTTTATTAATCTAACAGAGACTAGCCCCCTCTCTCTCCTCGTGTTAACCACTTCATCCTCATTTTATTAATCTAACAGAGACTAGCCCCCTCTCTCTCCTCGTGTTAACCACTTCATCCTCATTTTATAATCTAACAGAGACTAGCCCCCTCTCTCTCCTCGTGTTAACCACTTCAACCACAGCATCCGTATTGTATTTTATTAATCTAACAGAGACTAGCCCCCCTCTCTCTCCTCGTGTTAACCACTTCAACCACAGCATCCGTATTGTATTTTATTAATCTAACAGAGACTAGCCCCCTCTCTCTCCTCGTGTTAACCACTTCAACCACAGCATCCGTATTGTATTTTATTAATCTAACAGAGACTAGCCCCCTCTCTCTCCTCGTGTTAACCACTTCAACCACAGCATCCGTATTGTATTTTATTAATCTAACAGAGACTAGCCCCCTCTCTCTCCTCGTGTTAACCACTTCATCCTCATTTTATTAATCTAACAGAGACTAGCCCCCTCTCTCTCCTCGTGTTAACCACTTCATCCTCATTTTATAATCTAACAGAGACTAGCCCCCTCTCTCTCCTCGTGTTAACCACTTCAACCACAGCATCCGTATTGTATTTTATTAATCTAACAGAGACTAGCCCCCCTCTCTCTCCTCGTGTTAACCACTTCAACCACAGCATCCGTATTGTATTTTATTAATCTAACAGAGACTAGCCCCCTCTCTCTCCTCGTGTTAACCACTTCAACCACAGCATCCGTATTGTATTTTATTAATCTAACAGAGACTAGCCCCCCTCTCTCTCCTCGTGTTAACCACTTCAACCCCAGCATCCGTATTGTATTTTATTAATCTAACAGAGACTAGCCCCCTCTCTCTCCTCGTGTTAACCACTTCAACCACAGCATCCGTATTGTATTTTATTAATCTAACAGAGACTAGCCCCCTCTCTCTCCTCGTGTTAACCACTTCAACCCCAGCATCCGTATTGTATTTTATTAATCTAACAGAGACTAGCCCCCTCTCTCTCCTCGTGTTAACCACTTCAACCACAGCATCCGTATTGTATTTTATTAATCTAACAGAGACTAGCCCCCCTCTCTCTCCTCGTGTTAACCACTTCAACCACAGCATCCGTATTGTATTTTATTAATCTAACAGAGACTAGCCCCCCTCTCTCTCCTCGTGTTAACCACTTCAACCCCAGCATCCGTATTGTATTTTATTAATCTAACAGAGACTAGCCCCCTCTCTCTCCTCCTGTTAACCACTTCAACCCCAGCATCCGTATTGTATTTTATTAATCTAACAGAGACTAGCCCCCTCTCTCTCCTCGTGTTAACCACTTCAACCACAGCATCCGTATTGTATTTTATTAATCTAACAGAGACTAGCCCCCCTCTCTCTCCTCGTGTTAACCACTTCAACCACAGCATCCGTATTGTATTTTATTAATCTAACAGAGACTAGCCCCCCTCTCTCTCCTCGTGTTAACCACTTCAACCACAGCATCCGTATTGTATTTTATTAATCTAACAGAGACTAGCCCCCCTCTCTCTCCTCGTGTTAACCACTTCAACCCCAGCATCCGTATTGTATTTTATTAATCTAACAGAGACTAGCCCCCCTCTCTCTCCTCGTGTTAACCACTTCAACCCCAGCATCCGTATTGTATTTTATTAATCTAACAGAGACTAGCCCCCCTCTCTCTCCTCGTGTTAACCACTTCAACCACAGCATCCGTATTGTATTTTATTAATCTAACAGAGACTAGCCCCCCTCTCTCTCCTCGTGTTAACCACTTCAACCCCAGCATCCGTATTGTATTTTATTAATCTAACAGAGACTAGCCCCCCTCTCTCTCCTCGTGTTAACCACTTCAACCCCAGCATCCGTATTGTATTTTATTAATCTAACAGAGACTAGCCCCCCTCTCTCTCCTCGTGTTAACCACTTCAACCACAGCATCCGTATTGTATTTTATTAATCTAACAGAGACTAGCCCCCCTCTCTCTCCTCGTGTTAACCACTTCAACCCCAGCATCCGTATTGTATTTTATTAATCTAACAGAGACTAGCCCCCCTCTCTCTCCTCGTGTTAACCACTTCAACCACAGCATCCGTATTGTATTTTATTAATCTAACAGAGACTAGCCCCCCTCTCTCTCCTCGTGTTAACCACTTCAACCCCAGCATCCGTATTGTATTTTATTAATCTAACAGAGACTAGCCCCCTCTCTCTCCTCGTGTTAACCACTTCAACCCCAGCATCCGTATTGTATTTTATTAATCTAACAGAGACTAGCCCCCTCTCTCTCCTCGTGTTAACCACTTCAACCCCAGCATCCGTATTGTATTTTATTAATCTAACAGAGACTAGCCCCCTCTCTCTCTCCTCGTGTTAACCACTTCAACCCCAGCATCCGTATTGTATTTTATTAATCTAACAGAGACTAGCCCCCTCTCTCTCCTCGTGTTAACCACTTCAACCCCATCATCCGTATTGTATTTTATTAATCTAACAGAGACTAGCCCCCTCTCTCTCCTCGTGTTAACCACTTCAACCCCATCATCCGTATTGTATTTTATTAATCTAACAGAGACTAGCCCCCTCTCTCTCCTCGTGTTAACCACTTCAACCCCATCATCCGTATTGTATTTTATTAATCTAACAGAGACTAGCCCCCCTCTCTCTCCTCGTGTTAACCACTTCAACCACAGCATCCGTATTGTATTTTATTAATCTAACAGAGACTAGCCCCCTCTCTCTCCTCGTGTTAACCACTTCAACCACAGCATCCGTATTGTATTTTATTAATCTAACAGAGACTAGCCCCCCTCTCTCTCCTCGTGTTAACCACTTCAACCCCAGCATCCGTATTGTATTTTATTAATCTAACAGAGACTAGCCCCCCTCTCTCTCCTCGTGTTAACCACTTCAACCCCAGCATCCGTATTGTATTTTATTAATCTAACAGAGACTACCCCCCTCTCTCTCCTCGTGTTAACCACTTCAACCCCAGCATCCGTATTGTATTTTATTAATCTAACAGAGACTAGCCCCCCTCTCTCTCCTCGTGTTAACCACTTCAACCCCAGCATCCGTATTGTATTTTATTAATCTAACAGAGACTACCCCCCTCTCTCTCCTCGTGTTAACCACTTCAACCCCAGCATCCGTATTGTATTTTATTAATCTAACAGAGACTAGCCCCCTCTCTCTCCTCGTGTTAACCACTTCAACCCCAGCATCCGTATTGTATTTTATTAATCTAACAGAGACTACCCCCCTCTCTCTCCTCGTGTTAACCACTTCAACCCCAGCATCCGTATTGTATTTATTAATCTAACAGAGACTAGCCCCCTCTCTCTCCTCGTGTTAACCACTTCAACCCCAGCATCCGTATTGTATTTTATTAATCTAACAGAGACTAGCCCCCTCTCTCTCCTCGTGTTAACCACTTCAACCCCAGCATCCGTATTGTATTTTATTAATCTAACAGAGACTAGCCCCCCTCTCTCTCCTCGTGTTAACCACTTCAACCCCAGCATCCGTATTGTATTTTATTAATCTAACAGAGACTAGCCCCCTCTCTCTCCTCGTGTTAACCCCTTCAACCCCAGCATCCGTATTGTATTTTATTAATCTAACAGAGACTAGCCCCCTCTCTCTCCTCGTGTTAACCACTTCAACCCCAGCATCCGTATTGTATTTTATTAATCTAACAGAGACTAGCCCCCTCTCTCTCCTCGTGTTAACCACTTCAACCCCAGCATCCGTATTGTATTTTATTAATCTAACAGAGACTAGCCCCCTCTCTCTCCTCGTGTTAACCACTTCAACCCAGCATCCGTATTGTATTTTATTAATCTAACAGAGACTAGCCCCCTCTCTCTCCTCGTGTTAACCACTTCAACCCCAGCATCCGTATTGTATTTTATTAATCTAACAGAGACTACCCCCCTCTCTCTCCTCGTGTTAACCACTTCAACCCCAGCATCCGTATTGTATTTTATTAATCTAACAGAGACTAGCCCCCCTCTCTCTCCTCGTGTTAACCACTTCAACCCCAGCATCCGTATTGTATTTTATTAATCTAACAGAGACTAGCCCCCTCTCTCTCCTCGTGTTAACCACTTCAACCCAGCATCCGTATTGTATTTTATTAATCTAACAGAGACTAGCCCCCTCTCTCTCCTCGTGTTAACCACTTCAACCCCAGCATCCGTATTGTATTTTATTAATCTAACAGAGACTAGCCCCCCTCTCTCTCCTCGTGTTAACCACTTCAACCCCAGCATCCGTATTGTATTTTATTAATCTAACAGAGACTAGCCCCCTCTCTCTCCTCGTGTTAACCCCTTCAACCCCAGCATCCGTATTGTATTTTATTAATCTAACAGAGACTAGCCCCCTCTCTCTCCTCGTGTTAACCCCTTCAACCCCAGCATCCGTATTGTATTTTATTAATCTAACAGAGACTAGCCCCCCTCTCTCTCCTCGTGTTAACCCCTTCAACCACAGCATCCGTATTGTATTTTATTAATCTAACAGAGACTAGCCCCCCTCTCTCTCCTCGTGTTAACCCCTTCAACCACAGCATCCGTATTGTATTTTATTAATCTAACAGAGACTAGCCCCCTCTCTCTCCTCGTGTTAACCCCTTCAACCACAGCATCCGTATTGTATTTTATTAATCTAACAGAGACTAGCCCCCTCTCTCTCCTCGTGTTAACCCCTTCAACCACAGCATCCGTATTGTATTTTATTAATCTAACAGAGACTAGCCCCCTCTCTCTCTCCTCGTGTTAACCCCTTCAACCACAGCATCCGTATTGTATTTTATTAATCTAACAGAGACTAGCCCCCCTCTCTCTCCTCGTGTTAACCCCTTCAACCACAGCATCCGTATTGTATTTTATTAATCTAACAGAGACTAGCCCCCCTCTCTCTCCTCGTGTTAACCCCTTCAACCACAGCATCCGTATTGTATTTTATTAATCTAACAGAGACTAGCCCCCTCTCTCTCTCCTCGTGTTAACCCCTTCAACCACAGCATCCGTATTGTATTTTATTAATCTAACAGAGACTAGCCCCCTCTCTCTCCTCGTGTTAACCACTTCAACCCCAGCATCCGTATTGTATTTTATTAATCTAACAGAGACTAGCCCCCCTCTCTCTCCTCGTGTTAACCCCTTCAACCACAGCATCCGTATTGTATTTTATAATCTAACAGAGACTAGCCCCCTCTCTCTCTCCTCGTGTTAACCCCTTCAACCACAGCATCCGTATTGTATTTTATTAATCTAACAGAGACTAGCCCCCTCTCTCTCCTCGTGTTAACCACTTCAACCCCAGCATCCGTATTGTATTTTATTAATCTAACAGAGACTAGCCCCCTCTCTCTCCTCGTGTTAACCACTTCAACCCCAGCATCCGTATTGTATTTTATTAATCTAACAGAGACTAGCCCCCTCTCTCTCCTCGTGTTAACCACTTCAACCCCAGCATCCGTATTGTATTTTATTAATCTAACAGAGACTAGCCCCCTCTCTCTCCTCGTGTTAACCCCTTCAACCACAGCATCCGTATTGTATTTTATTAATCTAACAGAGACTAGCCCCCCTCTCTCTCCTCGTGTTAACCACTTCAACCCCAGCATCCGTATTGTATTTTATTAATCTAACAGAGACTAGCCCCCTCTCTCTCCTCGTGTTAACCCCTTCAACCACAGCATCCGTATTGTATTTTATTAATCTAACAGAGACTAGCCCCCTCTCTCTCCTCGTGTTAACCACTTCAACCACAGCATCCGTATTGTATTTTATTAATCTAACAGAGACTAGCCCCCTCTCTCTCCTCGTGTTAACCCCTTCAACCACAGCATCCGTATTGTATTTTATTAATCTAACAGAGACTAGCCCCCTCTCTCTCCTCGTGTTAACCCCTTCAACCACAGCATCCGTATTGTATTTTATTAATCTAACAGAGACTAGCCCCCCTCTCTCTCCTCGTGTTAACCCCTTCAACCACAGCATCCGTATTGTATTTTATTAATCTAACAGAGACTAGCCCCCTCTCTCTCCTCGTGTTAACCCCTTCAACCACAGCATCCGTATTGTATTTTATTAATCTAACAGAGACTAGCCCCCCTCTCTCTCCTCGTGTTAACCACTTCAACCACAGCATCCGTATTGTATTTTATTAATCTAACAGAGACTAGCCCCCTCTCTCTCCTCGTGTTAACCACTTCAACCACAGCATCCGTATTGTATTTTATTAATCTAACAGAGACTAGCCCCCTCTCTCTCCTCGTGTTAACCCCTTCAACCACAGCATCCGTATTGTATTTTATTAATCTAACAGAGACTAGCCCCCTCTCTCATCCGTATTGTGGGGAAAGCTTTTGCAGAAAGTAGCAGATCGACATGCTCACAACACGTTGCACGTCGTCGGCATTTTTTAGTGGTGCAACCACTCCAAGGAACAGCAATGTCCGTGTTCAACCGTGTGTTTGTTCATGTGTTCATGTGACTATGAGCACCAGTACCAATGAGTACCAAAAGTGGTGAAACAGAGAGAGAGATAGTGGTGCACTGTTGCCTGCTAATGAGAGAGGGGGGAGGGGGGGGGGGATTTGCACCACTCAGTTCTTTCTTTACCCCACAATAACAGAAAACAGAAAATACACTTAATACTTACACAGAATATTCTAATGGCCCGTGGAGTTTGCAGATCGGCTATTTTGGCATTTTGACAATTCTGACGAATCTAGAGATTTCCGCCTATAAGGACATGAACCAAAATGCTTGGTTTAAAGTGGCCATATCCTTCTCTTTGCTCTCTCCCTGTATACCAAACCATTGTTTAAATCATTGGGTTTTACAAGTTAAATGAACACCGATTTGTTTTAAATTATTATTACAGCAATTACACTCACAGATTCACAGATCCGTAAGCGTCCATTTTGGACCCCTGGTGGTGCCCCCGACCAGGCAATGGGAAACGGTGGTTTCTATCTACGGCTGATTCTCTCTCTCTCTCTCTCTCTCTCTCTCTCTAACTCCCTCCCCCCCACGCTGTTCATATCGCCTGGGTCACGGTGGAGACCTCATACGTACAAAACTAGTGGTATGTTTAAGTGGGACGTTAATTTACGAAGAATACAAGCCCACCAAAAGTTAAAATACAGAGATAAGAGGTTTCTGCCCGACAGCAACGATACAGGGCTTTCCTAGTAATCTTCAACGTTTCCTCTCGCTTCCTCCCCTCCTCCTCTCTCCAGAAACTCACTCCTCCCCTTAACTCTCTCTCTCTCTCTCTCTCTGCCCCCCGCCCCTCCCCTCTCTGTTCTCCTCGCTCCATAGCTCTCTGCAGCGGCACGTGATGTCGCTCCTGCACATGGCTCGATCGTGTGAGCGAGGGAGGGAGAGAGACACAGAGACACAGGCGAGAGAGAGAGAGAGAGAGAGAGCAGGGATATTTCAAAACATGCAAAAAGAACACTCCCCTTCTAGCAATCTCTCTCTCTCTCTCTCTCTCTCTCTCTCTCTCTCTCTCCCCCTCCTCCTCCCTGTCTGTGCAGTGTATCAGGACTGCAAAGTCAGTGTCTAGTTTAACTCCTTGCTGACTCGCAGTTTTGCATCTCATCATCCTCTGCCACCACCACAGAATATTTAATGCTACTAAACCAGTTCATCCAGTGGTTTTCAAACCTGTTTCATATCGAGGTCCGTTAATTATTTGCCATTTGAGCCACAGAACACCATTTGATGAGAATTAGCCTTGCGGACCCAGAACAACATTACATTTTGTTATCATTGGATAAGATTTTGCTGTATTGCTGTTGATACCATACTGTAGGTAAATGATGATCAAAATAACAATTATTCTACATTATTCAATTGTGTGGATTTCTAAAATAAATTAAATAAATAATGCTGATTTTTAACAAAAAAATAACTCTAAGTCTAAAATGAAACCAAATGAACCCGGGTGTGCAGTGATCTATAAGGGTCAATTTGGTTACCAACTCTCCATCATTTAGCTGGGGACCACCTGGAAGCCCCTCAAGGACCACTGGTGGTCCCCGGACCACTGTTTGAGAACCACTGTACTGTATGTACTCAGTAAACTGGGCTCTTTTTCCCCGCCTCAAGCGCCGTGAGCTTGTAGATTGACTATTTATTTGGGAAAATGCATCTCCTCCCCCCAGAACAGGGGCGCGAGGGGTTAACACGAGGCGAATCTAATTTCTAATCGCACCACACATTTCACCTCGCCTCACATCGCTTGGTGGCTGCTCGTGGACGAGTGCTAATGTGTGCATGTGAGTGTTATTTATGGCAGCGGATCTGAGGCAGCGGGGCCATGCGTTCATTTGCATGTTTCAGCAAAATCGCACGCACTCTGGATTTCCTGCATGTTTGAAATTTGCACGCACGCACACAACGAGTTCCACCTGTGTCCTCCGCCTGACTGCGTAATGCACGCGCTGCACTGTCGCTGCATGCGACGCCAATGTTTTGATTTGTTTCTTTTGCTGCCTGCACGCTTGTCGACAGGTGAAACAATGAGATTTAGGGCGCATTCACACCAGGACTGTTTGGTTTAAAAACGTTTAAAACGGACCATGGTCCGCTTACCCCTTTGGTTCGGCTGGTGTGAACGTGCATACAAACACTGGTGCGGATCAAAGAAACGAACCATGGTCTGCCTATAACTCTCCTGCATTAACCACTCAAAAACATCTTATAGCAGAAAAGAAACCATCCAATTCTCAGGTGAGAGAAGTTGATACATTATTAATCTATCAAGAACAGATTCCGAGCTGCGCTGCTGAATCTGTCGGCCGGGGCACTCAGAACGCGTGTACATTGTTGACAGAGGGAATGAAAACATGGGCGCCCCACAGGAAGAGGAGTGCTGAGGGCGGACTGAACGGGCCAACATCCTGTTATCCAGGCAAATTCAAAGGAAACAAACAGCAGAGGCCGCTGTTTTTCCTATTCTTTGCCAATGGGTTTTCAGATTGATGTATTATAACAAATGAATTACATTGGATACTGTAGTTTAGATCAGTGGTTCTCAACCTTTTTGTGGTCCAAGGCCCACTTCTTTAAAGCTGACCACGGGCTGTTAAGTGGTCAGATGGGTGGACAGGCCGTGTGCATGTAATGATCCATCGACTGATTTCCTCGCTTGGATCAATGGAACTAATGCAGTATAATACTTTAAATTACTATTCATCTGTGTCACGATGAAAACACATTTTGCGACGTTTAAAAAAACAAAAACATGCAGTTGTAAATCATTATTCTTTTCTATACCGTCTCTGTCGGGTTGAAATGTCCAAAACATGGTCATGCAACTTCAAATAGTTCACACCGTGTTTCGACCTTGTAGATCTGCTACTTTTGGGAAACGATATTCATTAAAAGTTAGTTAGAGTTTTGGCAATTATTTAGATAAGCCCCCTCGGCACCATTGATTGTTGAGTCAATCAAGCTTTTTCGTCAATCTGCGGGTCAGAGAGTTCATCTGGTCTGGATCAGTAGTTATCAGCGCCACAGATTAGAGGCGATATGCGAGGCATGCAAATGCAGGTATCTACACAGTAAAATCCTCAGGGTCCATTTAACTCAGAGAGGATACAATGTGGATCCGGAAAAAAGGTGCGTTTACCTCAGTGCCTTCTCAGGCTTCACACTGTGCATTATGTATTGGTGTGGTACTGACCGCATGTCTGTCAGCAGCAAATCGCTGCTGTCGCTGGGCAGAAACCTCTTATCACCATATTTGTGTTTTTTCGTAAATTAACACCCCACTGGATCCTACTACAGCGTCAAAAGCATCCAAAGTAGCAGATCTACAAGCTTGAAACGTTGACACGTTCTGAGCTTGTAGATCTGCCACTTTTGCTATTTTTTAAACCATGAAAAGTTTTAGACAGATGAGGTTTCCACCCGACAGAAACGATATGATCGAGTCAGGCATTATCGTATTAGCTGTGATTCTACCGATTAACTTATAATCAGGAAGCACAGTTTTATTTTTTTATATATATCTCAACAAACAGATTAAAAACGCACACAGCGTGTAAAATAAAGCAGGTGCGTGGACGGATACTCACAGTGGATTTATTTATTCAGTGGACGCGTGAGTGGATACGTGCTATTTTTAAAAACTAAGTCCCATTGACCTGCACTTCTATTTTAGCCTCTCATGTTTCTAACAGGATCTGTTGTTGTTGCACTCTTTCTCTCATTTATATCTGTGACAGTATATCTATAGGCAATAGTACCATGCCAGTCAGTTGTACATGCAATTTCAGTCATTTCTTTGTGACTGACTGACTGACCTCTCTGTCTGTCTGTCTGTCTGTCTGTCTGTCTGTCTGTCTGTCTGTCTGTCTCTGTCTGTCTGTCTGTCTCACCTCTGAGCGTCAGTTATTCAGGCTGATGCTAGCAATGGTAATATTTGTAGTTAAAACTCTACAGCTACCGAAACACTGCAGCCGCATTTCTGGCTGGATGCATGCATCACGTTCAGCTGGCCTTCGTCACGTGTTTAGAATTCAGAATAGCGCACATACTCACGCACGCACACACACGCACTTTTGGCAAGGCATACAAACAGCACATGCACCAGAGCACACACACGGTTGTGCAAATGCATTCAAACACAGACACTCTCAGAGACCAACATACTCGCGCTCGCACACATGCATGTATAGCCTACATAATTGCATGCAAGCATTCACACAGACTGTACATACTGAACATACACAAACATGCATGCACAGTCATCTACTGAGTAGCATGACACACACACACACACACACACACACACACACACACACACACACGCAAATACACACTTGCACAAGTGCACAGGCATACACTAATGCATGCATCGATATACAGACATGCGCACAAACAACTCCTTGCATGCATGTGCAAATAAAAGCATACAGACTGACATAACGGTGTGTGCGCATGTACACACAAGACACCAAAGAACTGCATGCACAGTGCGCACATAGGTATGCATGCATCTAAGTGCACACATACGTACGTCTGCACAAACGCATACAAATCCTCACAAAAACAGATTAGCTTCCATGCAAATTTGCACACACGCACGCATGCACAGACGGGTTTGTATTACATTAACATTTAAGATGGTGATTTAATGGATGCATACAAATATATACTATTTTCGGTGTGCTGTTGCACACAGTAGCCTACACTTAAAACCCATATGGTTGACCGGAGTTCCCCAGGGCTCTGCACTCTTTTCCGTTTCTGTTTATATTTTGATTATCGAGATAATATCGTAAATCGCAATTACTTTTGCCACAATAATCATGACATTTGTTTTTCACACACCCCCCCCCCCCCCCCCTTTCCACCTTATTTTCCCTCCATGAAGCAGAGCAGCACAGAGAACTATGTGAGCGTGTCTCACATTTTGCAAACAGCACAGTGTCGCCACTCTCCAGCTGTTCAGCTGGCCAGGCAGGCAGGCAGGCAGGCAGTGGGCTGCCACTTTCTTCACGGCGTAAAAAAAAGCCCTAATTTATGCTGCGTCGCACGGCGGCGTCACGCAGCCCTGCAGGAAAATAGCCGAGCTACAAGCTCACAACGTGTCATTGACATGGCACGTTATACGAGCACGTTACGGCTGTAAAACTGGATCGCCGTTTATGATTCACAATAAGAAAAGAACACACAGGGGAGAGAAAAAAATACACAATGTTCCAGTAGAGATTCTTAGAATCCTAAAAATGGACTGCTCCTATCGAGTTATACCTTTGTGTGGAACGTGTCCCTTCCCTGTATAGTCTATATGTATCTCTCTCTCTCTCTCTCTCTCTCTCTCTCGTGTAAAACAGCATCTTTGTAACAGCGGTTCGACAAATTCATTTTACACATCTTTTCTCTTTTTTACTCCTCCTGTTAAACATAACTCTGAAATTAGCCATGGTGTCACGTTGGAATTCTGTGATGCCAAACACATTGGTTTAAAATGGAACCCACGCTATCAGAGCTAGCATGAGGATTTTACTGTTCCACTGTAAATCTCAGAAATGATCGGCCTCTTTCAATCATCTTCACGTGTACATTTCATGCATGATTACGGCGTTTCTTATCAGGAGCAAAGGTGGCTGTGGCTGAATCTGAGGACTTTTTGATACAGCAGTGGTTCTCAATGTGGGTTTCCGGGGACTCCCTGGGAGGTCCTTGAATGGGTTCATTCTAACCACTTCCTTAACCCCATTTTATACTTCAGCTATTCAGAAATAACCTTTTGAACCTTTGATACGAACAACAGTTCTACAATGATTACAAATCTGGGGAGAGTAGCCTGTTATCTGAGGCAATGCATTGCATTTTTATAGCACTTTTCCAAGTGCTCAAAGCACTTTACAATGGTTCATTCATTCATACATTGGGAGGTGAAGCGGGGAACAGTCGACACCAGCGTCCTCACTTCCCACATCTACACACCAATGGTGGCACGCTCAAACCGACTAACTCATTGGAGGCAATGTAGGGTTCAGAGTCTTGCCCAAGGACATGTGGACAGGAAGAGCCAGGATTCGAACCGCCGACCCAGGGATCATTGGACGACCTGCTCTACCTCCTGAGTCACAGCCACCCACCCAATGACACTGGCATGGATGGTTTATATCTCAGTTAGTAAGAACGTTGCACACAGCACCACAACGGACAAACCAAACTGTCTCGATATATTCTGTACTTTGATTCTATAATTATTCATTTTTTATTCCCTTGATTTGTTGTATTATATATACAGTTTGTGTATTATTATTACTGCTATAATATCGGAGGTCTCCAGAACAAAATAATTGTACCCGTACAGATGATGTAACAATGAAGAACACTTGAACCGTGAAAACACAGACAGACACACTTCTATATATGAACGATAGCAGCATTGACAACCATTCAAAATACATCGGACATCTGGGACACAATTTGTCACCCCCATAACGTTTTGTTTGTAACGGAGATGAGCAGACTATTATGAAGCCATAATTAATTACCAGAGTCTAATTAACCATATATCCTATTGCACAGCTGGACTGTGCTACGTGCCGTGTTTGGTGCCACTGTTTACAGAACTCATCGTTTGTCAGCGTGGCTGCTCACATAAATTGTCCTTATCGTGGTCAGCAGGGCACTTAACTCTTACAATAGAAAAGAGCCATTTATTTTGTGAGGACCAGGAAGATTTGTCCTCACAATGTGTCATTTCTCAAAATCTACTATACTATACTATATACCGTATATATATATACAGTACACACCGTACGTGCACACGCACACACACACACACACACACACACACACACACACAGAGAGAGACCAGTTCACTCACCGCGTAGACACTCAGGCCCTCCCAGCATGCCTTGCTGCTGCGGTTGCACCACCGTCTCCAGTCCGATCAGGGAGGAGGACGAGGAGGAGGAGGAGATGGATGAAGAGGATGAGCAGGGAGGAGGGGAGGACGGAGGACACTGGGAGCTCTGGTTGGGCACCGCCGACTGGGAGCTCTGTGAGGAGGAGTGGGGGAAGAGGAGAGGAGGCGTTAGACCGGATTCATCTCAATGTGGGGTACCGGGGACCCCCACGGTAACCTCGAGGGGGCCCCCAGCAAGATGTGGAACAGCTTTGTTTTATCACCTATTTTATATACTTTTATGCTGAAATGTAATTTTGAAAATGGTTGAAAATATTTACCAACACAAATCGTCTCTTATGGGGGTCTCCGGCACAAAATCTTTCACGGGAGTAGACGTTTTTTAAGAACTGTTCCAGAAATACAAAATAAAATGAGTCAGGGGATTCTGTCAGGGAGGTGACTTTATTGTTGTTTATGATACTAAGTCATATTTTGATACATTTCTGGAGGAAATCTCATAAATTTTGCGGTGGTTCACGTAGCGTTGGAAACCACAGTAAGGAATCTCTGTCCCCACTGAAGCACACGTCACACTCAGCTCCGTCAAAAACATTCCAGAGATGTATTAAATTGTGTGACAGTTGTGATCAGTGAGTAATCATTCACTTTGGTTGATGGAACTAGTGAGAAGTGACAATGCACACACACAATGCACTGTCAATGCACTCAAAAAGAAAAAGTTCTAATGCAACACAACGTGACACTGATTATGTGCTCCAGTGGGGGGGAGGCTGCACGTGTAGAGAGAAGTAGTCTTTAGGTCATTTCTGCACCTGAGAATTATAGTTGATTAATAGGTGCCAGCCCTTTTTTTGGGGAATAAATTAGTACATTTTCACAGTCTAGTTGATGCTTCATAGCCATACTAATTTTGTCCTTTTTGAATGGGGGGAGGGTGGGGGGGACTGACTGACCCAGAGAGAGTGTTTTGTTGTGTTTTGTTTATGCCGGTCACTCTTGCTATTGGCTTGGATTTGTGGAGTGAGCCTGTGACTCAGTTATGGAGGCAGTGTCTCAAAGCCACTGGGGTACCTACCTACTGTACCTGCAGCAGCTACGATGCCTCGCTTCCCCCCATCTGTCCCTCTCAGTAAAGTAGCACAGTGGAACAGTGGAATACCTGTGGCGGTGTCAGGGACAGCAGCCAGCTCCCAAGTGTGAATGCGTGTAACAGTGCCAGTGTGACGACGTAAAAGAACCTCCAAACTCAAGTGATTAATAACAAAAACAAACGGCCCAAAAAAGAGGGAAAGGGGAGGGGTGTTCGTCCTGATTTAATTTCTACTCTCTCTCCAACAGTGGCGGGGACGGGGACGGATCTTGGACCTGTGCCAGACCGAGCAGTTGTATGACCAAACGTTATGTGCTTTTCGTTTATAGCAGCAGACTGTTAAACGAAGTGACTCTATTCCAAATAAAAAAGTAATTTCCTCCTAGATTTCCTCCGTCGTACATGTAGCCCCTACCCATCTACTCCCACACCACCCCACCCATCTCTGTCTCTTCAGTCCCCCCCCCCCCCTTCTCTCTCGTTGGCTTTGCTTTAATTCTCCTTTTAATTCTTGTCAGTCGGTGCCTGTGCTTTGGATAAGGTTCCTGTAATGAAGTGCCCTTGAGCAAGGTGCGGAACGTCCCGAACTGCTCCAGTGGAGCTGCCCGGTGGCCAACAGTTTAAAGGTCCTTTCAGTTGGGCAGCGATAAAGGCGGCTAGTAATTGATTTTCAATGAGAGCCGTGCGTATATTTTAGACGCAGAGAAGTTGAGGGGTGACAAGTTAACACAAGCGTAATTTTGTGGGCGTGGTCCCGTGAAATTGACTAGTCCTGGATTGTGTTAAGGTTGTTTTTTCTTTTACGCTACGCAAGTCTCACCCGCCATGAGCAGACCTGGGGCAGACCTGTCATTGATCCAGGCAACAACGTCTGCGTCACACACTCCCCGTCTGAAAAGGCCTCAAGACTGTGGTCGTACTGGTCAGCTCCCAGGTTTTAATGTGTGTGCCTGCATGTGTGATTGTGCAAGGTGTCGCTGAAAAAGAGCATTCATGCTCAGAGTCAGCATATCAACCCTAAAGGTTCTGCTTTACAAATCATCTCTGTGACTTGTCGGGTGGAAACCTCATTTGTCCAAAACTGTGACTTTTCAGCGTTCAAATTCAGAAATAGCAAAAGTAACGGATCTACAAGCTCAAAATGAGTTTCAAGCTTGTGGATCTGCTACTTTTGATCAAGTATAGGGCATTCATTTACAGATTAAAATAAATAAAACAAAACACAAAAAGTTTGAATACGGAGATAATAAGAGGTTTCTGCCCGGCAACAACAGCCAAATGGGAGTGTGTGGGACTCACCTGCGAGGGGATCTGGGCGGTGGTGGAGCTGGCGCTGGCGCTGTGCATGCCCATGCCGTTCTCTGTCAGGAACTCCTCCAGGTCCATGTACTGGAGCTGGAACAGGCCTCCGTCGCACGGCAGGGTCCTCTCCCAGAGCAGCGGGCCCAGGAAGGCCGACTGGGTGCCGGGGCGGAGCGGGCCCGTCGTCCCCGTGGCGCCCGGGGCCACCACCACGCCTCCGGCGGCCACGGGCACAGTGGCCGCTGTGGTGTCCTCGTCTGAGTCGTGGGTCTTAATGTCTTTGTCTGCACAGGGCAACATCAACCAGAAAATGGTCGTTCGTTTGTCCGCATGTGCAACAGTCAAACGTTGATTGTCAAAAGTTGTTTATTTGTCTGCATGGGAAATAATGAAACTAAATGGCTCGGCATACCACTCTCTCCCCGTCTCTTCGGGTCTTTGGTAAACAGAAAATACATTTCGAGGTGGGCTGCCAATTTCATCGAAGCTGACCCATTTGTCGAAGCTGACCCATTTGTCAGCTTCAATTTTGTCTGTACATTTTTGTTTTTGTTTAATCGCTTCAATGTCATGAGTTCTCTCTCCTGTTTGGATTAAACTGGTATCCCGACCTGAGAATATATTTTCTGTTTTCCTAAAGAGCTGGAGAGATGGGAAGGGAATACCCCAGTTGCTGAACAAGCACTCTAATAGTAATAGTGTACAAATGGATACATTCATACTATTTTTTTACTGAGCATAATAGTCTGCAGTTTTCTAACGGCACTGTGTGTACTCTGTATTTTGTGATATTTGTTGGTATTTTTTCATGTTGATGGGTTTGTTGGTATTTCATGTTGAATTGCCAGTGAACCAGCGAATAAGAGTATGAATCTCATGTACTTGACATTTATTTGTTCATCGCTACTAGCTAAAACCAAAAAGAGGCACTAATTGGACAGCATCTTTCCCCCGCTTTTAAATATTTCACGATGTATATATTTTGGGCACTTCAGCTGTACTGTTTTTTCCCCCCCTCTCTCTCTCTCTCTCTCTCTCTCTCTCTGATAATTTGTGTAATGAAAAGAGCATATTGAATGAACTGTGTAATGAATAATAAGGACCCAATTAAATAATAATTAAAAAAACTGACTGAAATGAATTCAGAAGTGAAGTTTTGAACCGACAGAGGAGAGGAAGTGAATTATAATACCGTCTATGTCTGGTGGAAACCTCATATGTGCAACTGCAAAACTTAAAATTCAAAAACAGCAAAGGTGTCAAGCTTGCGGATCTGCTACTTTTGATGTTTTCGTGTAACGCCGTAGTGTAATCAAGTAGGGCTTTTTTTTACAAAAAAATAACGCACACAAAAAGTTAAAATATGGAGATAAGAGGTTTCCGCCCAGAGATGAAATGTCACGGAGGACAGGATTATAAGGTAGAGAGAATAAAGGTAGGGATGATGATAGCAGTCCTATTAAAATGTTTGTAATTGAAACATTTTAAAGACCTTGAAAGAAGCATGGAATATATTATATTCCACATTTCTTTCAAGGTCTTTTGAAAATAGCATATCTACAAGCTCACAACGTGTAGCCAAGTGTATAGGGGTCCCGAGACCCCAACTTTGAAAACCACTGCTGTATGAGACAAGATGAGACACTACATCATTGGTTCTCAAAGTGGGGTACCCCCCAGGGGTTCTTTGGGCTCCACAGCTAAAGTAGTTAATGTAGCATCACAATCACTTTAACCACTTCATCTATTTATATGTTGGCTATTCAAACATAGCAGATGTACAAGCTCTCAGAATGGCACGAAGTGACAGCGTTTTTTGAAAATGATCAAAATACAAAACATTTTCAGATGGGGGTCAGCGGCCAAATACATTTCAAGTTGGGGGTCCTTGGCACGAGACGTATGAGACGGAGCAGAAAACACAGGAACAGATTCGAGGTCTCAACAGGCCCAACCCGAAGCAACCCCGAGGGATTGGATACCCGAGCACTGCTACCTGAACCCGATCATAATTACCGGTACATACAATATCTCGACCGACCAGTTAGCATAACCCGTTGGGTCCCGTCGAGCTTGGGCTGTATTTGAGAACTCTAAAAACAGATGTTGTGCGTGAGCCTGTCCATGCATGAGGAAACACGTGTTGACATCTGGAGAGGAGTCATGGCGGCTCAGCACCCTCCTCACACACACACACACACACACACACACACACACACACACCGGCAGGCACGCTGGCATGCACGCACAGACAGAGACAGACAGACAGCAGCCGGATACACCCTCCATTTCGTTCGTTGCTGTCGGGCAGAAACCTCTTATCTCCACATACCGCGTTACACAAAAGCATCAAATGTAACAAATCTGCTCGAAACTAAATAATTAAATTTGAATGCTACCTGAAAAGCGATGATATACAGAAGGCTGTTTTTTGTATGTGTGTTTTTATTGTGTTTCACTTTCTGGCATACATGTGAAACCTGACATATAACAGGTGGCCCGTTCTTAATAGCAACCTAGTCATGATTGACTGCCCCCTAAGCCAATGGTATAGTCTGAAACTCGTGTAGCCAATCACGTAGACGTAGTCATGATTGGCTGCCTCCTAAACCCTGCCCCGCACTGTGGAAGTGAGCGTTCCCTGGGAAAGCATCTCCTATTAATACAATATCAGCGCACCCTTCAAAAAAACGACAACAGCTGTGATTGAACCACGAACAGAACGTCGGAAAACGAACGCAAACAATGGCCGCGAGGTTGTGACACAGAAACATACACGTCGCACACAACAGGTCGCAGTTAACTATAGCGCCAGGCGGATGCGTGCACGTGACAATCGTGACATCGCCTTTGAGGTCGCCTCTCGCCCTCAGGCATCTTACTGGTAATAATAATATGGGTGGGGGGACGGCGCTTGCTTCACCTGACAAATATTGTCATCATTTCTTGTTTAACCTCATTTCCCTCTTTACCAGCAGTTACCACTGCCACTGGAGTAGTGTGGTCGTGGTGTTTACCTGGAGACAAAGCCCTCTCACTGTCTCACTAAAAACATCCCGGTCTACCACACCAAAACACAGCGAGGGGGCAGTGTGTTTCTGCGCCACCACAGACCACACAATGGCTGATAACTATTTTAACTGCTGGCATAGAGGGAAGTGATTGGTGAAAAAACATATATTTATCATGTTGATTTGTATGCCTGACTCCTGAGTAGTAATATAAATAATACAATAATAAAGTTCAACAAAAGTGAGGAGGATAGGACCACAATGGAAACTAGAACTGCACTCTGCCGAGTGCATACTTGCTTGTTGCACACTAGTAGGCCATAAATGGCCAACTATAGTGCGCAAGCAGAGCGCGCAAGTACTTCCGACCGCTGTAAACTGTCACATCTCAGTATCTCTGTGAAGGAACGTTTGAAATGTATAATCATTAGGTGTAACTATTTGCTACCTACCTACTTTTTTACAGAAAAATAAATCATTACATATAGAGTATGTAGTTGTAATTTGTTTAGCAGTATACTGTGGTTACTTGGTGCCAAAAAGTGACAGCCGTCTTTTTCAACCGTTTTTATGTGTATGCAAATCTGTGCCCGGTTTGCTGGGACCAGATTTGCATACACATAAAAATGGTTGAAAAAGACGGCTGTCACTTTGAAGAGACCGAGCGAAATTATTACTTGCGCGCTCTGCTTGCGCAAGTAACAAGTACCCCAGGATCGTTTTTGTGTTATCCTTTTAGTCTGTGAACTGTGCCTTGTGCTGTTAACATTTCTGACTAATAGTGGTGTTCAATCAATCAAAAAAGGTCAATCTGGCTGAGAGCGAGAAAGAGAGAGAGAGAGAGAGAGAGAGAGAGAGAGAGAGAGAGAGAGAGAGAGAGAGATTAAAGAAATAAATGATACACGAACTAGAAAAAGTGCCCTTCTGGGCACAGGTCTCCACCAGGAAGATAGGAGTGTGTGTGATGTTTGGCAAAATGTTTATGAGTAATATAAAAAAGTTTTTTTCTTTGTTGTTTTTTTTGCAACAATTGTCTTCATTTGGTTGAAGAAATGCAGAGCCAGATCACTGATAGCATCTCTGAGGATAGAATTCTGGATGAGCAGGAAATGTGCAGCATTATGTACAAAACGGGCCACTCCTGAAAACTTTGGAAGGAAATCTTAGCCAATCAGTGTAATCTGAGAAATCCAACAGACTCGTCTTGATCACTACAGAGATCATGTGTACCGATTTGCGTGAGATTTGGATGAAATCTATGCGACTAACATAAACAATGTGTTTTTCAGAAATCGGCCTCATGGTGGCGCTATAACTGGCAGATGTGGAGGGATGCAAGGAAAATGTTTTCCATGGCGTGTGCAGACATAAGTTGTATACAGATCGATGCAGTTATAGGTAAAAACAGGAATTGCCCTGTTATAGCACCACCGTGAGGCTGATTTTGGAAAAAGATTAGTGGCATGTCGTCGGCGGCCTAGTGGAAATGTGCTTGTATAAATTCACTGAAATTGCACAGTGTTTGTGATTTGTGGCATTTTGTTTGAAACGGACCAATCATGTGAGCTTTGGAAGCCAATCTTAGCCAATCAGGATGGAAGATGGGAAATGATCCGTGTTGATCACATGACTATGGAGATAGTGTATACCGAATTGTATGATGTATGGATAAAATGTGTACGAGTAATCTGCCTAATCTAAATCTGCCTCATGGTGGCGCTACAACAGGCCATAGAGGAATATTTGGGGCAGAGCTTCGTTGTTGGCATCCAGGGAGTGTGTACAAAGTTTAGCATGGATCGGGCCAACGGTGCCGGAGATTAGCTGGTAACGGACGGACAGAAGGACGGACGGACACACACACACACACACACACGGACGGACGGAGTGTAAAAC
>NC_137878.1:14609280-14801780 GCF_963924005.1 Protomyctophum bolini
GACACCCAGGCAGGCATTATCCTCAGCAAACACAAAATATCCCTGTTTTACCCCCCCCCCCCCTCTCTCTCTCTCTCTCTCTCTCTCTCCCCTCTCTCTCTCTCTCCCCCTCTCTGCACATCGGAGGCACATGGCCCTGGCACGCGCCATGTGCTGCCCCTGCCTACCGGCGACTGTGCCGCGCCGCGATTGGCTGTAAGTAGGTCACTCTCCGGCGCTTCCCAGCTCCCATTGGCCAAATCTAGGTCACTCGCCCCTCCCACAGAGTTCCCCATGCTACTGCCGCGTGAGAGACGGAGCAGGCAGCAGCCAGCAGGACACAGTGAGAGTGCACAGCACTTTCTCCCAGACATGGGCCTTGACCATTAACCTAAAGAAAACTAGAGTTATAATATTCCAAAAAAGATCTAGCCCCCAGCACCAACAATTTGTACTAAATGCAACTACACTAGAACATGCAAAGAAGTCTATAGGCCTACCTAACTCATGATCGGCCTAAACATCAGCAGCACAGGTAACTTCAAGCAAGCTGTAAACCAGTGGTTCCCAAAGTGGGGTCCGGGGACCCCCAGGGGTCCTTGAGGGAGTTCCAGGGGGTCCCCAGCAGTTTGGAACCAAATGGACCCTTATGGGTCTGTAACTCTGAGAGTGTACAAATGGACCCTAACGGGTGCATTTGGTTCCATTTGTACACTCAAGAGTTAAATTAACATTGATTTTACAATATAAATTGGGGGTCCCAAAGATAGAAATACCATTAAATGGGGGGGGAGGGGGGGTTCCGTAGACTAATGCATGTCAAACTGGGGGTCCTTGAAATTAAACAGATTGAGAATCACTGCTAGAGCCATAAAAATCCTCTTATGGGGGTCCCTGGAAATATCTCTTTTCAAATGGGGGTCCGCGGGATAATTAGTGTCCATCTGGGGGTCCTTCACATGAAAAAGTTTGGGAACCACTGCTGTAAACGACCTGAGGGACAAGGCAAGAAGAGCTTTCTAGTTTCTATGCCATCAAAAGAAACTAAATTTAAATTAAGTTAAACATCCCAATACAAATCTGGCTAAAGATACTAGACTCTGTTATAGAACCCATTTCACTCTATGGTTGCGAAGTCTGGGGCCCACTTGCCGATCAAGAACCTGAAAAATGCAGAATTCTGCAAATCCATTCTCTGCATCCAACGGAAAACACCAAATAACGCATACAGAGCAGAATTAGGATGATACCCACTATTATCAAAACCCAAAGGAGAGCATTGAAATTCTATAACCACCTAAAGGAAAGTGAACCAGCTCCACAAAAAGGCGCTCACACTCACACACAGTGAATCCCTGGAAAGATGTCCCTATAGCTAGTTCTGGGACTAACACAAGCACAACCACCAGACCAAAAAAACTAACGGGACTACACCAAATCACGAGAACCTTAATTTTATTCCTATTTATATTAAACATTTATTTGTACATGTTGTTTTATCTTGATTGTCTTCCTCCATTTTTGCTTTGGCAATGTAAACGTACGTTTTATCATGCCAATAAAGCTCAATTGAATTAAATTAAATTGAATTGAATTGAATTGAGAGAGAGAGAGAGAGAGAGAGAGAGAGAGAGACACACGCTTACAAAGAAATCTCTCAATGAAACTCTGTTCTATTCATATTCACTGTATAAATGAATAGATAAAACAATTCTGTTTAAATAAAATACCTATGTTGCGATGATTTTATTCTGGCATATCTTTAATTGTATACTATATTCAGGTACATTTTTTTACACTTGCCGTGGCAATGTAAACATACCGTTTCCCATGCCACTAAGCCCAACTGATTAAAGTCGACAGAGAGAGAGCGAGAGAGAGAGGGGGGGTAGAGAGATTTGATTCTGTTTCCAGTGTGTAAGACCCAGCACAGCAGCCTAATTAATATCTCTCTCTTTCTTTCTCTCTCGCTCTCTCTCTCTCTCGTGACCAGTCAAAAGCAGAGCAAACAACACAGAGCCATAAATAAATAGGCAGCATTGTGCCATCATTTATCTTCAGTCATGCAACATTCAGTTTTCTTTAATTGAATAGACAGGCAGCCGCAGCTGTCGCGTGAGTGGAGGACTGACACAACAAACCCATCAGGCCCTTGACAGACAACCTCACTCCACAACACAGTGATTCTCAAACTTCTTAATTTCAAGTTTTGATATGCATTAAGACAGGGCCTACTTTTGCATAATATATGTATCAATCGAACCCATCTCACCCCTGCCCACTTTGACAGGCTGGGATGGCTTAGGGTCGACGACAGAGTACAGCATCTTGCAATGGGTCTGGTCCACAAGATTCGATACACCACTAAGATACCCATGTACCTGTATAAATACTTCCTTAATGTAAACGAAGTCCACACCCACAACACCAGAGGGAGTGCAACAAACCATGTACAACCCAGATTCGGCACTAGTAACAAGGGACTAAATTATTTTCGCTCCTATGCCACCAAAATGTGGAACGCCCTACCAACAGTCATTAAGACATGTGAATCCCTTGACTCCTTCAAAACCGCTCTCAAAGGGCACCTACGGATGGCTGCAATTCCAAACTGGCCTCGTAAAATCTGAATCAAATGGGGGTCAGATGGGTGGCCTAATGATCCAGGCCCCCATAATCTCTCTATCTACAACTGTCAAAGTTAATTTAACTCTGAGAGTTAGACATCATAAAGGTGCATTTGGTTCCCAACTATCCATATTTTAGCCATGGGGACGCCCTCAACGACACTTACTAACGGAAGGAAGCCACATCTTTCAAAGATTTTCTTCTCTAAGCAATCACCTCTGCCTGGTTGCTGTCCAGTTTTGGTCAACATTGTCTCTTGTC
The DNA here is from genome assembly GCF_963924005.1 of Protomyctophum bolini. Taxonomy (NCBI): domain Eukaryota; kingdom Metazoa; phylum Chordata; class Actinopteri; order Myctophiformes; family Myctophidae; genus Protomyctophum; species Protomyctophum bolini. The sequence continues at coordinate 14,612,149 of NC_137878.1, forward strand.
TCCACGACAGCAAATGCTGTACAACCAAGTGGCCAATCACAATACAACTGTCCATTCTGATTATGGGGTCTCAAAGACTTCAGTTCAGGAATGTGTGTGTGTGTGTGTGTGTGTGTGTGTGTGTGTGTGTGAGATAAATAAAATCACAAAATGACATATGAAGCTGACCTGCATAAGCTTAAAAAATCACACCCATGTGAAGTGAGGGGCACTAATATATTAAAGTCTAACTCATGTTGATTAGGTGATGTAATCAAACGGTGCCAACACAAACATTAAACGCCATTAACAATAAAGAGACAATATGACGTAAACGCCACATGACGTGAATTTTCCCTTTATTGTCAATGCGTTTACTAAAAAAACTTTGAACTAAAGACAAACATTAAACCTGTGTATAGGAGAGGCTGGCGCCCCTAAAAAATAGACCAACTTCTACTTTGAGTGGCAAGGTTCAACCGTTCAGGTTGAAGCCAGCCTCAGCAGCACTGCAGGTTTGTCAATGCACATGAAAACACAAAGCTCCAAAAAGCTTCTGAGAATTATGACACACAGCAACATCCAAGTCATAGGACACCATCTAGTGGTCACTCAGTTGTTGTGCACTTAATAAACATGCAGCAGTTTCTGAGTGGGTGAATCTTCCCACTGATGGCTTAATCATGGGTACATATAACTTCAAAATCACACCCGTGTAAAGTGAGGGGCGCTCTCTAGACATGTCTATTTGCTCTAATTGTCTACTGCTTCATTGTTAATGGGAATTTACACAATGACTTTGTGTAGGACCGAAATAGCCAATATACTTTAAACTGTAGAGAAAATAACCTGATTTGGAAGCCGATATAGAAGTCTAGTCAAAATGCATACATTCAAAGAATGTAAGGGACAAAACTATAAAAAATATTCCCAAATACTACATGCATCAGCAAAAATATAATAATGGACCCATTGAGTGTAAACAAACAAACATTGCGTAACAAACATTGATGACGAAGGTGAGGACGCAAATTGTGATTTGCCGGAATGAGATGTAAGGTCACGTACGAGCACCCCTCACTTCAAACGGGTGCGATTTTTTTGTACTCAGTTGAGAATCATGTGCCGCCGCATGTGATGTGAGCTTGCCTACAGACAGACCAATGCATCTGGGAAGTGAGCACACAGGTGCATGGCACCTGGCCTCCAAGCACACACGCTCTGTGTTGCCACATTTCCTGTGAGAAACAAGCAACCAGGTCTATGGAAAACAAGCCCAAAAGGAGCGACAGTCATTTTCAAAACAAATCTCGAGGAGAAATGTGAGATGTTTTGGAAACAATTGAACACAAATCTTGTATGGGTTGACCCTCGCACCAAAGATTGTCAGATGCAGGTCCATGGAAAAATATATTAATTTGGTGGTCCTTTATCACTGGTTAAAAGAACATCAGGAAAGCAGACCAAATATGCAACTACACTTTAGAAACAAGACCCCAAAAATGCAACCCGCAATGCCGCAACTACCAATATTTACAAGCATTAAAAATATAAAGAGAATATATAATCGCCGGGTGGAAACCTATATTGAATGAGAATCAACCATATTAAAAACCCACACTTGAATTGGCCCCTAAAACTACATCTTCAAGAGCACTTAAAAGGTCAAGCCATGATTTAAAACTTTTTTAGATTTTTTTTATTTTGATTTCTGAGGGTTTTCAACAACTCACTTTTTAGGCAAAGAAAAAGGATAGTAATTTAGTAATATTACATGTTTTAGTTTTACAGAAAGGAAAACACTGCTGGACAGGATCTAGTAATGAACTATGTGTACACGCTTTTGTTACAAAAAAAACTGTGGCATGAGGGAAGGTGGGTAAAAGGAGGAAGGGGAGAAGAAAAAAGAAACACATCGATACATATACTCATCCCATTGTTTTACAAAGATAGTCCCCGACTTGTTCCCACCCACCCATACAATAGCAACAATGATAAAAGAAATGATACTTGGAGTAAAAAACAGCAAATAACCAATATATAATAAAATATAATACGAATTGTACAGTACACTCCCGTTGTCCTTTCCAATCCTCAACACTTAAAACAGTTTTCCCCAAATGGAGTCAGGGTGTTCTCATTTCCCACCCCCCATTTTTTTAAATGACAAAAAGTAGTGTACATTAAAACAAGGTTACCAACACCTTATCTGTCCGGAGGAGCCCCCCACCCCACCCCAAACCACCATTTTAAGTCCGTTTTTAGCACAAAGTCGGTTTTTGTTGCGAGAAAAGACACTTTTCTGTAGTACAAAGTGATGCGATTAACTGATTCACACGGAAAGGTCAATGTTTTTCATGTTTAGGCAACTAAAACATCAGTTATTTTTTGATTGAGTGTGAGACTCGTAGTCAGTATGTTTGGGGATCTGGATTCTTTTCACTTGACAAATTTAGACCTTCGGGTGAAACATTTGAATATAAAAAGATAGCTTCTCCACGGGGGGTAACAAAGCAACACGTCATACAGACCAACAGACAAAGACTATACTTTTTTCCTTTTTTATAACTGTGAATAATGCAAAAACATAACTGAAAAGGTACTAATGGTACCCCACTCCTACAAAATATGCGTCCATAGTTTCCGCGCCAACACAGCTAACAAACAAACAAACAAACAATATTGTTGGATGAATGCTGCTTCTTTTTTTCTTTTTTTTAGATAGGTGCTACTCAAAAATAGTCACATGGTCTAAAAACACCACTTTCCCCTTTGGGGAAATGGAGACAGATGGATGGGTGCTTCTGATTGCAGGCCTTTTAAAGTCCAAGCTCGTTTCTCAGCCACCTCTGATGTAGTTGAGTTAGGATTGTATACAGTCGTGGGAGGGAGGGGGGGCTGTGTAGGGATATCATGGTAGTTACACTGAAGCCTCCCCATTCTCTCCCTTTTTTGTTGTTTTTGTGTTATTAAAAACTTGCGTGCTTTTGCTCGCTTTCTTGGATTACTTGAAAAACAAAACAAAAAACAATCTAGTCTACAAAACCTTTTTCTTCCTTTTTTACTGGATGTACTCTGTCAGAACCGTTGATCTCTCGGGCTGGGCCAATACGGGTTCAACTTCAGACAAATCGATTGGTGGTGACTGGACCTCTACATTAGGTTGTGCCTCTACATCTGTGGGTTGTACACGCTCAGGCTCTGGAGAAGGGGACTTTGCTTTCCTCATCCCCCAGTTTGCACTGCCTCCCCCCGACAACCCCCGGCATGAGAACTTGTGGCGGGCCAGAAGCTTGGCATTCCAGAAGTGGTGGCGGCATTTCTGACAGCGGAAGGCATTATCCTTTAGGTGGCGCCCCCGGTGTTGCAGAGCTTTCCGTAACGAATTAGTGCGCTTGCCACACGTCTGGCACTTCCGACGGGACTGGCGTCCAGAACTTCTGGGCGGGTGTCTTATAGCGTGGTGGATCAGCAAGAAAGCCTTGCTGGCGTAGGTGGCACTGGGGCAGATGGGGCACGGGAAGCGCTTGACCTGCAGCTCCATGGAAGTGAGGTTAGTGACTTTCACAACTCCCCCAGACCACGACTTGATCCTCATGGCGCCACCCTTGACCCTAAGCTGGGCCAGCAACTTTTTCCTATTTAGCTGTGCCATGAATTTTCCCCTCCTTTTCTTCAGGATTATCAGTTTCCTGCGTGTGGCCTTACTCAGAGGGACGCCCACCAGTTTGCCATCCCTCATGATGCTGTGGATCACCACTCGTTTTTTCTTGCGGTGCCTTTTTGTCTGACCGTGCCGCCTTTGGTACGACTTTGAGCGGTACTGAAAAGGGGGCTGCTGTCCGCTGCCGCTTTGGGCCATGCCGTCATAGCTAGACGGTGTCCCTGACCCCGAGTCATAGTAGATCGGAGAGTATCCAGGGGCCTGGGAGGCCTGGGACTGACTGACACGTTGGCCATTGCGGTCAATGCTATGCTGGGACAGCTTGTGGCGCACTAGACTGTTGGAGTAGGCAAAGGACTTTCCGCAGACGTCACAGCGGAAGGACTTATCCAAGCCCACCCCTCCTCCATGAACAGTTTGCTGGTGAGCCGCCAGATGGAAGTGGTGACGGAATGACTTCCAGCACACAGTGCAGGTGTACAGCCTCTGAGAGGGCGTTCCAGAGGTTGGCGATTTATCTCCCTGTGAGTAGGAGTAATAATCAGAGTTTGCCGTGTTTCCAACTTGACTGATGGGCCCGATACCACCTTTAACCCTCCTTCCCTCATTGTCGATTTCCCCTTTCCTGTGCAGCTTCCCGTGCCTCACCAGGCTCTGGGCATAAGCAAACACCTTCCCACACAAGTGGCACTTGTAGTTCTTCTGGCCCGAGTGCACCGTCAGGTGCTTCGTGAGGTGGAAAGGCTCACGGAACGTCTTGCCACAGACATCACAAGAATGCGCCTTCTCACCCGTGTGGACACGGGTGTGGCGACGCAGGGTCTCAGCCCTCCTGAAACGCTTGGAACACATTTGGCACCCATACGGACGCTCTGATCCATCACCTGGGGGTCCTGGGCTCCTTCTCCTCCTCATAATTAAATTTGGGTCTCTCGAATCCCTGGGCTTCCTTAGCCTCTTGGGCTTGGTGTGGGGCTGGCTGGGGTGCGTCAAGGGCATTGTGGAGCCACTGAGGCCACCTGAAGTTGATGACGGGCCACCCATGTTACCAAAGCCTAGACCTCCAAGCAGGCCTCCAATGATGTCCCTCCTCTCTCCTTCTCGGCCCTCCGAGTTAATGTCGCAGGAAGCGGCAGCTGCTGCAGCGATGGCCGACATGGCGCTGCTGGTAACCTCATCCTCGGAGTCATCCAGCAGGGAGGAGAGGGGCAAGTGGGGCTGCTGCTGTTGGTGGTGATGGTGCTGCTGTTGGCTTTGGGGGTGGGGGTGGAGAGTTGGCGCTAAGGGAGCCTTCCTGAGGGTCTGGCTTCCCATGCCATTACCCAGTGATCCGTCTGAGGAGTACAAAGATGAGGACTGTGACCTACGGTAGTCATCCACCCCACCGCCATAGGATGACTGGTAACGGTTTCTGGAATAATCTGTGGCATACTTGTCATTTGACATCCCAGCCCCATCTCCGCTGCCTGACATTTTGCTGTTGCTGCTGCTGCTGCTGCTGCTGTGACCAGACGAACTTCCGGGTTCTCTGCCCCGGTTCTTGGAGCTTCGTGGGGGTTTGCCACAAGAACCAGATGCAGCGTGGTTGAGCAAGGAGGTACTCTCCCGGAAGCAACGGCCACAGGCTGGACAGCGGAAAGGCTTCTCATCGTGAATTTTCTCATGCCGTGTGAGGGATTCGCGGCGGTTGAAGGACTTTTGGCAGATGCTGCAAGCAAAAGGGCGGTTCTGGGAGTGGGTGACGTTGTGTTGGAGTAGGTGGCCCCTTTTCTTAAAGCCCTTCCCACACTCCCCACAACAGAAGACCCTCTCCGGGCTTGGGGAGTCACGGCGTTTCCTGCCATTGCTTTCGGGCGTCAGACCATGACTGCGGAGGTGTCGACGTAGGCTGGAGAGATGTGTAAATGTCTTGCCACATTCACCGCAGTGATAAAGGGGTTCCGGTTCTTGCCCCGATGACCCAGACGAACCCATTGAATTGTGGCTTTCTTGGGGTTTGGGCAGCTGTTGGTTACCATTGGCAACAAGCACGGAAGTGGAGTTAGAGGAAGGTTGGGCAGAGGAAGAGGACGAAGAGACGGCTGAGGAAGACTGTTGCTGTGAGGAAGGGGAGAGCATAGCGGAGTGCTGCTCTATTCCAACACCCCCGGATCCGCCTCCCACAAGCCCCGATGATGAGCTCTGGCTGTGCCCACTGGAGCTACTGTTGTGGCAGTTGCTGCTGCTGCTGTGACTATGACTACCATGGCTGCTACTGTGGCTGCTTGTGGTGTGACTCTCAGACTTTCTCTGGGGCAGGTAGCCAGCCATCGCCTTCTTCCGCCTGCTGCCTCCACTTGTCCTTTCGTGAGAGTCGCCAGATCCCTTCCCCGCATCGTCTTTTGAGAGGGAGAGATGGAGAGGCAGGGGGAGGGGCAGTCCGGCCTCCTGCTGCATCAACGAGGCTATCTGGTTGGAGGAGAGAACGGGAATACCTTGAAAGTCAAAGCCACCCAGTGGGGCTGGCTGTGGAGATGGGTGGAGCGGATGGGGGTGGTGAGTATGGCTATGCGAGTGAGATAAGGCATGAGGAGCCAACTGCTGTTGCTGCTGCTGTTGTTGAGGGGTTGAATGGCTGTGGCTGTGAGAAGAGTGAAGGGCCGGTGGAGGGGCGAGGGCAGAGTTGGAGTCCCCTTGGCCCAGTCCCAGGCCCAAGTGGTTGTGTGTTCCCTGCTGAACGAGGAACTGCTCCAGGCTGCTGTTGGTGGGAACACCTGACAAGAAGTACTGGTTGGCGGCCAACATGCAGCTGAACTGCTGGTGCAGGCTGCGGGGGTCAGACTGCCCGACCAGGGGAACGGCAGTGCTGCCTGAGGGGTTGTTGGAGGCCGAGGTGGAGGGAGACGGGGTGGAAGAGGAGGGACCTGAGGAGGGCTGTGGGACAGAGAGGCCGGGATGGAGGGGAGGAGGCGGCGGAGCGGAGGTAACCACACTCCCTATGACGCCTGCACTCCCTCCACCGCTACTCCCACCAAAGTCAAACCTCCCCATGCCCGAGTGGAGCTGCTCCTGGGCAAGAGCAGCCTCTGCCGGATGGAACGGACGCAAGAACTGGGGGTACCCCGCCGAGGAACTCCCACTGCCGCTGCTGCTCATCTTGCTGGACTTGCGCGAGCTGTGAGAAGACGAGGACTGGCTCTGGTGGGAGATGGTGGGAGGGGGCGGGGCACTCATCTTGGCAAAGATGGATGAGGAGTCGGCGAAGGCGTTGCTCCGTGAGCTCTGCAGGGAGCCCAGGCCCAGCCCAGAGAGCAGGCTCCCCGATGCGTCGGAACTGGGCTGGTGTGGTTGCTGCAGCTGCTGTTGATGCTGGAGCTGTACCTGCTGCTGGTGGCTCAGTTGTCGCTCTAATCCAAGGCCTTTGAACTGATGGGCTTGGTGTCCACTAAGCATTTCTAAAATGTCCATAGGGTATTTGCTAAACTGGAACATCTCCCAACTAAGCGAAGGGAGGTTGTCCCGAGCTAAACGCTCCCCACTGCTTCAACTGACCCAATTTGTTGCTGTGGAAACACCACAACTGCAACAAACCTTTTGAAATAAATGTAGACAAATATAAATGGTGATTCTGTAACTTTTTTCACTGTGATATTTCACACACCCTTATTCCTATTTTCTAAAATCACAGTGAGGTCCTACTAATTTTAAGCCTTCAAGTGCTTCCGTAGGATAAATCTGTTATAAATACATACTAAACATTTATATGGAAAAAGAGATACAATTTGTAGTGTTCTTGAGGGTCCTTGTCAGTCAACAGTATGCTTTGTTTCTTTATCTGCCCGACGGCATGAGTCCTAGGCTGAGGCGTGTCGACTGCTTCAAACGGCAAAGAAGCGTTTTCACTTCCTCTGCTGTCCCTCGATGAGTGTCTGTGGAAAAACAACAACGAATACACAGGATGAGTGAAAAGCCACTTGGTTTAAACCACATTAACCCTAGAGACCCTATTCTTCTGGGGCAAGCATTCTGTATAAATAGGACTAGGAGATCAACTTAGAGTTTGCTGATCTACAAGCTCACAAGGTGCGACTTTGCAATGTTTAGGGAAAGAGATTTGGTGTAATATGAAGAATATGAAGTAAAACAACTGCTATATCTGTAAATAAAGATCCATTAAACCATTATTAGTGTGGTTGCACTGGCAACCAGACTATAGTAATTGTCCCACTCTTTTTTGTTCTAGAGTAACCCGAAAGTTTGACATGCTATTTGTCCCACAGTTCGACCGGCTTCACTGGGAATCGTGTGCTTTTTTGCTAAGAGATAGTTTGTATAGTTGAATTGATATTAATTTATTAGATAATACATTTTACGATTGACTTAGAATGGGAAGATCGAAGACACCAATTCAAGTTGTTTTTTTCTTGGAGACCATAAGGCGATCGAGGCAACCACATATATACAGAATTCATAAAAATACATAGACGAACGGTGTTGAAATACAGCAGCCAAGCCTGTCGCATTACTAAATCACCTGGAAAGTATTTGAGATAAGCGCAATTCTTTTTTAAATAGTCATGTTGAAACATGTTCATATTACATACATTTTCATTTTCAAGTAGTGGAAATAACAGATAGTATATATCATTTATATGTTTATATCTGCCCTGTACTGTGCAATGTTTGGTTTAAAAGCAGAAAAGCCAAATATATTTTTTTGATTTTTAATGAATTAATTTCATGATCATGACAACCATAACAGCAACCCTGTAATCTTCTGTAGGCTGTGAAACATGTTAAGAAAGTGAGAGCTTTCACTTTTGGATCCTGTCGTCCAGAGGGGGTAGAATTTAGATTCCATAGTCAAGGAGAGATGGTTGGCTGCAGTAGCCAATAAACAGATTTAAATTCATACACAACTCAATTCCCACAAAACGTCTCCCAGAAAGGATCTACCAGGGTTTCCTTGTCCTGCTCTTTTCAGTACGTTTGTTTTCTTCCAGTTTTGCACCAGTGCCATAAAACATCAACGTGCCCACTCACCAACAGTGAACTTTCAGGTTATTAATTGATCCAGTTGTACGATGTTGGCCACTGCATCAGATGACAGATCGGATGAAACACTAATGGACCATCAGAGCTAGGCCTGACACGATTATGAAAAATAAGTTAAAATAACGCTCAAATAATTGTGATTAATGATTTAACTGCGTTTCTGTTGTTGAACATTGTTTGGCTTTTAGGCTTCGTAAGGTAAAGTTGCACAGGGCAGATATGACAAATAACTCACATTTATAACTTAACACCAAAGATTAAATATGACTCACGCTCAAGCTTGTAGATCTGGTATTTCCACTATTAATTTGTTGGCATTGTGTAAAAGAAATTAATAAATAGTGGAAATTGCCTTTTCGAAAATGTATAAAGATTTTTTCAACATGGGTATGAAAAAGACAATTATGCAAAATAATTGTATATGGGCTTCAGAATCTTTATAGAACCAAAACTCAAGTATACTGTATGGACTTCAAATATCCAGATTGTCCACTTTATAGACTATATACCAGTAAAACGCCTGAGGGCGAGAAGCAACATCGCACTAAAGGGCGAGGTCGCGTGCACGCATCCACCTGGGTGACAGTACACTGCTGGGCGAGCACTGGCACTTTTGCATGGGGTGTCAGATAAACATATGGAATTAATTCTGCACTGTAAAACTCAATGATTCAAATCAGTAATACTCTTTAGAGCATCACACACACCTAGCAAAGAATACGACAACTGTTCCCTTCTAAATACATCACCATGATGCGCCCTCACCAAGGGATTGCTAATCAAAATCCAGTGAAATGCTCTGCCACCATAACCTTGTGACATAAACAGCAACCCAAAGCCTGATAGCAGAGCGGTGTTAATTTGTAAAGCCTGTGAGCCTCTATATTACCATTTTCTTTCCATATGCAATATGGAGTGTACATTAAAGGGGCACTTCAACCAGTTTCAACCATATCTTCATATAAATCAGGGCTATTCAACTGGCGGAATGATTTTCTAACGGGAATGCCTTGAAAGTCAAAGCCCCGGGTTTTTTTAAGAGAGAAAGTTACAGGTATGATGTGATATAAAGTGCTAGATTAGCATAATGACAGTATTCCTAAATTATATTATATATCATATTCAAGGGCTTTTGGAGAGAAATTAGACAAGACTCCTGCAGTCCGTTTGTGTTTTCAGCTAGTGCTCGTTGACGCTCGTTCTGTCAAATAGGTCCATTCTAAGGTATAGCATATTCTTGTATAGACATATCACCCTGTGCTCATACTGTGCACAAATGTATTAGCCTACATAAATGTGTGACTTTGAACACAAAATGCATTTGTATTTTGTGCAGCCCTCCACACACAATCATTCTACAATTGTGGCACCCGAGCCCCGAACTAATCTAGTTGAATACCCCTGATGTAAATGGTCCATCATTATAAGGTGGTACAATTACATTTCCATCTACTTGTCTCAAATAGAACCATTGTTCTTGCAAACACCAAAAAAACGAAGATGTCACTGGGAGGCAGGTTTCTGAACTGCCCACAGCTGTCTCTGACTGACACACAGAGCAATTAGACAAATGGTAGCATCGTATAATGAGCATTAGTAAGAATCGATTAACGATTATATATGAAGATACAGTAGGTTGAACAAAGGTGAAGTGGTCCTATACTGCAAGTACAATCTGAGATGTGTGCTGGCTGTTTTCTCAAGTTTCATGATATTGTTGACCCATGCACCTTGAACTTTTGTTCAATCCAGAGTGTTGCAGGCATGATTCTGCTTTGCATTGCTTTCTCTCAGTACAACAAAACAGCGAAAACCTGTGTTGTCGGTCATAGCCTCCTCTCAGCCCTGGCTTTTTTGTGCCGTTTCATTACATCTATAGTAAGTGCAACATACAATCTTTGCATGTTGTAATGTTATACATTCATACAGTAACTACATACAAGCAGGGCAGCAATGGCTCACTGTCGATGTTTCATACAAAAAACATTTTGTTCTTAAAGGAGCGTGGGATAGTTCACTCTTCTTTGTGTTTATTCTTTACTGAAGTAAGTGTAGGACAGCTTGAGAGAGGGAGACAGTGCACCAAAGAAACAAAAAGAAGGTTTTGGCAGGATTTGATCCAAGGTCAGCACGGATACATGCAGCTTCGGAGGTAAGCGTCTTAAGAAGTACAGGACCAGGTACCTAATTTCTTCTCGCTCCCATCTATTCGGGGGGCATTAACCTTTCCTACTTATTTGTATTGCTTTTCCAGCTCATTTGTATTACTTATTAACCCATTTAGACCCGAGGTCGTTTAAAATCTAAATCTTAAACAAAGTTTTCAGAAAATCCTACATTTTAATTGTTTGTTTAATTGTTGCCATATACGTATATATTACATAACATCTAAAATGACACGGGTGCTTTCCCGGTTGTGAAGGTGTAATAACGTATAGGCATTTCCGGTCTTAATTTGGTTAATGCTTAGGTTTTACATTTCAGGCCTTCAGCCAATTGTCTTAACAGTGCACATTGAAGGTGAAGTGTTAAGTGATGGAAAGTAACTAACTAAGCAGGTTTACTCAAAAGGTATTCGAATACAGTTATTAAGGAACTTATACTTGAGCATGCAGGGCTCCAGACTGACTTTTTCCACAGGTAGCGCACTTTTAAGTTTGTAGCACCACCACAAATTAGGTAGCACAAGCACCATCTTTTTCTTTGTATAGCGGGGTATTAATACATGACCTTATCATGCCGCCACATCGGGCGCCATTTATTTATGTAGCGGTTTACACCATTAATGGTTTGAATCATGAAAACCCCTACAAAGGTCACTGTGTAAAAAACAGCAACCTACCTGGTTTAACTCAGTCAAAATGTAAATACTTCAACTACCTTAAGAAATTAAGTAGCATATGCGACCTAATAGGTCACACTGAGTCTGGAGCCCTGTGAGCATGTACTTTATACTTCTACTACCTCCGTACCACATCTTTAGCTACAAATTCATTTGTATGTTTGGATTATTAATATAAGACATTCATGGTTATCCAATTATGCCCCTGTCTGTTTTTTTAATTGCATTATTCACAAGCCGCATTCACGTGAGCTTATATAGATCTGCTATTTCTGAACAGGTTTGATGAATTTTGACAAATTGGTATAGTATATACCTTACTTGATGCCAATTCTTACAGAATTCTTAGAGAAATGCCAAAGAATTAGGCCTGTCTTCAAATCTATTCACCATCATTTCAAATTGATTATGATTAATAAACAATTAAAAAAAGAAAATATATCTACAAGCTCACAGTGTGTCATGTTGTGACACATTCCGAGCTTGTAGATTGGTTCAATTCTTTCCTTTTTTAAATATATTTTTGGGTCTTTTCTGCATACATTTGGATAGTACAGTGCGTAGATTGACAGGAAACAGGAGATGGGGAGTGACGCGCAGCGAAGGCTAACGCGCACTGTAATCGAACCCATGTGTTTTCTTTAATTGTTCATATGACAGACGTTTCATCAGACTGTCGAACACTGATGAAGGCTGGATTAGGGCTGGCATGGTTATGACATTTTGCTTGATGATTAACCCATTTAGGAATTAGACCAGATTCTACAATCTCTATCAGTGGTTCTCAAACGCAATGTCAAGGACCCCAACAATTTTATATGTAATTGGCCGCCGACCCCCATCTGAAAATATGTTGTTCCAGGGACACCCTCAGAAGCAAAGATTTGCCTTTAAAACGCTCTGCGAAAGAATATACATTCAAAGATTTGTGCCACATTTTCACGATTTTTCAAAAATAGAAGATTTACAAGCTTGTAGCACGGTACTATGTGCCGCTCTATGAGATTTGTTAAAGAATAACAATGCTTAAAACACCAAAAGGGGTTCCCGTCCTGAATGGGTTAATTGTCATTATTTATGCTTTGTAAATATAAAAAAATATTGCACAGGGAAGATATGACAAAAATAATATACAAAGAAATGACTGACGATGACAGTACCAGTAATAAAAAATAAAGTGTTAATATTTTATACTCAATGTTATGAGATTGCGACACATTGTGAACTTTTAGATCAGCTATTTTCACTTTTTTTTACTAAACTAAAACCTCTCAACATGGAAACGATGACAATTGTGCAAAATTATTGCGATTACCTAAAATAATTGCGATTATGTAGCACTTGTGACAGGCCTAGGCCGGATAGCCAAAATGTCTGTCATCTTCTCAATTTGAGGCATATGGAACAATAAAAAAAAAGACTTTGATCAGCCCTAGTGAGAACATGACCTTTTCCAAAAGGTTATTCCTCTCACAAACTCGTGAAGTCACGTAAATATTAAGAAAGATCCACAACTGGAAAGAATGGAAGAGCAGCTGAGAGCATACTGTAACATCCTAGATAAGACTACTGGGCTGTCGGCTCACATTTCTTGTGGGAGTGACACAACAGCATTATTAAGAAAAAGGTCTGTCACATCATCCAGATGTTAAGTTAACAGCTGCCAACACTGTATGAGCCACCCCAGAATAGAAATCCACCACACAATAAGTTTTTATTGCTCATTTATAATTCCATTTTATACTTTTGTGTACCATTGCCAATTTTGCCATCATGGCTTCGTGTCTCCCTAGTGTCCCTCATATATTAATAATATAATCCCTTATATTAACGTTGCATAGAAAGTGACGCCCTTAAGGCAGGTAAAATAATGGGTCACTCTATTGTCCACAGAGTCCAGAGGGAAGCATGTGCATCCCAACAAAAGTTCACAGGTGCTGAACTAAAATACGAACAGAAGTGGAAGCACACTGTATAATAGTTGTATTTAAAGTGGGCACGTTTTGACCCCAGCAGGTGTTCACCAGGTCTGACTCACTCTATTGCCCACCCAGCAATGTCACTAAAAACTGACATAGTTCATCGTTCTCCATCTATCAAAAGTCAGTTAAACTTTGTTAAAGTTTATAGTTGTCCACCTGTCCAAATCACTCATGCATTTTAATCTGTTTTTTAATTGAAAGACTGATGAAAAGTCTGCTGCTTCGGTCATGTTGTTAACGTATGCGTTTTGTTCATGTCAAGGACCCCCAAATTAATATTTGGGGGTCATCACAGCACTGTGTATGCGAGCTTGTAGATAAGCCATTTTCCGGGGAACCACCTCAAGGACCCCAGGCCTTTTTTTCACCACCGATACATTATAGACGAGAGGCATACAAACCCATGGCTCCGGCTACATGCGTTTCAAATAAAGTCAGTGTGTGCTGCTTGGTCCAACAAAGAATTGCTATTAATAGAGCAGTTTTCGCCCTAATAATGTTGGTGGGGGAAATTGGGGTGAATCAATCGATAATATAATAAAATGCTGCCTTTATAATGAATCAAGTTATATTTTGGGCATGTCATACCTAAGTGAAAAGTAAAAAAGAGAATGAGAATAGTATAAAATACCCTATTGTTAATCGGCGATTAATTTAGATGTGTGTGTGTGTGTGTGTGTGTGTGTGTGTGTGTGTGTGTGTGTGTGTGTGTGTGTGTGCGTGTGCGTGTGTGTGCATTAAAAAAACTAAGCTAATCGATAAAGGCAGCCCTACAGTTCATGGAGAAGCGGTAAGGGGTATTCATTTGCATGTGTCTGAGAAGTTATGTTTGGGGTCTACTCAGGCTTGACTTTTGTGAGCAGTGAGCACCCCAGTTAAGTTGCTTGATTCAGTATTTAGATATTTCATATTAATTTAATCAGACACGCCTCCTTATATAACCATGTTTTACAACTGTTTTGGAAAATGAAAAATAAAACAAAACACAAACACGGCCTCTTGCAAATTAAGACAATATCAGTCACCAAAACCAAGAATGAGTGTTTTCATTGAATCCAATATGGTTAAAATAGAGTGAGAAGTAAGAATGTACAATGGGTTATATAGGTGTCTGATAAAATAGAAATATCCAAATACTGATTCAAGCAAGTTAAGAACTGGCTGGAGTGAAACACAATGACCCCAAACATGTTTGAAAGTTACCAAAGCAAATCTAAATAATGAGAGGGAAAGGTGTTTCTGCAGGTAAACACCACCACACCACTGGCTGGTAACTGCTGTATCACGGGGGTCAATAACCTATGTTTTGATCTGACAGCATCTGAGGTGCTCCAAAATGTCACATGTGAATTCAGGGAAATGCATTACTACAAACACTCTGGTTTAGATCTGAATTAACAAATTATCAAACGTGCTATAATTTATCAACCAAGGACTGAACCCACCTCCTACCTGGACCCATCACTCATTTTGTAAATATCCCTATTTTTTTATGGTGTTCTTTTTGTCCTCCCCTACTCATTTAGGAAGAAAACTCATCCAAAACACATTTTGGCAGTACACATTTGTATCCACCAGCAATGTGCTGACTTGAATTCATATTATATTGCAAAGGACATGCTGTACCTACATCACACGTATGCGCAAAACATTAATTCTGTGTATGGTCTGGGCCATAACTAAAACAGCAGGACTGAACTGCCCTTTAAAAAGGCAAATGAATGGCGCCTTATTTTGACAAGTTGCATGGTGTTGTTTGTTTGCATCTTCTTACCAGCTCAGCTACAGGTTCGTAGCATCAAGTCCTGATGATATCCGAATCCGATGCAGAAGGAACGGGGATGCAATAGGGTCTCTTCGTCCGCCAACAGCACGTATCGTGAAGTTGAAAAGCCTAAAATAACGAGAATATTATAAACACGTGAATTACAAAAGGACTGAAATTATGTTATTTTTCTTCTCTTTACTCATCATCAACGTAAGCTAGCAGTCATCAATCACATTAGCAAGCGATAACTAGCAAATAGCTACATTTACCCCAGTGTATTAAGACATTTTCCAAGCATTAAGTTGTGCCTGATTGATATGTAATTGCGTGTGTGTCGCTAACAACAACCTAATACACGCTTATATCAGGCATAAAGGGAGGCTTTCCGTTCGCACAGCCGATACTAAAACACCAGCCATTAGCATCGGGGCTACGTAGCAAATTAGCAACCCGGAGGGGGGTGGATGTGGGGGGCGGCTAGCTAGCATATCTACTACAAAATTGTTTGTTTTGGTTTCCCTTTCCTTTGGCTGTTTGTTTACATTTTTCCTTTTTACCTCGTTGTGTGCAACACGACGGCGGCGGTATGAGGCCCAGACAGTGGAGGACAGTTATTATTATTGTTAAAAAAAAATAGGTCGTTGTTGGTTGGAGCCGGAGGTATTAAGAAGGTTAATTTAAAAAAAAAAACAAGGCGCGGGGTGAGAAAGGAGAACAGAACACGGGGTCCGTGCGTTCGTTCGGTTCTTAATATTAATGCATGCCGTGTAGAAGTCACCACGCCAAGTCAAGTCACTGCGGGGCCTTTTCCCTAGTCTCCGTCCAATATGGAAAAAGCCTAATGAATGTGTTGAAGGAGGAGGTGGACGAGGAGGCCTGCTCCGCCGCGGCGTCCATGATATCGGGGCCCGGGGAGACGGGGAGGAGGACGGAGGCCGTTTTTCCAACCCACTCACTCTATTAGGGAAGAAAAAAAACTAGTTCCGCCGTCGCGGCCCTGATATTATGTCCATTGTTTGGAGCCTAAAAAAAGAGGCCCCACGGGCTAACGTTGTTGCAAGGTTCCCCGTCTTTTTTTAGTCCTGTACGTTGTCGCTCGTGGGAGAAAAAAATCAAATAAAGCTCCCTGGTTCTTTTGTCCGTTTATGTTGTGTGTGAGTTCTCCGGCGGTTGCTCTTTACCTCCGCCCCGTGTCAGTCTCCTTTAGGAGCCTGCGTGTTGTTGCACGACTGCCCGCACGTCGCTCTTCGTCCGCCAGTAGCTAGCAGCCCGTCCCTCCGCCTGCCAGCCGTGCAGCCAGCCCAGCTACAGCCTAGGCTGCTCTTAGCTAGCTGTGTTAGCCCCCGTCGACTCCATTATGCTTCGTCCGCACGGCGGTGTCGCGCAGCAGAAAATGGCAGAGCCACAAGCTTAGAGTATATATACTCTAAGGCCACAAGCCCACAAGACGTCGCTCACGCGACGTCCTATGGGCTTGTGGCTCTGCTATTTAAACACCGTCGGGCGGACGAAGCATAAATCGTTTTTTTCCTTTTTTCTTTTTTTAGGCTAGGCTTTAAAATGGTAGTTTTCCTTTCCTGTGTGCTGAATGGTTCCGGGTAGTAGACCGTCCTAGACTAACACAGCAAGATTTATTTTGCCACAAAACCTAGTGTCCACTCTTGTCCTTTATTTCAATGGATATTTATCTAATCTCTTTATTATGGTGATGTCTTAATATGGGATTGTATCCTGCTTAATGCCATGAATAAATACAAACGCGCGCGCGTGTGTGTGTGTTAGAATTCTATTTAATCCATGAAGAAAGATATCATTACACTGCAGTCTCTGACTGTATATCATTACGCTGTGTGTGTGTGTGTGTGTGTGTGTGAGAGACAGTGAGAGAGAGACTGAGAGAGAGAGAGAGAGAGAATAGAGACGGAGTGAGTAGCTATTCCGTGTGTGTATTCACACTCAGTGTGTGAAATGTTAATTAGTCAATTAAAGATATCACTACTGGGCATACTGCATAACATTAGTGTGTGTGTGTGTGTGTGTGTGTGTGTGTGTGTGTGTGTGTGTGTGTGTGTGTGTGTGTGCGTGTGCGCGTGTGCGTGTGTGCGGGGCGGGCGTGCTGTGTGTAGTGTGTTGCCTGCTCAGTTTGCAGAATGTTAATTTGCATTCAATTATAGATGTCATTACAGCACAATATTGCTATGTAATAATCTCTCTCAGTGTGTCTCTCTCTCTCTCTCTCTGTGTGTGTGTGTGTGTGTGTGTGTGTGTGTGTGTGTGTGTGTGTGTGTGTGTACAAGCTTGCACATTGTGAGAGAGCCTATTTGTGTGCATGACAGAGGCACAGAGACAAGCATTTTCAATTAGCATGCATATGTGTCCATATGTGTATGCAAGTGTGCACTTATATCATGTAGGCTGCATGATTTGTGCACACACATGCAAGTGCAACTTAACACAGAAAATGATTAGCCGCACCATGAAAAAAATATAAAAGATGCATATCGTTGCTGTCGGGCAGAAACCTCTTATCTCCATAGGCACTATTCTAACTTTTTGTGTTTGTTAGTAAATGAATGCCCTGTCATACTACAGCATCACACAATCAATTAAAATCAGACAACAAATATGAGTTGCATATACCTCCTCAGTACACTTGCGGGTTCAGATGTAGTTCATGGCCTTGCACTACTCACCAGCCAACCCATTTCCTGTGCCGGTTGCAAATAACTGAAGAGGCATGTGCCCTCTCTGTTTGCAAGAGCACAGCACTCGCCAGTAGGAAATTGGCGCCACAACTGCAAACATTACATAGTAAAATCTATCTACAACTCCCCCACTTTCAACCTAGCAGTCCAAATCTTTTAAAAAAATAGCCAAAATAGCAAATCTACAAGTTCACAAAGTTAATGTGCTGTGTGAGACTGTATAGGGTGGTATAGGCTATTTCTTTCTGTATGAAATAGGATGTGCTGAAATAAAATGTTGATTTAGAATGTTGAATGTAGGTGGGAGTGGTATACAGATGTAGCTTGCCTTCGTATCATGCCTGGCTGCTGGCACTGGCTATTTGTGCCGTTTCAGAAGGTACATAACATTATGTAAACCATTATCAATTTATGTACAATTTATGTGCCACAATTTAGTGTATATATATTTTTTCCCCCCAGTTTTTCATATGTCTATGAGGTGACAGTACTTCATTAGACACCCTTGAGTCGTTTTTATGTGCAATGGTGTATTAACTTTGTATATTTAGGGTTTCTTCCTGGAGGCTGAACCCTTGACAGTCAAACGGGCCAATGAAATAAACAGTAATATAGTGGCGTCACACTATCAGCCCCTCCCCTAACCCCTCCCCCTTTAGCGTACAACTACAGTGTGCGGCTTCAGTTCAGGTGAATCACCACCCATCACCACCCACCAGGCAAACCAGGCATAGGCTACTTAATGAACTGGTGGGCGTGAGCATAAAAGCATGATTTTAACAAATACTGTACACTTTTTGGAAAAAGTTCTTCCTCGTTATATTATAATAATACCTGATGATCATGTTTTAGGGTGGAACTCCATATTTA
This sequence comes from Protomyctophum bolini, assembly GCF_963924005.1. NCBI lineage: Eukaryota > Metazoa > Chordata > Actinopteri > Myctophiformes > Myctophidae > Protomyctophum > Protomyctophum bolini. The sequence continues at coordinate 14,630,993 of NC_137878.1, forward strand.
CGGGGCTAGTGGGGACTGGAGTTGACGGGGCCGGAATGCACCTCCCTCCCGATATTATGATGGCTACTACTACTACTGCTACTATTGATTAACATTATTTGCTATATTAGATTTTTTTTTTGTCTTTTTAGCCTTTCAGTTTTTGTGCCTTTTTAGTTTTGTTTTTTGTATCTTTTGTTTTCTGTCTATTTGTGTGCTATCTTATTTGTTGTATCCATTTCGTGTATATACTCGATCTTTGTATCTATGTTTGCTGTTTCTGGACGGGGGGGGGGTACAAAACTGTTTTGACTGAACTGCTTGTCTGTACTCTGTAGTAACCTGTAAAAAGGAATAAAAACAAAGTAAACATAAAAAAGAGGTAATGCGGCGTGCAAGACAGGGCCCTTTTGGTGTAGGCCTATAGGCAAGGGAATAAAGGATGGACCCCTGGGCGACAGGTCAACAAAGTATAGCGTATTAAATGCTCTTAAAAATTAAACTATTTTGAACATTCTTTTACACTTTGGGTATTCAACGTAGTTTCAGGAGTAGAGAGACCACCCTCTGCTTATCACCTCCCGCCTTCACTCAACAGCCACTCCCCATACACAATCACCTGTATCCACTACATCTGCCTCCTCTCACCACAGCCAATCCCTGATGCAATCACCACAATATAAATACACCTGCAATTTCTCTACCAACTTGTTTGTTCTGCTTCACGACAGACCAAATATGGGTTGTGAGTACTGCGCTTGTAGATCGGCTATTTTAGCTATTCTTTACTTCAAATTTGCCATCCTCCTCCACCCCAACCTCCCCCTTCCACCTCGATTCTCTAGGAATCCAGGGGGGGGGATGACGGAGCAGAGACGACCAAGCGCTTATCCAAAGCAGCGCATCGATGGCTGTCAGTTCCACAGACTACGCCCTCACCCTGAGTCTCGCCCTACCTTGGGTTCCTCACCCCGTTCCACATTCAAATGTTTCAATACTGTTAAACTGACTGTTAAACTTAAGTAGAGGTGAGGTAGCTCTTACTAGTGAAGATCCATTTAAAATGCATCGGTCAATGTCATATCTCTGTCATTGTGAAATTACACAAGGCACAAACAGGTTTTTTTTATTTATTATCAATCAAACATGCGAGTTTTTATCACCAATAATCAAAGGGTTGCACGCATTTTGTGGGACCTTTGTTTTCAGAGGATTAAGCAGGAAACCAATCTGAGAACCTATCGGCAAATAAAGGAGAAACAGTGCCCTTTTTCGAGACTAGCAGGAAACCGACATATAATTAAGGGGGGTAATGATATTACATAAATGTATCATACACTTTATTCTGAGGTATGCAGAGTAACTTTGAGAATACAAGTAAAAGCCCATGCCTCCCCTCCCAAACTTGTGATAAGCCTGTGTGGCATACACATACATACTGTGAAACAATGCAAACGCTACATTTCATCTACTTGTACACAGTAACCTCACCCCTATAACTATTTTATGCGACCTGTACTCAAGGTCCTTATAAATGTATACACACGCGCACGCGCACACACACTGTATATTACAGGCACACAGGTTTATCAGGGGTCTCTGATAGAATGTAGATAGAAGTGAAAATAAAAACAGAAGACACATTAATTATACAACTCAATCTTCTTGTGGCACCACTATATCTCCCATCCTTTTTTTCTTAGATTTTTCTTGCAAGTTCTGCTCTTCTGTAGGCTAATTAAGGCTACAGTTCATGATGATCACTAATGCAGCGATTCCCAACCTGTCTGCCGGTACCCACCGCTGGGCCGTGAGGATACTGTGAGTGCCCCCCCCCCCCCAGATAATTGGTAAAACACCAAAAGTTTAATAGTAATAATTATGAAAACAGAGTTTTCATTGTGATAGAAACCTAAAAAGTATACAGTAGCCCAGTGATACTCAACCTCAGGCCCGCGGGCCACATCAGGCCCGCGGGACCATTATGACTGGCCCACCAATGAAAATCTAAAAAAAAGAAGAAAAAATAATCTGGAAAATGAAATAAAAATAAAGAAATCTGAATGAAGTTATCTTTAATTACATTATTATAAGTAATACTATTAGAGTTGTACTATTACTCGAACGAAAATAAAAGCTTGGGGGGGGGGGGAGATGCAATGCAAATGAAAGACATATACATGTGTATCCCTATTCCCTGACATAATTTTATAGCTAAACGGACAGAATTCTATTTTATTTGAATGATGAAACCCAGCTGCCATTAATAGTTGGAAATGGAAATGGAAATTGCGGAAATTACGGAAATTGCGGAAATGGAAATTGCGGAAATTGCGGAAATTGCGGAAATTGTAATTGCGGAAATTGCGGAAATGGAAATTGAGGAAATTGCGGAAATGGAAATTGCAGAAATTGCGGAAATTGCGGAAATGGTAAGTGCGGAAATTGCTTTGGAGAAGTGCTGGGCCCCACCCCATATCCAGAAAAGGTTTGGGAAACACTGCACTAATGTGTCCGCTGCAAAAATCATCGGGCCTATCCTGATCTGTCAGCCAGAGCCATGTCACAATACATTCTCCACCATAGTCCTTCTTAAAAATAATGACAGAACCACTAGAACCACTGTTGTGGAACAAACAAAGAACACACATTTGCAATTTTTTATGTTTTTCAGTTTCAAGTTGAATTTACTGTCATGTAGGCAGGGTTCGAGTATACAAGAGAGAGAGAGAGAGAGAGAGAGAGAGAGTGTGTGTGTGTGTGTGTGTGTGTGTGTGTGAGTGTGAGTGTGAGTGTGTGTGTGTGTGTGTGTGTGTGTGGGGGGGGGGTTCTTAACCACCTTATATTGTTGCTGTCGGGCAGAAACCTCTCATATATTCATCCTCATCCTCCCTATATTTATTTGTTTTTTCGTAAATGAATGCTCTACTTGATCACACTACGGCGTCACAAAAACATCAAAAGTCACAGATCTACAAGGTCGAAACACGAAGCATTTCGAGCTTGCCAATCTGCTACTTTTGTGTGTGTGCGTGCATGCATGTGTTACGCTCGGACGGACGGACAGCCCCACCAGCCAGGGACACACATTGCTGGAGTGGCTAGCACCACTCAAAAATATATGAAGAACTTTGACAAATGTTGCCCAAAATAGGAAGGCCTATAGGGTTTTAATGTGGTTAACATGTTATTGGTATTGGTTGGTATACATGTTCAATTAAATTGTTAAATTGTGATATTATCAAACATATGTCAAACATATCAGACAGTCTACATTTCCAAAAATAATAAAACATACGCTCCACCAGTGCTAAAAACTCATAACCAATGAGGGGATTTCAAAAGCAGTCCCCACCCGAGCAAATCTCTGATGTCATGTCCCATGGCGTCCATGAAACACACAAAAACCTATTTATATCATGTAAAAAATACATGAGCATCAATAAGAAAACAATTTCTCCATTCTTGGAAACACTACTTTTTGCAGATTCATGTATTTTTATTTTAGGTGAAAAGTTTACTTTTTCGCACTTTCCAATTTACACTTTGTCCTAAAACACCAAAAACCCTGAACAAAGTATTACCGTAACCTTTAAAATGTACAAACACACAAAGTGTGAAAAGTCCTTGCTTTGGTGAACGCCGCTCAACAAGAAAAGATGTGAGCGATGTCTCTTTTTTGTGTGTAATAATAATACTACAGGCTCAAAAAGTTTGAGATGAACATTTTAATGATCACAACTTGGGTCATCAAACGTCCCCTTGGCTTACTGGCTCCTAGAGGACACATCAAACGTCCCTTTACTGGCTCCTATATTCCCAAGTTGAATCAAATGAGGTTTCAGCATTCCTTATGAAGACATTGATTAAAAAGGTACACGTAACCAGCACGCAAATAAATAAAAAAACAGACGCATGTTACAGTTAACATGGCGTGATGTCACTATGACATCATCATCAACACTTGCTTTTTGACATCTTCATGCGTTTTTCTTCTTTTCTCTTTGATTGCATCAGCTTTTTTTCCTTCTCATTTAGGAATACAAAGGATTACTTTTTTCACTTTTCTTTTTTGAATTTCGCTAGAAAGTCAAATTATCAAAATCCAGGAGTAGTATATGTTAAGATTCACATTGCAATTGTAAGAAAAACAAAAAAAAACATCAAACAAAAGATATGCCAAATAATTATAATATCGATAACAAAATATTAAAGGATGCCACAATTTAATAGTTGTGAAACGTGAACACATGAACACATGTAAAACCAGAATTATTCCCTCCAGAAATGTCATACTTCCATCATATAATCCCCCCCATATGTACTGTACAGTTCAAAGGACCTCATAGAAGCCTAGTGGAAAGCAAAGGCCAATTCTCTTAAAGCAGTGGTTCTCAACCAGTGGTCCTTGAGGGGGTTCCAGGTGGTCCCCAACTGCATGATATAGACTGGAGAGTTGGTATTTAAATGGACTCTTATATAGATATTTAACTCTTGGGAATTAATTCAAGAGTTACATTATTGTTTTGCTTGTTATCTCTTCTATGGACTATGATCAATACAGCATGGAATTGTGGACAATCGTATCCAGCAATAACAGAATATTGTAAGTCTTGGGTCTGAGAGGCTAAATCTCATCAAATGGTGATCCGTGCCGTGGGCCGTGGCTCAAATGCCGAATAAATAGTGCACCTTGTTGTGAAAAGGGTTGAAAACCACTCTCTTAAAGTCATACTGTGTTAACGTTTTCAATTAAACAAAAGACATTTGTCATATAATCTTTCACTGGTATATTTTGTACAATAACCTCATTTTGGTTGATGTTTTATTTTTATTCTTTGACAATATCTCCAAACACGAATAAATAATGTTTTTATTCACTAGCTTCGACACTCCCCCAGACGAAACGATGACACTGGAAGTGCATTTATTTATGTATTTTACAGTTAATAAATACCATTTCTGATGTGCCAAAATATCGCCCGGGGGACTATAGGTAATAACCGGAACATTGCCAGAGGCATGGCCATACCCCCCCCCCCCCCCCCCCCCAGTGACACAGTGTCACTTTCCATCCACAAAGGAGGATTTAAATGATGACGGTCTACCTCATAGCCATACACTCATACCAATTAAACAAGATGACATAAAAAGCAATGATCAGTGTATATACCGTATTATAACGGACACCGATGATGGCGAAACAAAACGGAGCTCATGGCGGTGTCACCTTTTACATCAGATCTCACAAAGAGAGCAAAGTTTGCAGAATCTTCTTATGTGTTTGTTCTCTTTACCCATATTTAAATATTTATATTAAAAAAGTCAGGTGCATTTAGCAACATAGTTTATGCACACCCGTGTCTCTCCATATTAACACATAAGTGCGAGGAGAAGAGGGAGGGGGAAAAAATACATTTTAAAAAGCAGACACTGTACAGGCGACATATACACACACACATATTTGTTTTGTTATAGCCCTTGTTGTGAAGTGTCACATAATAAAGTATCCCTCCCCCATGCCCCAACAATACCCCATCCCCTTAACGTGAAGAGACAGACAGACTTGCAGGTAATACTTATGTGGCAATCGGTGAAGACGCCAAGTTATATGGCAGCTTTTGTTGTTCAGATTATGCGGCTAAAACCGCTGGCTAGCAACCCGGAAGCTTCAATTATTGGTCAGGGAAAAATGAAGTAAAACAACGGACGAAACAGTGGTTAAAAATTAACAAATTTGAAACCTACAAAAATGGCATGAAATGAAAGCGAATGAAGGGTGCACACTTCTGCATTTATATTACTAGTTATGGGATGACAAACATTTTGCACTGTGGAATAAAACGCTGTGTGTGTGTGTGTGTGTGTGTGTGTGTGTGTGTGTGTGTGTGTGTGTGTGTGTGTGTGTGTGTGTGTGTGTGTGTGTGTGTGTGTGTGTGTGTGTGTGTGACAATGAATGGCCCATCACACAGACCATTAGAAGAAAAGATAAAAATCAAAATCAAATGGAGGAAAGTCAATGATTGATTGTGAAGTGAACTTCTCCGGACTCCACCGGGACTGTAAGGTGAGATACTGGCGACACTGGAGCTCCTTAACTACTTAAACCCCTGCAGCATCCATACTGCGGAGAAAGCTTCAGCAGAAAATAGCAGACAGACAAGCTCACAACGCATTGCAACGCTTGCCGATCTGCTATTTTACTAGAAAAGGCCCTAGTATAGAGCCCCGAGGGACTCCGGTCAACCATATGGGGTATTTAAGTCCAATGTTCATTTGAGGAGCAGATGACATGGCAACCTCAAATATCCCCTAGGTCAGCGGCCCCCAACCTGGGGGCCTCTGAGGATATTGCTAGTGGGCCCCCAGATTATTGGTAAAACACTATGTTTTTAATGATAATGTAATAATAATAAAAAGATGTCATGGTATTTTCTATAAAACCATGAATTGTTGCCGTGTCAACTGGTCGATGTGGGTGGGCCACCAAATGCTTTCGGCACCCCCGATCCAGAAAAGGTAGGGAACCACCGCGCTAGGTATTTGTTTGTTTGTTTAGCAACAGTATTTCTCTCAGGAGTATACAGTCCTTACAGGGCATTAATAACATTACCAATGATAATATTACAGGTTAATTTAACAGGTTAATTTTCCTACAAAAAACATTTTCAACAACGTTTGGTGGTAGATATTAATTTAGGGTTCATTTCGATATATATAAAAAAGACAAGCCAAGCCACCTCGTTGCCTCTGTTCTCCATGTCCAAACAAACCACGCACTGCACGCAGGACTCAAAGACAGCGTTACATCTGTCAGAGCATCAGAGTACTCACAAGATGGCGGAAATCAACTTACGTATAGAGACTAGACTATACGTAATAGTCAACAAATTCCACCAGGATTCATCAATAAAAATCATCAAGTACAACATACTGCCCAGAATCCTGTTAAACCTCCATTTCAAATGATATCTCCCATGTTCCATATTGATGTTGTTTTTTTGCTCGTTTTTTGGGGTACTTAAATCTCCCCCTTTATACTAATATGGCTGAGTATTCTCTTTTCTGATACACAAAGTGACAAGGATGAATTCAATTGTCTAAGCTTATTAGGAGATAAGGTCAATTAGCTAACCTCTGTTGGGTTTCTTTACTGTGTGCATGTGTGTGTGTGTGTGTGTGTGTGTGTGTGTGTGTGTGTGTGTGTGTGTGTGTGTGTGTGTGTGCATACATGCGTGCGCATGTGTGCGCACATGTGTGGGGGTGGTGGCTGTCGTGCATCTCGCGTTCCTCAGACCATCAGTCTGACAGAGTCCTCAGGGTGAGTGAGTCGGCGTTAAATCTCGTCCTCCTCCTCCTCCCTTTCTAGCCACTCCTTCTGTTCATTTCCTTTTCACTTAATGTCACCTTCTCACTAGAGACAGACCGATATGTCGCTCTGGCCAATTAGATCAGCCTTTCTTTGACTTGTTTTGACAACGTCAGTATCGGCAATTACACGGGCAATGTGTCCCGATTTCTTTTAATCACCGTCAACCTTGGCGTCTCTGTTTTGGCATTGTCATTATAGGCGAAAATGTTCAACAATAGCCGGTCCACAAGATCTTGTAGATCTGCTATTTATTTAGAATTTTTCGAAAGATCTTTCTAAATGGATTATAATTCATTTAGCACTTTTTTGGGGGGACAAAATATGGGTCAATCGCTGGTGTAGGACTATTCCAAAATGGGGGTCGGTCGACATTGGTCGGGATCTCCTCCCCCTCTTCCTTCTGTCATTATTTGCGTGTCCACTTAGTCATACTTTCAAAAGCCGCTTCTTTGTCATCTTCTTTTTCTTCTTCTTTCCTTCTTTCTCTCTCTCGCTCACACCGTCACCTCGTTCTTGCTCCCAGTCCGCAGTCCCTGCCCTCCTCCTCCTCCACCTCCTCCTCCCCCGGGGATGTAGTGCAGCTGTTCGATGGTGTTCTGTCGCTTGGTGGCGAAAGCCATCCGCCGGGCGCCTTGATGCGCCCCACCTCCTCCTCCACCTCCACCTCCCCCTCCCATGTGCCCCCTGCCGCTGTGGGGGTCCCAGCCCCTGGCGGGCGGGGTGCTCTGCTCGTGCTCGTGGCCCGATGTGGGGTGAGAGTTCATCTTGATCATGTGGTGGCGGTCCAGCGAGGGAGTGGTGGCACAGATGTTCTGCTGGGACTGGGCCTGGCAGACAGACAGACAGACAGACAGACAGACAGACAGACAGACAGACAGACAGACAGACAGACAGACAGACAGACAGACAGACAGATACAGACAGACAGACAGGCAGACAGACAGACAGACAGACAGACAGACAGACAGACAGACAGACAGACAGACAGACAGACAGACAGACAGACAGACAGACAGACAGACAGACAGACAGACAGACAAGGCATTTAGCAGACGCTTTATCCAGTAAGTAAAGTAAACACATACAACAAATCGTTGCTGTCGGGCAGAAACCTCTTATTTCCATATTTTCCACCAGAAAGACAGACTTCTGTCAGACTTTTGACTAAAAGTCATATTTTAGTCGTCTGAAATGTTTTAGTTTGGTGGGCCTTAATGGTGGGATGTAAAGGCCGATAGCCCATCTACAAGCTCACAACGCATCTCAGTGTGACGCGTTGTGAGCTTGTAGATCTGCTATTTTCAGAGCGCAACACTGGTCCCTCTATCATTTTAGTCTAGCTTTTATTTGTTGACGAAATTGTCAATATATTTAGCCTTAGATTTAGTCATCATAGCTTAGTTTATATTTCGTTTTCGTCAGTGAAAAAAAAAGATAGTCGACAGACATCTTTCGTCAACAAAATCAACACAGCAAAAAGGGTTTCCTGCACAATGTTGTTGGCATGGCGCTGCGCCATGCTTGAAATAAATCGCTTAAAGCTTAAAAAAAAAAGGGGGCTAGTGAATCATGGTGTTTGTGTGAAAATGTCCAGTACCTCCCCTGTGCCTCCCCAAGTGCCACCCCAGTGTCTGCCCATGCAGTGCCCCCCAGTGTCCCCCTGAGTGCCTCCCCAGTGCCTCCCCAGTGTTCCCTCAGTGCCTCCCCAGTGTCTTCCCAGTGCCTCCCCAGTGTCCCCTCAGTGCCTCCCCAGTGCCTCCCCACAGTGTCTCCCTGAGTGCCTCCCCAGTTTGCCCCTGAGTGCCTCCCCAGTGTCTCCCCAGTGCCTCTCCAGTGTCTCCCCAGTGCCTCCCCAGTGTCTCCCCAGTGCCTCCTCAGTGCCTCCCCAGTGTCTTCCCAGTGCCTCCCCAGTGCCTGCCCAGTGTCCCCTAGTGTCCCCCCAGTGTCTCCAATAGCATTACAAGAGCAATAATACAAATGAATCTTACTTTATTAATCTTATTAACTAATGAATCAAATTAATGAATTAATTAATCAAATTTTTCGCAGCGCCAGAAGCCCCCCCCCCCGCGCCCAGCACCATGCCAAAGCTTTTTCACGAACACACACACACCTTATGGTTGTGGCTCAGACGGCCCATGGTGGGAACACCTCCTCCTCCGCTCACTCTCTTGTCCCCTCCTGCTCCCACCAGGAGGCCCATGGCCATCAGCCGCTCCTCCAGCCGGTCAGGGGACACCAGCAGCCTCTCTTGGGACCTGTGAGCATGATGGGACCAATAAGTGGTGGGAGACGTTCTCAAAGCTATACTAGCAACAGACGTGCAGAAAAAAAAAAGAAAAAAGCTTCTTTCCCCGAACAATCTGTCTGATAAGAAGCAGAACGAACCAGGGCAAAGGAAAACGTTGGCAAATGTCAGCGTTAGGAAGGCAGCTGAAGGTAAGTCACTTCAGATGAATAATTGAACGGATGAAAGTGATCCTATGGCTCAGCGCTCCTCTCCTCCCCTCTGCTCTCTTCTCCTGTTCCATTCCTCCTCCCTCGTCTCATTTTGTTATTGTTGGACAGAAACCGTTATCGCCATATTTTAATTCAACGTAACTTTTTAGTTTTTCATAAATTAACAGGATCTTACATACAGCATCACACAAAAGCATAAGTCGTAGCAGATTGACGCTCGTAATGCGACGTGAAGCGACACGTTTTGAGCTTGTAGATCTGCTGCTTTTGCTATTTTTCTTTTAATCATGAAAAGTAACAGTTATTAGTTATTAGCGGACATTATGAGGTTTACACCTGACAGAGATGATTTCCTCTCTCCCGTTTTTCTCTTGTTCCTCCAGTCCCCTATTCTCCGTGCCTCACAGTCACACACTCTATCCTCCCTCTCGCTCCCTAGTCTAATCTTTCCTCTCTCTCTCCCTAGCCTCTGGAGACAGACTGTGTTGGCTCACCCAACTTTCAAATGTGTCTTGCAAAGAATAAGCGCTGAAAATCTGAAGAGACGTACAGCGCAGATGCCCGCCTCCTGTATTCGTACTACAGTGAATCAAATGAGTAGTATTCGAAGATCCTGGAATAGTTATAGGGACTACTCTTTCCCCATTTGATCTCCTCTGCTCTCCCCTCATTTCCTTTCCCCTCTCCTCTCCTTTCACTCTGCACTGCACCCCTGGGATCATATGGGACACACATGCCAAGTTTGAGGCCGTAGAGAGACACAGGTTGTGTGAATTATTAGATAATACTATTGCTGCTACAATGTCTGAGTTACCAGAAGAAAACTATTTGACTTCTCTTATAACCCGTAAACAAGATGCAACAATAACTACAGTAGGTGCAAAACTCTGCTGCCCGCCTGCTCACCAGAACCCGATCCAGAGAACACGCGATCAGCGCGGTCCACCACAACGTTCACACAGTTAAACACAGAATTAAAATACCGATCACCACACATACAGGGCCCTCAACAACCAGGCGCCCCCTTCCCGCTCCCTCAGGTCGGGTGATGCCAACCTCCTGGACATCCCCAAGAAAAAGACAAGGAAATGGACCTGGGGCGACAGGCCTCCCGCAAAACCCACCTTTTCAGACTTAAATTCCCCGCCTAATTCTATTTATTTAACTAGTTATTCTCTCAATAAAGTTGTTTATTTTATTGTCTCCACCAGGCTGAAGGCATGGGGAAAGAGTATGTTTTGCAATCTGTCCGTCCGTCCGTCTGTGTACAGCTCTCCGGCACCGTTAACCCGGCCGATGCCAAATCTTGCACACACACTCCTTGGATGCCAACAATGAAGCTCTGCCCCAACATTTCCAGAACGGACTGTTATAGCGCCACCAGGAGGCAGACTTTTGAAAAACACATTTTTTTATATTACTTCTCCAGATTCTGTCTGCAAATCGTTACACACTCTATAGTCATGTGTTCAAGATGGATCTGTCCAATATTTCATATTCCGTCCTAATTGGATAACATTGGCTTTCAAAGTTTGCAGGATTGGCCCTTTTGAAACAAAAAGCCTCAAATCATGAACGCAGCGTGCAATTTACATGAAATCTTTCACATACTTTTCCACTAGGCTGACGAATATATCCCACCATTTTCGTTATAGCGCCACCAACAGGTGGATTTTTGCAAAACACATTTTTGGCACAAAATGCCTCAAATCATCCAATTAATGGTGTATGAACAAATGGCACCCTTTTCACATTGGCCTATTATAGCGCCACCAAGAGGCCACAACCGGACCTGACCTGGTGAAGACCTGTGCCCCGAGGGGCACTTTTTCTAGTTTGTTCTGTTCTACCAACATTTGAGTAGCAAGAAAAGCAGTATACAAATTGGATGTATTATTATTATTATGAATAAAACTTAAACCTATAGCCATCCAGGATAGCTGTGAATCATGACCATAAAACATTTGATTCTGTGAAAAATTATGAATTAGTATATCATATAATTAAATATTTACATTTTCATCCTGGATGGCTTGATTGTATAATAGGCTTAAAATAATTGATATAAATATCCTTGGAAAGGGAACATTGAATGGGGTCTCGAGGAAGGACGAACCAGGCAGGGTCCCTATATGCCCTGCCTGTACAGAAGCCCCCTCCTCACCTGCGTAGCGTCTGGGCCGTCTTGCTGGTGCTCATGCTGGCCTTGTAGTACTGCTGCTGCTGCTGGCTCTTGGCCAGGCGGGACAGCGCGTTGTTCCCCTCCCCGAACGCCAGCAGCTCGTCCTGCGACCGCACGCGCCGCGGCGGCCTGTCGAAGGCAGAGTACGGCGCCGCCGCCGGCTGCTGCTGGGGGGGCAGAGGGTACGGGTTGGGGGTGGAGGTGAGTTGGAGGCGAGGCCGCGAGCCGTGCAGGGGCAGCGTGCCCCTGGCGCCCAGCGTGTAGTCTCCTCCTCCTCCTCCTCCTCCTCCGTACTGCAGGTGGTGCTGCGAGGAGTGGAAGGACGGCGGGGCGTTGCTCCGCCGCTTGGACGAGGTGTAGTAGCCGGTGTAGTCGTCCAACTCTTTCTCTGGGGGAGAGAGAGAGGGATCAGTTTTATTGTCACATTACAGCTTTACACGTGTAAATAAGTGGGTGAAATGTATTTTTGTGCAAGTTCCTTTTTTTTTTAAATAATATTTGTTTTATTTGGAAAGTGCAATACAATACATATAGCATTTTTACATATGACACAAGAGCAGTTCCCAAGATTTCTTTTTTTTTCTTTTTCCCACCCCTCTTCCCTCCCTCATCCCCCCTCCATGTGGCACCATCTCCAATGTCTCTGTATAGTCCTTTTTCTACATATGACATCAGGTCCACACTCAAACAGGGACAGACAAGGCAGTATCACTTCAGGTTGTACATTTCAGAAGGACAAAAATAAAAGAGTGGGCGGAAAAAGACAGACAGGAAACAAAAAAAGAAAAAAACAACCGAAAAAGAAAAAAAAAACGAAAGTATATACATTTATGCTGAGGGGGACAAAAACAATATACTGTAGCTTTGGTCTTGTGCAAGTTCCATCATTCGTCATAGTTTTCAGAAAAGAAAAAAGGGGGGGCCAGGCAGACGGTGTGTGTGTGTGTGTGTGTGTGTGTGTGTGTGTGTGTGTGTGTGTGTGTGTGTGTGTGTGTGTGTGCGCGTGAGAGAGAGAGAGAGAGAGAGAGAGAGAGAGAGAGAGAGACAGAGAGATGGGGGTAAAGGTCCTTGCAGACTGATGCGTTTTTCAGAAAAACGCATTGGCCTGCAAGAACCATAAGTTAGAGATACGGCCAGAGACAGAGAGAGGGGGTCAGAGTGACAGGGTGCCACACAATGATAAGATAAGACAGGAGGTGAAAAAGAGACAGATAGGGTGACAGAGACAGATGAAGTGATGGAGAGAGAGTGCCAGAGAGAGAGAGAGAGAGAGAGAGAGAGAGAGAGAGAGAGAGAGAGAGAGAGAGAGAGAGAGAGAGAGAGACACACACACACACACACGCACATGTTCACACACACACACACACACACACACACACAGTAAGTAGTGGGATTCATTAACAGTGGAAAAGTGTTCTCCCGCCCTTGGTTCTCTGGACAGTGCACGGTAAAAACCTGAGTGTTTATTTAGCCCAGATAATACTCAAATGGACCTAATTATGCTGGTCCATTTGGGTTCCACTCTCCGAGTTAAATTAACACTCATAATTGTTACTGTGTGGATGCTTCGGGCCTTCAAAGGCATTTCCCCTGAAACCAGCTCCCCGAGAGCCAATTTAACTCTGACCTTTAGCCAGGTCTCTCTCTCTCTCTCTCTCTCTCTCTCTCTCTCTCTCTGCACACTAAAATACACACTGATCATTTAACTCTGACACTGTGAAAATGGACCCGGAAGGTTCGCCTCAGAGTAAAAACCAACACTCTGCATTTGACTTTGTTCTCTCTCTGCCTTCCCCCCTTTCTCTCTGTGCGTGTATGAGTCTGTGTGTGTGTGTCTGTGTGTGCATGGGTGCGTATGTGTGTGCGTGCGTGCGTGTGTACTGCGTATGTATCATAGAGGTATGTATGTATGTGTGAGTGTGTGCGTCCGTGTGTGTGTGTGTGTGTGTGTCTCTCTCTCAGGTTCTCTTTATTTTACTGTGGTATTTTTTTCTCAATTCAGTTATAGCTTTATCGACATGAAAGTTCCAAGAACCATGTTGCCAAACCCATCAAAGCAATGTACAGTATACTGTATATCTGTCCTCCATGCTTCCCTCCTGATGCTGCTGTGTCTCTCTCTCTCTCTCTCTCTCTCTCTCTCTCTCTGTGTTGTGTAATGTATGGTGGGGGAGGATGATGGAGACCTAATGCTCTCGTTCTAAGGACCAGTGCTGTAGGTTGAGCAGTGTTTTCCTTTTCTCTCGATTTCATGTAATATTGGTTTGAAAATCTACTTTGGCTTTATTGTCGGGCACAGTACTCTTTTGTTTTCTGAATTGTGGTATCCTGTAGTAAGTTAATAAAGGCCTCTCCCTGTCTCTTTCTCTCTCTCTCTCTCTCCCCATCTGTTAACCACATTACACTTACAATCTCGATCTCGATCGCCGGTTTAATATTAAAGCCCAAGACATCTCGGTGCAGAAGGAAAACAGGAGGGGACCAAGTATAAACTCATGTGGACCACCGATCGACAAAGTATAATAGTGAAAGAGGAGTGTCTCTCTCTCTCTCCCTTAATTTGCAAGACAATATTAAGCAGAAACAATACTGTCACAGTGATATCCACTCTCCCTTTCTCTGTCTTCCCTCGTCCCCCCCCCCCCCCCCCCCCCCCCTCTCTCTGTAGTGTTTACTCTCACCCTCCCGTGCAGCTTATATTATCTTCAGCACTCTCCCTGGCCAAAGATTGCAGACAAAGAGGCCTTTATCCGTGCCCGGCCGTGGCACTGTGTGCGTGTGCACACTGTGTGCGTGTGCACACTGTGTGGGTGTGCTTGTGTGTTTGTGTGTGTGTGAGAGTGTGAGAGAGAGAGAGAGAGAGAGAGAGAGAGAGAGAGAGAGAGAGAGAGAGAGAGAGAGAGAGAGACCATATAAAAAGAGACAGGTCTCACATGAAGCATTCTGCTCTAAAAAGCATCAGAGGCATATGATATGGTACACAAAGATTAGAACCACAGAATAATGTCTTCCTCTTAAAAAAATAAGTGACTGAAGCATTAAAAAGAGTATGCTAAAAGAACTGCAGGAAATTAACTCTCCGTGACTGGGGTTATTATTCCTTGGGTCTTTGCCAATGGTAATCATTAGAATGTTTTTTCCCCCATAACATTTTGGAAATATCATAGAGAGACAGCCAACAGCCATGTTCCCATGCTGTTATTAAAGCTGAAATTCAGGATTTCCCCGGATCTAACTGATTTGTCTCCCCCCTCTGGTGGCAAAAGGTATTGCAATGCAGTTTCTGATTCTCTCTGACTACAAACATGGTGCTATTAGCAGCCATTGACGATATTCGCACGCGGGTGAAATCACCCCTCAACGTCTTCTGACAGACATACTAGTGGTTGGAACATGCATCCAGCAAGCCCAACCCAGTAGTCACTTTGAATGGCACGACACAAAGCATGTACCGTATGTCAAACATTACTATTACTAACCTTACCCCAAACCCCAAACCTAAACATAACCGCAAGCAAGTCGCAACACATGTCGGACCAAACTTCACTTCTTTATCCGCAAAAAGTTGTTTGCGGTGGACACAAAAATGCGGGGCGAGGCTTCCCTCCCTCCCCCATCCCCTCCCATATGTATGTCAGAAGATGTTGAGGGTTGATTTCACCCAACACCACGATGCACAGACTGCGGCTATCTTGCCAGCAACTAGATGCAACTTCCCATTGACGGGATTCATCCAAACAGAAAAGTCCTATCGTATTAAACAACGTCAAACTCACCAATTATCCTCTTTGACTTTCAATCTGTAAAGTATTTGTTTCATACAAATCCACCGTAGACATGTTATGAGCTGCTTCCTGTCAAGAAATTCTGTGCAGGTTAGTGTCAGAGTTTGGGGGTGCTCGTTGGATATCACTCAACAGCCCTGTGTACCACCTGTTTTGAATTTGCACATAATGCAGGAGGCAGCAGGAGGTTGCTTTACTAAAAAAGAGTGCTTCCAAACTCCAATACTTAAAAAAAAAAAAAAAAGATCACCTGCAAGGAATTTCTTGACAGGAAGTAGCTCATAACAAGTCTACAGTAGATTTTCATGAAACAAACACTTTGCAGATAGAAAGAGGATAATTCAAGCTTTTTGCACAGCTGCAATGTTGGTGAGTTTGACGTTTAATACAATCAGATGAAAGGTCAATGGGCTGTCAATGGGAAGTTGCACCTAGTTAGCACCTTGCTGGCAAGATGGCTGCGGTCTGAATATCGTCAATTCACCCTTTGTCAAGTCCCGCCCGTGGCTGTGCCCCTCTTCGCACCCGTTTCGTGGTTGGACAAAAATGTTCTCTCTCCATCCACTACCATTAAACTTTAAACTAAAAAGGAACATCACAGATGCAGCATGGTGACTGGGCATATCATGTGTGTTTTTAGTTTTTTCCCAAAAAGATGTTTTAGCAAACATAAACGGAGGAAACAGGGCGGAACAAGGCAGAAAGAGCCTTCTGGTCTGTCTGTCCGTCCGTCCTGCGTTAAAAAGGAAATGTTGCATTGCGAGCTTGTAGATCAGCTATTTTCGCCATTTTTGCACAGTATCATTGTACAAGGAAGTATAATACAAAGCTAAGTGATTTAGTCAATTATTTTTAAAAATCGATTTGAATTGTTCCATGTATTCGTTGATAATATATTAAATAAAACTGCTTCTCAATTATTGGCTTAAGCTACGCGAGCGGTTTCAGATTATTAAATGTGGTTTAATTGGCCATCCCGATGTCAGACGGTCTGCACGTCCTCCACACAGGGCCTTGACATCAACGCGTTAAAGTGTTGCTCCTCTTTGATTGAATCGAGATAATAAAATGCCCTCGCATCTCTGGCCCTCACCTCATTACTGCCTCCACTTCCATGTGTATACATCACGCACGCGCACACACACGCGCACATGCACACACGCACACACACACACACACACACACACACACACACACACACACACACACACACACACACACACACACACACACACACACACACACACAGGCTTGCACGTGCATATGATCTCCCACGTAGAGACCATCCATCATCCAGCCCCCTGCATGCTCCATCTGAGCCCACTCCACTCCCCTCCCCCACACGCATGCACACACTGCCTTCAGAGAGAGAGAGAAGGAGAGAGGGAGCGAGAGAGAGAGAGAGAGAGTAGTCTGGCATGGCCATGGCCAGACTAATATCACTGAGGGCTCTTCGCTCTTCTATTTCAATAATTATTTTGTATTTTTTCGCATTGGCAGATTCGTGTGGTTTCCACTAAAACAGACAGAAAGCAGGGAAGGAAGGAAGGAAAGCCCATGCAGCATGAAGTGAGCGGCGCCTTTGATGAGTTGATCTGCTGCACCCACTATCAAGTATTAGATGATGATGTACAGAGTATGCTAACTTTAGCCTCAACTACGACAGTGCAATGCAACACGTTCTGCAGTTATTCTCACTATTATTATGTACGCCACGATTTCACAATGAAGTATATTTGGGTGTGTGTTTTTTTATCGAAAAAAGTAAATAAAAATATGTTTTTCCTCTTTATTCATTTAAATATAATAACAATACCTGCTTCTCGATTATTGGATTAACCTAGATGAGTTTGGATGTTGTCAGTATGCAACAATATGGTGCGTGCCGTACACATGTGCGTGAACGATGAACGTGCATGTATGGGCGTACCGCTCGCATGCGCGAACGTGCACATTCATTTAAGGGTCCTGGTGTGTGTGTCCTGGTCATCGTATTTACAGCATCTTTACCTCTGTCTCTGTCGCCTCCTCTTTTGCCGTCTGTTTGTTTCTCTTTTGTGCACGTCATTATAGGAATAAAATAATAGTTATACAGTATATAAATATATGTAAAGGGCGTCGGGTCGGGGGTCTAACCCGCGGCACACTGCCAGGCTGGATTACCAGCCAAGGTGCCCAGACGGCTATACGCCAGCCGCCCGGGGACAAAATCTCACACACTATTAAGGCAGCTGGCGGTTCCACGTGGCCACAAGGAGCGTCACTTTGTGCCACACTGCTAGTTTGTACGTCTACTATTTTATTTTATTTTTTATTTTACATTTTTGAACACTCTTTGACCCGTTTTGGGCGGGAACCCCTTTTGGTGTTAGCATTACGTTATGCTTTAGCTATTTAAAAATAGCAGATCTACAAGCTCACCGAGTGGCGCGCTACGAGCTTGTAGGTCTGCTATTTTTGAAAAATCAAAGAACCACTGACAGGTCTAATGGGTTGTGTAAAACTCACCCAGTCTCTTCAGGGAGCAGTAGCGGCTGATGTCAGGCTTCACAGCAGACTCGTAGGACGGAGGCAGCTGGGCCAGGTTGTGGAAGGACTGAGAGAAGGGCTGACGCTGCTGCTGCCCCTGGTGGTGGAGCATGTATTACAGTTAACTCAAACTAATCCAAAAAGCAACGCTGTGTCACTTACAACGTAGCCATGTGTCACATGGAGCGACATCATGATGACGCTATATATCCAGTACAATGACGTTATGCCTTTTCATTACAGGGACATTGGAAGCTTGCCGTTAAACTTCGAACACCAAAACTGCCGCCACACGAGATCAGCGCCCGTCACAATTAATACAAAAAATGTCCAATATACTTCCTGCACTATGGCTACAGTATGTGTGTTTACAAGACAAACTATAACGACAAACTAAACTCAGAGAAAATGTCCTTTATTACATTTTTGTCCCTTTTTAGGCCCAATTCTTGTAATTGTTTTTACCTTGTTGCATTTTGCCCAACTAATGCATTTTACAAAAATAAAATAAAACTAATAAAAACTAAAACTAAAACTAAGCCTTAAAAAAAAACGAAAAAAAAACGAAACTAGCTTGAAAAACCATAAAAGGCACAAAACAAAAGAAAAAGAAGCAAAAGCTGCAGTCCACTAACCTGGTGATAGAGGTGGGTGTGGTGGCTGCCGTGCACGGGTCGGGACAGCGAGGAGGAGAAGGAGGTGGAGGTGAAGATGGTGTTGTTGCTGTGTTTGCTGCTGGGCAGGGTCCCGCCCCCTCCTCCTCCCAGAGCCAACGAGCCCGCCGCCACCGGGAGCTGACTGTTGTTCATGATGCGTGTAGGGGGTCGCTCTGCGGGGGGAGGGGGGGGTACATTTATAACATCACAGATATATGCTCATTCACATTGATGCCAAAAGCAGAGCCAGTCCGTGAAGCCATACACATACAGTACATATCATGACTTTTACAACATTTACATACATTATACATACTGTATGCAGTAACAGACATTCTCAAAATAGGGTCATATTTATAATGACCTAACATGTAGTGACATTTGCAAATGTCCAAACATAATATTTGGACATTTGCTATATTATAGGTGCATTTGACAAAAAGGAGAAGCACACGTAACATTCAAAAGAACATACGGTATTATGCCTGATTTACACTTGATTGTGCACCAAAAATGTCGATTTACAGGCTCAAAATGTGTTGTGTGGGGAAAAAAGGGCTGTGCTATGAGCTTGTAAATCGGCTAAATATTTGCACAAGCATAAGCATAAATCACCCCTTAGAATGACACACAAACATGCCCATTGTTTGTTTTTAAGGGTGTCACTTACAAAGAACTGATCTACAAGCTAACATGCAGATCACTTTTCTTTCTTAAATTTATGCAAGCGGCAATAGTATAGTATATTATAGTATTGTGCACGGAAGAAACGCTGAAAAATGAATTCTACAGGGTGTCCTTGCATGGACAATTTGGAAAGCAGCAACACGTTGTGCGAAACGATATTTATGAACTGTAAAATGAATACATACATTTCCGATGACTGACTATATGTCATTTTGGCTAGCGTTTAGATACTGTAGGACGGTTGTCAAAATACACAGTTACAATTGTGAAAAAATATACCAGTGAAAGATTATATCACACGGCATGACTTCAAGGAAAGAGAAGCGAGTTCCCTTCTGATGTCAATAAATCCTTGACAGATACAAATGCAGAAATCATTGAAAAGAATAATTGAGAAGTGTTAATTAGCACCTCCGTTTAAATCCACCATTTGACAAATTAAATACATCGTTTGTTATTCATGCTGTGACAAGAGACTCAATGTCGGTTCTTTTTCCAGTGGAGTAATTATGAGCTGTGATCTGGTTCAGATTATGAATGCACATGTAGCTCATTGACAATAGACAGTAATGGGCAATGAAGGCCCATAATGTCTTCTTTAACAGGAGACCAGGGAGCCACCATGTTACGACCACTGCAGGAACATTAAAGCAGTGCTGTACCTTAAATTGACAATTTGCATGGACAAAGGGGAGGGATGGAGTTGTGCTTTCTTTGAAATGTACCTTTGAAATGCATACCGTTAATAAATACTTCAATCAATCAATGGAGGGAGGGAGGCGGCCGGAGGACGACAGAACTATGAATATATCTAGCTGCAGAGTTCAGACATATCACTGTTAATGTAGGCCTACAACTAATATATCTAACTGCAGAGTTCAGACATATCACTGTTAATGTAGGCCTACAACGAATATATCTAGCTGCAGAGTTCAAACATATCACTGTTAATGTAGGCCTACAACTAATCTCAAGAACAGATTCCGGGCTGCACTTCCGAATCTGTCGGCAGGGACATTCAGAACGTGTTGACATTGGGGATTAGTGGAATGAAAACAGAAGCGCCCCATGCAAGACCGAGGGCGGACCGAACGGGCCACCATCCTGTTATCCACATTCTATTGGGCAGTGCCCCCAGAGGCAAATTCAAGGAAACAAACAGCTTTTCCTCTTTTCTTGCCAATGGGTTCCCAGATTGATGTACAACCAATGAACTAATTTCCCTAAAGGGAATGACAGTAATTGTGGTATGTTTCATGTAGGTGTAATTGTGTAACCAGGACACCGAACACTTGCACTTAAACTCTATATACTTTGCGTCGCAATCTTTCTCTCTTTTTTCTTTTCAGATTTTTTTTACAAAATGTTTTGAAATTCCCACCGATAAAGACATACCCAAACGTCATGCTGGCATATCTCAGCCCCCCCTATGTTAAAAAGAATACCCCTGGTTTCCATTTCTCACCCTTTGGTTTGCATTTGGATATCAATGATTTTAATCGGTCATTTTTGGAGCCAGAGCTCCAAAATCTCTTCCAAACCTCGTCACCACGGTCTGCTGTATGCACTGGAAAAACACGTGCATGACATTACAATTTCAACAAACAAAACACAGTTTAAATGCATTTTCATATTTCATATTTAAGAGGGGGTATCCTGGTTTGACACTTTTGTTCCTTTTTTTCCCCTTCTTTTTTTGTACAGCTAAGATGGCTGCCTGCGTTATTTCCATAACACAGTCAGGGAACAGAGCACAAGCACAGGTGTGGACCAGTGGTGTAAAGTAACTAAGTACATTTAGTAACTAAGTACAATTTTGAGGTATTTGTGTATTTCAAATTTCCAATACTTTACTCCTACTCCACTACATCTCAGATCGAAAGATTGTACTTTTACTCCACTACATTTATTTGAAAACGTTGTATACTCTGTAACAGAGTATTTCTATGTTGCAGTATTGGTACTTTTACTTGAGTAAAACATGTGAGTACTTCTTCCACCACTGGTGTGGACAGTATATATGACTCTCAGGGGAGTTGGAATGCTCAGAACAGCCCTAATAATGGCCTCTGCCATGGCAACTGGTCAGACAGCCACCTCATAGAATATTCTAGGGCTACCATCATGATTTCTATGCTGCTGCCAAATGATCGCATTCTATAGCAGGGGGGGCCCCAAACCGTTCCCTGCCAAATATGCCCAAACAGCACCCTATTGTGACGTCACAAACACCAAAGAAAATAGCGAAAATAGGCGATGTACAAGCTCACAATTCAAGGCACGGTGTAAGCTTGTAGATTTCCCATTTGCGTTATTTTGTTTTGTTTTTTGTGTGAAAATGTTTGACATGGACATCTTTGAACACCTGCGTTCAGTCACAGTTGTTGGAGCTGATATGTGGATTTCACGTCTGCTATACAATTAACAGTGGTTCTCAATCTTTATTTATATTTTATTATTTTAAGGATCACCATAACTCTGAGAGTGTACAAATGGGACCAAAACTGTAAGGGGTCCCTAGACCTCACTTTGAGAACCACTTCAATAATATGTATACAATATTGTAGGCCTATGTAGGATTCAATTTGTGTTGATCAAAACGTATAATAATAAAGGCCAAAAATGATATAGATCTTTTTTCTAAATACAGGAATCGTTAAAGGGAACCGTTAAGGAATTTGATTAGAGTATAACCTTTCTTCTATAATCTATCCACACTTCTGTTTGTGCTCACCACTGTACAGTCGATGCAAGCTGGTCAACTCATGTATTATGTTATAAAACCTTGTCAGTAGCATCCCCCCCCCCCCCCCCTCCCCAACGGAGCAGCAGAATCCAAGCATGCGCGTGCGCGCAGCCTTCAAGCCAAGCCAAGGCCCTGGCAATGTGTAGGCACTAGGCAGCTCCCGTTGTTAAGCGCACATGTTGCGAATCACTGCTACACAGATAAGAAGAGGAAGCACACTTGGATAGTTGTAAAGCAGGCCAGCAGTGGAAAGCAGACGGACAGGCTGTACGGAGGAGCGGTGATTGGGACACAGGCCACAGACTGCAGGAGACTTGTACTTATCCAGCTGCACTACAGTATGTCACTTTACTCCTCTGCCCGGATTTGAACCCGTTTTCCTGCGCATTAATTGAATCTTTGACCATCAGGTCAAAATTCGTGTCAGATCCGGTGTCTAGGTGAGACATATGACCTTTGAACTGAGTGTTAAATGAGATTATAGAGAACTTTGAATTATAACAATCGCTATAGAGAATATTGGCCAAGTATGGCTTAGTTAAACTTCCGGTGACCTACAACTAAATATAAATTTTTGCACTTAAGACATGGTCCTGACCGCTACAGTATATGTGGTGTGTCTTGTTAAGTCAAGGGGCAAAATAGCAGATCATACCGCATAGCACCCTTATTTAAAATATAAACACTACCCCAGGAGTTAAATAGTTAAGTGTTTACACTCAGAGAGACTTGTAAAAAATTGTTCTGCGTAACATGGTGGCGTCATTACTTTATTACTGCCTGGAAATGAGACGTGCAAAATAGGTATATATACAAATGGAGCCAAATGTGTACACTGCATGTCAGACCCGTAAGGGTCCATTTGGCCCCATACTGAGAATCAGCGTGTTAAAGTTCTTCCTCAGCATCTGTCTGTTTAATATTACCCATAATGAATGACTTTGCAGCTCAGCCCACATCAATATCTCACATTCCTCTCATTCAGAGTGTTGCTGACTACTACCAACACATGTTGTTTTGGAAAGCAACATGAAAACCAAAGCACAAGCAAACCCACAGACACGGAACGTGTTGCAAATGACACACTAGTGATTACAACAGGAGTGCAGGACTGGAACTGGTTCATATACAGCAGACACCACCAATAAGACAGACAGACACACACTGTGTTCAGGAGCGAGTCAGCCAGCCAGCCAGCTAGCTAGCTAGCCAGTTGGCAGTGGTGTAAAAACAAAGTACTCATGTTTTTGGACTTAAGTAAAAGTAGCAATACCACACGCCTCTTATGCTGCGTACAGACGGGCAGATACAAAGATACAGTCTACCATTAATTTTCAATGGAAGCCAGCGACGTGAAGTTACAAAGCAAATCTGACGTTTGTAGCTGCCACATAAGATTCAAAGATACACATAAGTTGAACTGGCTTCAACTTCAGATACAAAGCGACAAATATGCTGAATCTTTGTATCTTTGCATCTCCCCGTGTGAACACAGTATTAGATGTACGTATAGGAGCGGAAGCATAAAGTACCAACGAACTTGAAATACCCAAGTAAAGTAAAAAGTATCTTAAAAACAAAAGTGGGCTACGTATAAGTAGCCCAAAGTACTTGAGTAAATTGTCTATCGGGTGGAAACCAGTCATGTCCAAAATTGTTACTATTCAGGATTCAAATTCAAATCTAAAATCAGCTAAAGTAGCAGATCCACAAGCTCAAAAGGTGTCGCTTCGGGCCATGTTTCGAGCTTGTGGATCTGCTACTATTGAAGCTTTTGTGTGATGATGTGATCAAGTAGGGCGTAAATTTATATTTAGCTGTCATCAACCCCATCTGGTGGCTGACCGCATCAGGACCGCCACTAGTTCATTCTCTATTGGGACCCTATTACTTTGAAAGCCGTTTCACTCGGAAACCGAGAATCAGGAAGTGAATAATCGCTATGTAACAGGTTCCGCGAATGTTACGTACTCAAAACATGCATTTTGTAACCGGCGATCATATCGTTTAGACAAATGAGGCCAAAAAGAAGAATCTGAGATATTACGATACTAAAAACTGCGTTCCCATAGACAGCATAAGCCAGTGGAATTGTCACGTTTTTGATTCGCACCCTGCGCATAGAGATACTAGAGAACACAGTTGTCAAAAGGCGATTTTGGCTGTAAAAGAGTAAAAAAAATAAACACAAAAAGTTTGCATATGAAGATAAGAGGTTTCTGCCCGATAGCGACAAAATGTACTCAGTTTACTTTCCACCACTGCCAGCTGGCCAATCAGCCGCTTAGTGAGACTGCATCATCAGCATGGCGTGCCGCTGCCCGGTGGCGTGCCGCTGCCCGCTGGCGTGCTGCTGTGAGACTCTGGAGCTTTTCTTTGGTTCTTACCGATGGTGGCAGAATGTTTGGGGCTGGACCCAGCACCCTGCTGCTTAAAAGGGTGTTGCAAGTTCCCAATCCCAGCTGCAAGAGATCAGAGCCAACACATACACACTGATGCTTCTCACAGTGGAGACACTCTGGAGTTATTCTGTCTGCATGTGGCGCGGTGTGTAGAGTAGTGGTTCTCAGACATTTGATTAATTTCAAGGATCCCCATAACTCTGACAGTAATCAAATGGAACCAAACGGACCCTGCAACTAGGGTACATTTGGCTCCATTTGTATACTCTCTAAAGGCTCATAAGAGTCAATCTCCACCCCCCTCAAGGAATCCTGAGGCTACAGTAATGGCTCGCCAAATTAATATATGCTCCACAGCACTTTGATTACATATTTATGCCGGGACCCCCTGGAAGGAACCCCCTCCCCCTTTGAGAACCACTGCTCGCTCTAGTGTAGAGATTAAGACAGGAAGAGACGAGTAGAGACAGAAAGGGACAGAGTGACAGAGAGAGAGAGACAGAGAGAGAGAGAGAGAGAGAGAGAGAGAGAGGCAGAAGGGGACAGAGAGAGAGAGAGAGAGAGAGAGAGAGAGAGAGAGAGAGAGAGAGAGAGAGAGAGAGAGAGAGAGAGAGGACAGAAAGGTGTGAGTATAGAGACAGAGAGATAGAATGCGAAACAGAGAGAAATACCCAGTCTAACAGTGCCCAACCTTTTCTAGATCACGGCCCACTTGAAAATCTGACCATTTAACAGTGTGTGTGGCCCACCCATCTGACCATTTAACAGTGTGTGTGTGTGGCCCACCCATCTGACCATTTAACAGTGTGTGGCCCACCCATCTGACCATTTAACTGCCATTCCGCTGCTGTGTTAAGTGGTTTATTGATCAATCGATCGATTGTGTTCCTGCTTTGATCAATGGATACCTATTACCAATGTATCCGTATCATAATTACAACAATATAATTTTTCATTTTTGTCATTATATTATAATTCTTAGTTTTTTGCCAATTATTCGGGGGGCCAGTTGCAATATCTGCCCACAGGTTGGGAATCGCTGACATAGGGAGAGAGAGCGAGAGAGAGAGAGAGAGAGAGAGAGAGAGAGAGAGAAGCAGCAGAGAGACACCACACACAATACAACCAGCAGAAGATATTTCTGGAAGAAATAAAATAAATTATTTCTCAAGTGACAAATGGAACACAAAGGAAACAAGCCCCCTGGTGATTTTTGTGTTATCCTTATAGCATAACATTTGACTGTACTACCTATAACTTGTATTAAATCAATACACACAAAACACAGTAATTCACAAATTATTCACATCATTATTGGTTCCTACCTCAACTGTTGTTGAGGTAGGAAGTTACTACAGAGCAGCTGGTTGGGACAGGAGCTGGGTTATAGAACAGTATAAAATTACATTTTTCAACTATGAACTACTAACTTTCTAGGTAACCCAGAAACCTCCATAATAACCTGAAACTAGTTGTTTTGTTTGTTCTTTTGTGTGCCAGAAGCACCCTGAAGGTAGGAGAAAAAAAGAAAGTGAATATAGCTGATCTACCAGTAGACGCCCTGAGGGCGAGCACGCATCGGCCTGGGTGACAGCAGACTGCTCCATATTCCATATTCAACATATGGAATGAGTTCTGTACTGGCCATATATGTCTTCAGTGTACAGGGTTTGATGAGGCCAGATCAACATATGTCAGAACAGGTCAGCTCCATATATGGAGATCTAAGGGTGGCAGCGGGGCCAGTGTCTTGAGTGTACAGGGTTTGCTGATGGCCCAGGTAGGGCCGGGCCTTCATTTTATGGCTATAGCGTCATGTACTGTGTAGTGTACGTTTTCAACCAAATTTGACCAAATATTTAGGACAAATATCGAACTTGAATCAAAGTGTTGAGTTGAATATAAGACTCACGTATAGCCTATAACAGCTGGTATATCTGCTATTTGACCTATAGCAGATATAGTTGTGTGTGAAATTCATATTAAAACTTCAGCTTAGTCGAACAAGTGTGAACCGTTGTGAACGCAAGCGGGGGGGACTCACTGCTGCGGTTGTCTTTGCTCTGCATGGCGGGGGCGTAGAGGTTCTTGGAGCCGGTGCGTCCGTCCGGCGCCGTGGTGCTGCTGCTGGTGGTGAGGAGGGTGGAGTTGTTCCTCACGCCGCCCGGCTGCACCGGACTGGACTGGTGGCGCAGGATGTCCACCAATGCCCTGCATGCCAAGAGAGGATCACCACTGAACACTTTAGCAACTGTTTGCAAAAGGTAGAGGTGTACGCAAAAAGCCCCCAAGGGCTTGTTTCCATTGTGGTCCTATGTATTCAATTCATAAAGACGTATATTTAAGACATACAATACTACACAATGAATCGGCAATCCTAGTAAATCTATATTTACAGTGGGGGGAGGAGAGGAGAGGAAGGGGATGAGAGGAGAGCAGAGAAGAACAAGGGCAAAACATGTTGGCAGTTAATTGGCTTGTATTAATAAAAGCAACCTCGATCAATAGTTTTGTCTCATGTCTGATCCCATTTGATCCTGTGAGCACTATTGACTACTTTTAACCATCTTTATATGTGCTGTGAGGACCTGTTTCCTCTATAAATAATAATTAATGAAACATTGAGTTAAACTGACCTGGGCATGTTGATGTCCCTGTTCCTGGGTCGTCGGGAGACCTTGCTGAAGGCGATCCTGACGCCCACAGCCAGCACCAGCGTGAAGGAAATCACCCCTCCGATCACATAGGTCGTGCTGCGCATTAACAGCAAGGCAAGTTTATTTCAAGGCAATTCAATGTGCTCCACACAAAACAGTACGCTAAAATAATCCCCTTAATAAGAAACGCCTATACAGGGGAATCAGGACACCGAGCAAAAACACATTATAAAAGATATTAAAATACAGTAGAAGAAGGAACAATAAAACAGAAAAATAATCAACTAAATTAATTATATTGTCTAATTAAGAACTTGGTGGCGTACAAAGAAAGCTGAAAAAAGAAGAAACAAAAAAACAAACACAGTTAAAATGCGGAGATAAGGTTTATGCATTATGGCCCTCTGGAGTGAGTTTGAAAATATAGTGGCCCTCTCGCTTTGGAGAAGTTGTCTTTTTCATGAATAATCAGTTAGATAAATATGATTTGAAGTGGAACGTGTTCCTCAGTCATGTTGCAGGCCCTTGTTGTGATCCATGGTCAGACAACGTGTTCCTCAGTCATGTTGCAGGCCCTTGTTGTGATCCATGGTCAGACAACGTGTTCCTCAGTCATGTTGCAGGCCCTTGATGTGATCCATGGTCAGACAACGTGTTCCTCAGTCATGTTGCAGGCCCTTGTTGTGATCCATGGTCAGACAACGTGTTCCTCAGTCATGTTGCAGGCCCTTGATGTGATCCATGGTCAGACAACGTGTTCCTCAGTCATGTTGCAGGCCCTTGATGTGATCCATGGTCAGACAACGTGTTCCTCAGTCATGTTGCAGGCCCTTGATGTGATCCATGGTCAGACAATTCCCTTTTCATTGTTCACTGCCGTATACGATACGGTTGATGATGCTGCGTGTTTGGTCGTGTAAACAAATTTGACATTTTTAATGTTTTATTTCGATTTTCTTTGTTTATCTTGTCCTTGTTTTATATTGTGTTTTTGTGCTCATACATAATGTCCATGCATACTATGTATTGGTTAAAAACACATTGTCCCAGGTCCCAGACAGTAGCTGCTGCTCTGCTGCAGGAGTACGGATAAAACCACATTGACCCAGACAGCACAGCACTATACCTGCTGCTCTGCTGCAGGAGCGTCTCAAAGTCGGGGTCGGGCCGGTTGCCCGTGCCCGCGGTGGCGGTCATCTGGGTGTTGGCCCACACGGGGCTGATGTAGTTGTTGCAGGAGGCCTGGTCCAGGCGGCTCCTCTGGTGCTCGCAGCAGAAGCGGTAGTGGCAGGTCCCGCAGCAGTAGATGTAGGTGTCTTTGGAACAGTTAAAGGGGCTGTCGAACTGCCCCATTACGTCAAAGTAACCCCTGGTGGGACCAGAGCATATTTAGAGATCATGAAACATTCTATAGAGGGCATAGCGGTGGCGACCATTTGGTGGTACCACTCAAATTCAATCTGTTCAGTTTTCCCCATGATTTCAGAAAAAAAATATATATTGATTATTTTAAGCCTAGAATCAAGCCATCCAGGTTCCTGCATGGTGAATCATGACCATAAGACATTGTGGAGAAAAAAAGTTAAAACAAACAGCAAACAGCAAAACAAAGGGTATTTATTCAATAAAGCAGGGCCTATATCATAGAATTAAATATTGTTATATTCACAGAATTTGAATCGTTATTGTGGGGAATGTTTTCCCCACAATAACAAAAAACTGAAAAGTAGAGCACTGAGGGACTCCTGTCAACCATATAGGGTTTAAGTGGTTAACCCATTTAGACCTGAGGACGCATCTGTGTCGCGTTATAGGTTTTAACCACTTTAACCATTATTTTAGCTGTTGAAAAATGCGGAAAACGTGTGCAAATCTTTATATATTCTTTCACAACAAACGTTTTTAACTCAAAATCTTTGCTTCTGGGGGTCCCTGGAACAAAATGTTTTAAGATGTGGGTCGGCAGCTAAATTAATTTAATTTTGGGGGTCCTTGACATGAAAAGTTTCGAGAACCATAGGTTTTTCAGAAAACTGTTATAGGATTTAGAAGACATTTGTAAAACGTTAAGACATTCAGTAAAATGTATACAGTCCTACCTGCACGAGTCCGTGTCCACCAGTTGGCGCGGTGCCGGCGCCACCTTGGCGGCCCCCAGCGGAGGCTTCAGGGCGTCGGCCGCCGACACGTTGCTCCCCCTCTGGGGGAGGGGCTTCGGGGGCATCTCGGCGGCAACGGCGGCACCACCGCCGTTGGGCGCCACCAGACCGTCGTCTCCGTTCTCCTCACCGTGCACCTCGGCTTCTTTGGCCGGCCCCCTGGGCCGCACGGGGGGCCGGGGGAGAGAGGGACCCAACGCCGGCGGCTTGTAGCCCGTGAGGAGGAACAAAGAGGTGCTTCCTCCGGGTGTGCCGTCATCGTCGGCAGCAGCGGTGAGGCCGGAGAGGAGGAGCAGGAGGAGGAAGGATGGGAGGAAAGAGATGGGAGACATGTCCCGCCTCGCCATGGCAGCTCTCTCTTTTTTCTTATCTCAAAGTTCTCAAGCTGGTCTTACAAAAAACAAAACAAGAGGATAAAGTGGCTGGTAGTTGAGGTGAGATTAGATATCCACGGGCTCTTCACAGATGCCCTGCAGGGCTTATATCTCTCACAGTTTTGGAGTTAAACTCAGCCTATGCAGGTGTGAAGGTTGAAGACATTATAAAAAAGAAGAAAAGGAAAACTTCTTCTCTTCCAAAAGTTCTTTCTTAATGGAAAACGGATCCTGCGTCAGTACGCAATACGCACCGCCGTGGGATGAAGATTTTCACTTTGAGTCAAGTTGATTTGAGTTTTTGTTCAAGCAACGTTATGCGTGTTTGGCATTTCACTCTCTATCCTAATGTAAACATATAGCTTACAGTGAATATATAAGTATATACCTACAGTATCTCTACATTATATCTACACCTCTAAGCAGCTTTTGTAAACATTGAGATTTATATATTTCAAAGTTTTTAGGCCTTAAAGTTCACTGCCTGTATAGTGGCTACGTTTCTCCAGACCAGCAAAAACTTGAACTTAATTAACTATGGAATGATATGGGTTTGCTTTATAGCAGCAAGCATCAGCTATTCAGTACTTCCAATTTCAAAAAATGTACCAACAAAAGTATTCTATTAACTGATAAACTGGATAATAATCATAAACTATTCTTGGGATATTTTCACGATAGGCAGTAATTTTCTGTAAACAAAATTAAAGTGTGAAAAGTGTAAACTCTTAAGTCAGCAAAGTGAAAATCTCTGGGAGATTTTTAAACTCGTATCCACTTCATGGCACAGTTACGATTCATGTAGGAAATCTCATTGAAAAATGTAGTGCAGTGTAAACATTTAGCGCTGTACATACAGTATGTAAACTTTCTTTTTTTTTGTACGTTTCAGTCGTTTTTAGTTCTATGCTGGATGGATTTTTTTAGGCTGGCACTTCTGTTGTCCTGCGTAAAAAAAAATATGAAAAAAAAATTGATAATGGAATTCCTTTTTCTTTTTAAATCAAATTAAATCTTTAGCTCTTTGCGTGGCATGTAAACAGTGTTGTCAGCCTCAGAGAGATTTGGATCCCTACTTGGATCTAATTTTGGCACAGACTACAATCGGCTAAAATCTGTGATCCTGCAGCATCACAATCTCCATTTTCCTCGCACACAAATGACAGTGGAACAACAAACTAATTTGGACTGAGCTCAGTCAACTAGGTCCTGGGTAGCAGGGTACTACTAATAGAGCGGTACCAATAAGCAGCAATAAATGTTTGACACAGATTTAACAGAACCAGCAACTAAAAACTGAGAAACACATAGGGGGGAGGGTTAATGGGTGAAGGATGTCGCTGTGATGGAGAGAGGACGTTAAAGAAATAAAGAGAGAAGAAAAAGGCGAGAAGGGACAGAAAAAACTGCAATCTAAAGAAAAGAAGGAGGATCTATGTGCGCTCGAACCCTTTGCGAGTGTGTCTTTGCTCTGAGTTTAGCTTGGCCCAACAGAACAGAACGAAGGACGGTTTGGGCCCGGCTCTAGCAGGGCAGCGAGGCTCTGCCCAAAGAACAGACATGAAAATGTCCGGATTCATCCGTCAATAACGTCGAAATCGGGAGGAAAAAACGACTCAGGGTGGGTGGTAGTGGGAGGACGGGGGAACTCAGGGTGACCGTTTTGCTAACCCAGCTGAACGTTAAAGAGCAGCCTAACGTGATCTAGAGAGTAAAAAAACCACAAGTAGAAAAAATTTGATCTAAAAAAAGAAAAGCTGTTCTCTTGTATGAAACAATGCATGTGGTACGTCGTTGTTGTTGTTGCCGTGAGCAGTTTCCTCAGTCCCTGAAAGTCCGCTGTTGTGTGTCCGTTGCCGTTTTTCAAAATGTGTTAACGCTAATACTCATATGGCTGGTGTCTGATATGGCTTTAGGTAATGAACTTATTTTTTCTTCCCAAAACCTTTATCTCGTTCCCAAAAACAAACAAGGGTTAACCTCCCTCAAAATAGGGTTGCAGTCGTATGGGCTTTAGGGAAAAGATTGGAATGACAAAAAGAAAGGAAGGAGGAGGGTTTGAAGTTGTTTCCAGAGATAGCTCAGTCGCACACTATATGAATGGAAGATCAGACAGGGACAGCAGCAACAACAACAACAACAACAACAGAACAGAAGAACAGGAACTGATGGCAACTGGAAGAAATAAGATAACGTAGATAAAGTAGATAAAGTGTCAAAAGTGTTTCAGACGTGGGTATACATGTATATCACTAATGTTTAGAGATAGCAGCAGCAGTAATAGCTGAGGTGAGTGAATGTTCGTCCGTTTAGACGTGCCTCCTGATGGTTTAAATGCTCAGACAGACAGACAGACAGACAGACAGACAGACAGACAGACAGGATGCTGAGACTCAACAGGTGCCGTCGACCGACGTTCCGTTAACAGGAGGTTTGTCAATAAAGCACTTCTGAACCGATAATGCACTGGTCATCATCCAAGTCTTTTCTATAGCGATGGCAGCAGCTAACTGTGAGCACTTTCAAAACAAAGAAAACTTGGCGTTTTTTTGTGGGTGGGGAGAGGGGAAAGGTTACTGTTAAAGGCTGTCTCGTTTCTGGCCTGATATGTGCTGGTGTGATATGTTTCAACACTGTTCACTAAGGTGGAAATTTGTGGAATTATTAAAGAGGGGAGGAAAAAAAGTTGACAGATACAGTATCAAATATATATATATGATGTAGTGTGGGGGTAAGTTCTATTTGCAAAGGTTTGATGTTTTAACTTTTATGTCCTTTTTCTCGTTTTGTTTAGCTTTTTTGCTTTTCTTCACGACAACACAGTCCGTTTTGTCACTGGGTTTTGGTTTAGCTCAAAACAATAGAAAAAGAAACTCTCGCCTGGAAGCAAACGGTGGGAAACCCAAAACGAAATGAGAGGAAGATAATTAGCAGAGAGCCCTCTGGTCATGGAGGAGAGCTGGTACGATACGATGTCTCTGGTCATGGAGGAGAGCTGGTACGACAAGATGTCTGTTTGCTTGCACTCTTTTGAATTCTCTCTTAAATTCCTGTTTCAGTCTTCTTTTTCATCTATATGTTGTTTTGTTTCTTCCTTCCTTTTTAAGTACTCCTTCCACTCAGGAGCCGATTCTTAAATACACACTGTAAATAGAGAGCACAACACACACACACACACACACACACACACACACACACACACACACACACACACACACACACACACACACACACACACACACACACACACACACAGTTAGTTGACAGGTGGTTCCTTGTATAGTGTCTGTGTCAAAACAATAAACATAATTTTTCTCTTTAGTGAGGCACACAGAAAGAAAGTTAACCAACGTTCCGTTATAGTAACTAAACTACGAACATCTTGGATAGGGTTCAAAGTTTGAAACATTTGAGTACTTTTACTTTGGGTATACTGTAAGCATATTTTGCCGACAATACACGTAAACATAACTAAATACCTTTCTGTTTGCTGCTCATTTATTTTTTCTTTCTCTCATGCACTGTAATTGTATTTGCTATTTCGACTTTATGCATCCAACTCTCATTGTGTAATTGTTTCCTTTGCTTAATGTGCTATAGCCTACAAATACAATTGCCTTGCCTTGACTTTACTCAAGTAAAAATGTGCAATGCAGAAATTTTCATATTGTTGTATTTCTACTTTTTCTTTTTAAAACTAAAGAAAAACAACGGAAAAAGACAGAAGCACACATACTGTGTGACCCAGGATCAGTTAGCTTCTCTCTCTTTATCCAAACCATCCATGACAATGTCAAGTCAAGTAAGTCAAGTCAAATGTATGCATAAAGCATATTTAAAAAAATCTAGGGTTGGCCAAAGTGCTGTACAACATCGTAATAAAATTGTGATCGAAAGTAAACAACAATTAACACAGAAAATTAAAGCAACATGAGGAAAACACCAATTAACAAAGACAGTATCTAGGTTTAAGAACGTGGGCCTGCGTGGGCACGATGAAAAGCAGCCGAAATTCATTCATAGGCTAGAGAAGAGGTGTGATTTAAAAGTGTCAGGGGAGTGACTCCCTCAATGTCATGTGATGATTGCATGTTCAAATCTCAGTATGGCTGGCTGCTTGTGTCAGATTAACTTCATAGAGCTAGTACACAGAAACATACAGTCCTTTTGATACTCCACCAATCAACACGCAAGCACACACAAACGCAAACGCATACAAACGCACGCACGCACACCCTGTCTGTCTGTCTGTCTGTCTGTCAGTCTGTCAGATGTGTCCATATGGTGTCCCTGATATCCTCTCGCATGTGTCGCTATATCAAAGTCAAAACACGGCTGCTCCCTTCTCCATTGCCAGCTGATGTTCTGTGTGTGTTTGTGTGTGTGCGCGTGCATGTGTGTGTGCCTGCGTGTGTGTCTGTGTGTACTTGTAGGCCTATTACTATACTTGTGAGTGCCAAATATCCCCCACAAGTATGTCGTTGCTGTCGGGCGGAAACATTTTTTGTGTTTTTTCGTAAATTAACGTCCTACTTGATCATACTAGCGCATCACACAAAAACATCAAAAGTAGCAGATCTACAAGCTTGAAACTCTCGTAGATCTGCTACTTTTGCTATATTCGAATTTCAATGCTGAAAATGAACAGCTTTGGACACGAGGTTTCCCCCCCGACAGAGACGATATAGTACAATGTGAAAAAAACAAGACGCTATGAAAAAGAAAAGAAAAAGATAGACATGGTTGTTTTATGGATAGAACATATTTAGGTTTACATATTCAGTATGCCGGGCCGGGGTTAGGCTTTGGATTACACGTTTGTTTTTCAATTCAATTCAAAATTAGATTAATCGGCATGAGAAAGTGTCAAACATGTGTCAAAAAACAAGTGAAGAAAAAATTGCGAATGTATGGATGGAGAGGGTACAATATGGAATTAAACAGAGCTATGTCACATTACAACGTTATACGTCCGAGTTCCCTACCGATAGGGACAGCCCACCCCACCCCGCCACGGGGCAGCACAGGAGGTGAACTCAAATTAAACGAGCGCTCCTTTTCAATGTTACTGGTTTTTCAATCGTACTGTAACATACATACATACATGTTGGCAAGGGTATAATGCTTTTTGCAATGCAATCTTTTCCAAGAGTTTCCAGTCACTTTTGGGACAAACTGCAGCATTTTTCCCAAAACTATATTTACAATAATAGTACAATAGTAATAGCAATGCATGTTGCACTGTAACCTGCATGTGTGTGTGTGTGTGTGTGTGTGTGTGTGTGTGTGTGTGTGTGTGTGTGTGTGTGTGTGTGTGTGTGTGTGAGAAGGCCTGTACTGTATCATTCGTTGAGGTTTTAGATTTTTTGTTTGCATAAATCAGTGCTTTATGTCTGTGTTGAAAATATTGAACCAATGGAAAGTAGTAAAAAGTGCTTTGGACAAAAACCTCTTAACCCCATTGGACCCTCAACATGTCTGCTAAAGCAACTAACTCCACCACCTCTCCCTCTCTCATGGAAGTAATTGACAATATATAAAGTTACAACACCAACTTTGACGAGGCTGTATTGCTTTGTTTAAAAAATGTAAGGCTTTCTTAATTTCCTGAAAAATTTACATTTTTCATTTCCTGAAAAATTGACATTTTGGAGTTATGAGGTTTCCTCCCGACAGCAGAGAGATATCTTAGTTATTATGCTTCACACACATTCTGCATGCCTGTGCAGCGGTGCCAGTGTTTTGCTTTGAAAGATCACTGGGCTGTACTGTGACATCGTGTGACATGGGGGGGGATGTCAGCTGCTTGGCACTAGGAGCCTCGTAATTACGACATCAGAGAGAGAAAACGATCCCCCCGAGGTATACACACACACACACACACACACGCACGCATGCACGCACGCACGTGCACATGGCACACAGATTATAAAGCAGGCAGGCAGGGCATCAGGCAGGGCACCCATGCAGCAGTTTCTAGCACAACACAACACACACCCGACAGCTATCTGGGTTACTATGCTGTCAAAATAATGTGTTTTGTGACTAAATACAATGTTGCGGGAGGGGGGCTGAAAGCCAAAACAGCAAACACAAAATGAAAAGCTTAGACTAGACCCTGAATCCACATTCACTCAGTGGCATACATTTATTAGAGCAGTGTTTTCTCAACCCTTTTCATGTCAAGAATCACCACATTGATGCGTATTTGGCCCATCTGAGAAGGCTTTGTGTCAGCGACCCCCAGAAGAGAAGATTTATGTAAAAAGAAATTGCAATGATTCAAAATGTATCTGCTGATGTTGATGCATTTTTATCACATCCTGTGTCATCTACCAGGATATTTTGGAGCTCTTTGTATTTCCGTATGTTGACAAGCTTGATGGAGATGCTGATTTCCTCTTCCAGCAGGACTTGGCACCTCCTCACAGTATACCAAAACTACGAGGAATTGTTGTACTGACCAAATGGTATTACTGTGCTCAACTGACCAGCCAACTGGCCTGACCTGGCATGTTGTATGGTCAAGACTCAAGAGGAAGGTCAGAGACATCAGGTGAGCTTAAATTTAAGGCTGTCATCAGAGCAAACCTGGGCTTCCACCTCAGCAGTGCCACAGGCTGATCACCTCCATGCCACGCCCCATTGAAGTAATTTGTTCCAAAGTAGCCCAGACCAAGTATTGTGTGCATAAATGGACATACTTTTCAGATGGTTGACGTTTACGTTTCTGTAAACCCTTTTTTGAGTGGTCTTATGTAATATTACAATATTTTGATTTGTGGATTTTTGACGTTCATGAACTGTATGCGATAATCAGAAAGTACGTATTTCACTTTATGCGCAATAAATGTAGAATATGTGACCGTTTCACTTATTTAATTATATTACAGAAGAAAATTACAAAGAGATGGATCCGTATATCGGGAATGGAATGACACAGCCTATTTCTGTCATTTTGTCTTTCTGGCCGATTCACATAATCCGCCGAACCTATAGAGACCTATATATGATGTTTCTATGTTCTACCGCCTTTTGCTCTGTGTCTGCCTGCATGAAGACACAGAGACACACTGACATGCTCTGTGTCTGCCTGCATGAAGACACAGAGACACACTGACATGCTCTGTGTCTGCCTGCATGAAGACACAGAGACACACTGACATGGAGATAGCGTGTGAACACAACACTGTTGACCGCCCCCACGCCCCCCATTCATTCCCACTGTGACCATCATGCTCTCTCTCTCTCGCTCTCTCTCTCTCTCTCTCTCTCTCTCTCCCTCTCTCCCTCCATTATTGCCTCTATCTCTCACACTCTCTCTCTCTCTCTCTCTCTCTCTCCATCCCTGAATCCCATGAACTCTCTCTCTCTCCCTTTCTGGCAACGCGTGGGTTGTGTGCTGTCTTACTCAGAATAGCACTGCAGCACTGGAGAGAGAGAGAGAGAGAGAGGGATGGAGGGAGAGAGAAAGAGAGAGAGAGAGAGAGAGAGAGAGAGAGAGAGAGGGATGGAGGGAGAGAGAGAGAGAGAGAGAGAGAGAGAGAGGGAGAGATAGAAAGAGAGGGAAGGAGAGAGAGAATAAGAGGGAAGAGAGAGATACTCTGAGAGTGAACCATAAGGGTCTGTAACTCTGAGAGTGAACCATAAGGGTCTGTAACTCTGAGAGTGAACCATAAGGGTCTGTAACTCTGAGAGTGAACCATAAGGGTCTGTAACTCTGAGAGTGAACCATAAGGGTCTGTAACTCTGAGAGTGAACCATAAGGGTCTGTAACTCTGAGAGTGAACCATAAGGGTCTGTAACTCTGAGAGTGAACCATGGTGGTCTCCCGACGCAACATTTATCAGAACACTATCTCTTTTTCTCTCAATTCAATTCAACAGGCTTTATTGGCATGACATTTTACAAGTGTTGCCAAAGCACAATCACAGATATGACAAACAACAACATAACAACATCTCTCTCCCTCCCTCCCTCCCTCCTCTCTCCATCCCTCTCTCTCGCTCTCTCTCTCTCTCTCTCTCTCTCTCTCTCTCTCTCTCTCTCTCTCTCTCTCTCTGTCTCTTTCCCTCCATCCCCTCTCTCTCCCTCCATGTTCTGTGCAGCTGGCCCCTCTTGCTCCAATGCTGAGCGCTCACCCTCCAATCCCTGTTTCACCTCACTGCCCTTCCTGAGGTTCACCCCTTCCCCTCCTCCACCTCCATCTATCCGTCTGTCTGTCTGCCCCCTCCTCTGTCACCCCTTCCCCTCCTCCACCTCCTCTCAGTCTCCATCTATCCGTCTGTCTGTCTGCCCCCTCCTCTGTCACCCCTTCCCCTCCTCTCAGTCTCCATCTATCCGTCTGTCTGTCTTCCAACCCGTTCCCTCATTCCTTTACAGCTACCGTAGCTCCGCAGCGGCTTTGATTCAGCATCCACCACCAAGCAGCAGGTCGCCAGTCTGCAATCTTGAACACTATACGCTCACCATGAGCGAATGAGAATTCCACATGCATGATCGAGGATCTCAGAAGGCTCCAAAATATCCTGTGCCCTCATTCAACAACTCTCCAATTTACTGGAGTCAAATATCATGTTCTGACAGATGCAAAGGTGCATGGTTTTTCAGCACTTTGTGATAATCCGCTACTTCCATCTTATACCTATCACAACACACGCACACACACACACACACACACACACACACACACACACACACACACACACACACACACACACACACAGCAGAAGTAAGTACATGTGTGACATTTCAAGTACACTTTAAAGCGGGTCATGTTTGGATGTTTGGAATTCTAACAGCTGAAATCAGTAATAAATCAATATTGGGATATTAACCTGAGGGCCACAATAAGTGTAGGTGGGGGCCGCATGTGGCCCCCACATGTCACCAGTTGCCCATTTATGATCTATACAGTATACGCATACTCCGCCAACGCACCTGCATGTGGCAAAAGACTTTTGATTATCAGAGAGAATCAAAAAAGCTGAATGTGAGACCGTGTCAGGACAGAGTGGTTCTCAAACATTTGCATGTGAAGGAAGAAACAAATCACACCTGTGTGAAGTGAGGGGCACTCTAATCATCGTACATCAAGAATGGTGGTGCCTTATTGGCCAAGGGTTCCCACCGACATACATATGCCGATTTGCTCAGAAACATATGACGTAAAATCTCCATACATTGTCGATTTCCATACATTGTCATTTCATGTTTGTGTTAAGACAGAATCTACATTATAGCTGTTTAAAGGAGGGGCTAGCGTCAAAAAGGTCCCATAAGACCCCCATAAGAGAAGATTACGTGTTGGAATTATGTGCATGCCCCCTTTTGTTCCCATATTGTTAGGGATCTGACTGAAGTTAAGAGATGCAATCTCAGAGTGCTCCCAACAAACAGCCTGCCAGTGATACAATAACAGAACTGCACTAACAGGTCCACAGTCGTACAGTAAAACACTCAGAATAACAGTCTTGGGTGAATGCCTAACATTTAAGGCACAAAGCCACTGTGACTGATGGTGAAGGCCACCAGAGGGAAAGAGAAGAGACAGGGAGAAATAGCGAAGGAGGGAGAGAGACAGAGAGAGAAACAAGCCAATGCAATAGCAACAATAACAGCAACAATAGCATAGTGACACTTAATCGTTCTCAATGGAGAGAGAGAGAGAGAGAGAGAGAGAGGGAGAGAGAGAGAGAGAGAGAGAAATCTCATTTTCATTTATTATATCACTCAATTGTCTGATGACTTGTTTAAACAACACAGACAGTGGAAGCCGGGAGGCGTGAGTGTGTGACTGTGTGTGCATGCGCGCGTGTGAGCGTGTGTGTGTGTGTGTGGGGGGGGGGGCATGTGACTATGCTTGTACATGCGCACGTGCAGCGTGTCAGGTGTTGCTTCCATTTGGCTCAATCTGGGTACCCTAAATGAACACGGAGCGTTTGACAGTATAGATTGGGGTCCCCAGAGATGACAAATGGTATAAAGTGGGGGTCCGTGGCCTAAGGCATAATCGAACTGGGGGTCTGTGTGAAATTAAAATGGGTGAGAAGCACAGTAAGCACTGCATGACTTTAACCACCACAGCAGTAGTTCTCAAACATTTCTAGTGTCATGAAGGAACCCCAAAAATGTATATGCATTTGCCCACGGACCCCCATCTGAAATTGTTTTGTATCAGGGACCCCTGGGTGGGGACCCCCTCCTCACATATGAGCTCATGATGACACTGTATATTTGTTGTTACTCAGGCTTGTTTTTAACTGACCACAACGTAACATTTTACAGATTATATTTTGAGTAGCCTACATTGTTACTTTAGAGTAGACTGATGCTATACAGTATAGGTTCTTGGTTTTCACATCCTGTGTCTCTCTGTAAATCGCTCTGGATGAAAAGCGTCTGCTAAATGCTTAAACTGTAAATTGCATATGCTTGCTGTTGCAGAGAACCAGGCTTGACTAATTACACAGTTCAACAATGGATTATACGGTAATGTTATACCATTTTTTGAAACAATTCACCTTTGCTTTGATTTTTCTTCCACACAGCAAGGACCCAAACTAACACTGGTGACAAGAGTGAAGGTTGAGAGGCAAGCACTTAAGTAGCAATATAGAGAGAGGACAACTGTTTTCACTTTATACAGTATTTAGTCTCTGTCGGGTGGAAACCGCTTTGGAGATACAAGGTTTCTGCCCGACTGCAACAATATTATACTTAGGTCCTTATTTCCTGCAATGATTCACCTTATTGATTTGTTTTTCTGCCACGTAGCAAGGACCCAAGCTGGTGAATGAGTAGCAATTAGAGAGGACATGATTTTAGCAAACTGTTTCCCCTTCATACAGAATGTCTGTAGCTTCATGCTCTACTTTACAATGCAGACGTCCCAACAGGGCATGCATAGTGTGATTAATTTACTCCGTCAGTCCCAGTGTCCCCGACAAGCGTCATCACTGTCTCCCTCTGAAGCCCTCGTCTGCTGTTAGTGCTGTATGATGATGGCTTAATCTGCTCTGAGATGGCAACGGACGGTGGCGTAAAGTACATTTACTTTACTACTCTACTACTTTAAGTGCTGTACTTAAGTACAACTTTGTAGAAAGATGGAATGAGGCGCTGGAGCATCATGGTTCACGGACATGTTGCATAACATGCCTCCATTTTTTACTTTTTTTGATACTTTAAACTTAATCCACTACATTTCAGAGGCCCTAGTTTATACTTTGGCTATTGAAATTTGTACGATCGATCTACAATCTTGTAAACCTACCGAGCATGTCGATTGGCTCTTTTCTAATGAGTACTTGTTTGCTATCCTAATGTCATTGTGTAATTGTGTTTCCTTTGCTTGATGTTCTGTGTAAAGCACATTGAATTGCCTTGTCATTGAAATGTGTTATACAAATAAAACGGCCCTGTGTGTGTGTGTGTGTGTGTGTGTGTGTGTGTGGGTGTGTGTGTGTGTGTGTGTGTGTGTGTGTGTGTGTGTGTGTGTGTATGTGTGTGTATATATAGTATACACATACATGTTATACATTTTGAATACAGGTGTTTTGCTTTTGTAACAGAGTATGTTTTGTGGTATTGCTGCTTTTACTCACTTACTAATAAGTAGAAATAAATAATAAATCAAGATTACTTCTTCTAGACACCACTGCTTTGGGTGACTGTGAAGTTTTGGGCTGTTTTTGTCTGGACTCAATGTCACCTTCAGCAGAACAGATGCCTGCAGAGTGCACTGAATCTAGTGGTGTCCCGAAGGAATATGGGGTGAGCACATGTCCTGACAAACGTGTCATGGCTGTCGGGTTGCTGTTAACTTTGTATGGTTTTGTTGTTGTTGTTGTTAAATGAATGCCCCACTTCATCTCACACAAGAGTCAGAGTGACGCACAAAAGTCGTGAAAAATAGCTGTTGTGACATTTGATTTCAACAGGGCACGCCAGCAGCACAACGGGAATTAAGACCTGGGTCACATAACCACTAGATGACGCAAATGGGGGACAACTGGAGGGGCTGCCGAATGAATTTCAAATCAGTGTGTCCCAGTTGCT
Organism: Protomyctophum bolini; assembly: GCF_963924005.1. Lineage (NCBI taxonomy): Eukaryota > Metazoa > Chordata > Actinopteri > Myctophiformes > Myctophidae > Protomyctophum > Protomyctophum bolini. Next base: position 14,673,041 of record NC_137878.1, read on the forward strand.
GTCAACTCTCCTCTGCTGAGGTAGAAAAGAGCTAAAGTCACTGTCGCCAGATTTTCGCGAGAGATACAAGCAACGAGGTCTATGAAAAGTTGAAAACGAGCCCAAAAGAAGCGACTATAGGCCACATGAGCACTTTAAACATATATTGCAACATTGGCTATTTCAAAATAGCAGTTATAAAGGCTCACAAGCTTGAGATCTTAATGTAGAACATGCTATTAAACAAAAAGTGAATCATTTTGAATATTGTTTTCAAAACATTTGAACACAAATCTGGTATGGGGTCTCTGGCACAAAATATTTTTGGATGGGTTGTCAGTGAATAAATACAATACAATAAATTAATTTGGGGGTCCTTGTTGACATGAAAGAGTTTGAGAACCACTGCTCTGAACAAGTCCATATATAAGTAACTACACTTTAGGAACTCAACCACGAATATTTATAAGCGACTTTACAGTAAAATAAGCCCAAGGTCGCTAACAATAAACAGACATGGCAACACTGCATGCTACAGTACTTCAATACACTTACACTGTGGAGGTATTTCACTGATCTCACGCCCAGTGTGACTTACAGTACAGTACTACTGTACTGCACATTTCCTAGTTAAGTTCCCAGGTCATCGACATTGCAAGAAGAATCCCATAGTATGTAGGTCAAAAGAATCATGCCCAATGATCTGATCTCTAGAGACTATGATGCGTTTTCTGTATTATAGCTCAGCAGCAGTAGTAGACATTTTTGGCATTACTTTCCCATTAAGTGTCTTTAAGTGTGTCCTCTGTCGTACACTAGGAAGAATTAGCTTTTGTCTAGCTGCAAATTCACCACTTCAACCCTCTACACTTGATGAAACGTACCTGTATTTGATACGCTCTCATCTCACTCTAAACAAATCGATTTGCCAAAATTAGCAGATCTACAAGGTCACAACAACACGAATTTTAAGTGTATGTTGTGTGAGCGGTTATGCCAATAATACGAAAGATATTTTCAATTATTTCAAAGCATAATTGCAATCGGTAGATGATGTCATAATGAGTAACACTATAGTAACAACAGGCCTACACATTCCTGGAAAAAAAGAAAAGAAAAAAGATCCTGCACCTACAGTATAGCTGACAGCAAACAGTAAAACCTCTGCCTGCCCGTCAGTGATGCAGTCCCCCCCCAACCCAACACACACACACACACACACACACACACACACACACACACACACACACACACTGACTCATAATAGAGCCAACAGCTGTGATGTCATAGCGCACCTCTTCCTATCAGTGAGTACACTGCTTCCTCGCAGCCATATTGTTATTATGACCGTACACCAAATACACTGAATCAATTCCCAATCTATGACACTCACTCACGCACGCACCCCCGCACGCACCCACGCAGGCACCCACGCAGGCACGCAGGCATGCAATGATATGAAAATTGTCACAATTATTGGGACCAAAAAAAAACAATTTATGATATTATCATGATATTCAGAATATGCTTCGTTAAAACGTATAATGCCACACACACACACACACACACACACACACACACACACACACACCGAATTTGGTTCCATTTGTATACACTCTCTGAGTTAGATTAATATGTGATGATATTAGTACAGACCAACTCAACCTCGCCTCTCCAGCTTCAACAATCTCCCAAATCTTCTAACCTGGGCTGACCCTCTAATGCAGTCATTCCTCCTCTTGTCCCTCCTAATGAAAATCGAACCATCCTCAACTCATCCTGCCACCTCCGCCTCCCGTTTCCAAGCTGTATACTCACTACAGAATGACTGGTTTCATCACCGTCTTATAATATAATACCTCTTCCCTCTCACTCTTGCTGGTATCCTTCTGTCACAACACACTCTCCTCCATCCGTTCCACCATGCCTGCACACTCTTCTTCAAACCACCGGTTTAAAAAAAATAGCAGACCTACAAGCTCATATCGCACCACTCGGTGGCACGCTATGAGCTTGTAGATCTGCTATTTTTCAATAAATAAAGTATAACATAATGCTTAGTTAAAACACCAAAAGGGGTTCAAGTCCAGAATGGGTTACTGATAATATTAGCAAAGAAACATTTCCACGTATTTCCAAACTACTGCAGGAGCCAGAAAAGAGGGCATGGCCACTATGTTAAAATAAAATTACACAAGGCATAACACAATTATGCCAAATAGCTCATCTAATATGGTTTACAAGTACAACAAGCTAAGCAGTCATATGCAGTGCAGTGCAATGTAACATGCCGTTGCTGTCGGGCAGAAACCTCTTATCTCCATATTCTGACGTTTTGTGTTTTTGCATAAATTAATACACTACTACTTGATCATACTACTAGAATCACACAAAAGTGTCAAAAGTAGCAGATCCGCAAGCTCGGAACCCAGCACGAAGTGATGCATTTTGAGCTTGTAGATCTGCAACTTTTGATATATTTCAATTAATCATAAAAGTAAAGGTTTTGGTCATATGAGGTTTTCGACCCGGCAGACAATATAATATATTGTCTGCCGGGTCGAAACCTCAATTAAAACTAAATACGTCATTGTACTTGTTACTTTCCACCACTATATTATAGTGGTGGAAAGTAACAAGTACAATGACGTATTTTGTTTTAATTATTTTTTAAAGATTTCTTTTGGCTTTTCTGCCTTCATTGATAGATACAAGTGAATAATGACAGGAAAGAGGGAGAGAGAGATGGGGGAGACGCAGCATAGGTCGTCATGAACGGGACTCGAACATGCGGCACACTATCAGGCTAGAGCCTATTGGCATGTGCCTGGACCACTAAGCCAGCAGGGCCCCAATGATGTATTTTTTTAATTTACCGATATACAGTTTACTTGACTTAAGCCCTATATTTTACACATGTAGCCTATGTATCAGTCAGGGCTGATCTAAAATTGGAAACACAGGAAAGTCGTACCGAGCGGGTTTCTAAAACACCCTGGACAACGCTTCTCAAGAATGTCCCAGGCTCTTCCCTCACGTCCATCTCCTGGCTGGCTCCCAAAATGTGGAATAAATTCCTCACTGCAGTCAGAAAACCGCAGACTCATTACCAATTGTCCACCGTTATCTGGAGACCACTTTTAGACTCCACCTCCTTATACCCCAAAGCACTTCACCCTCCCCCGTACCTTCTTTCTTGCCAGCTTCTCTTTTGAGATATGCCCGCCGACCAAGATATGGCTACTATGCAGAGATATCTTGTTTTTATTCTTTATTTGTTTTTGTTTTTCTTCCATAGATGTTAAGAATGTGATTTAGATAGCATATTCATTTAGACAGAAGCTATAGGTTAATTGTTTACCTGGCATGTAGTTTATTGAGCTGAACAAAATGGTCACCTGTGGCTAACTGATTTGCATCAGTGTGTTATACTGGCATGAATTATACTAAATGCACTACTGTACGTGTGATTTAGGATACTGATTTTAATTAACATGCTGTTTCTTCAGGCCTCCTGTGCTCATTTTGTTTTCCATTCTTCACGACTAATTATTTTCTTTTGCTCAATGAGTTGCAAACGTGGAAGCCTGCATAAGCAAAGAGGTTCACCTCACCGTTACCTGTAATTGTGTTGTGACAATAAAGTTGATTGATTCATTGATTCATTGATTCATTGATTCATTGATTGATGGAGGCACTACACTGTTCTCTCTGACGTATATGTACTCTGCTGTATTTATGTGGTTATATATGCCTTGTTTAATGTAAGTAACTCTTTGCTATAAATGCCTGAATTGTAAATTGGGTCAAAAAGCAGAGAGGGCAAATTTCCCCAAGGGGATAATGAAGTTAAAATAAACAGCAATGCTTAGTCAGGTTAAGCACCTGTGTGCCAAGAGGCAGCTGAACAGGACTCTGTACTTTGCGAATGAACTCACACTTGCAACGTCGCGCTGCATTAAAAAAAATCATCTTGTCGGTTGGATGTCCAAAAAGGTTACCTTTCGAGCTAGTCACGGATCTGCTACTTTTGATGCTTTTGTGTGACATAATATTGTAGTATGTAGGGCGTTCATTTACAAAAAAAACAACAAAAGTTATAATAATATGGAGATAAGAGGTTTCTTTCGATACATGCCTAAACTGTAAGTTCTCCGCAGTGTCTCCACATTTGCATTCATGAGGCTCTTACTGTGTGTGTGTGTGTGTGTGTGTGTGTGTGTGTGTGTGTGTGTGTGTGTGTGTGTGTGCGTGCGTGCATGCGTGCATTTGCGGGTGCGTGTGTGGAAAGCAGGCCAAATCCACACATACTGTATGCTGATTGAGACATCTCCTGCAGTAGCAATCCCCAGTGTAAATTTAATGGAGCTTCTTACAGTTTAGAGTTAAATTAACACTCAGGGTTTATACAGTGCATGTGCATGTGCATGTGCATGTGCATGTGCATGTGCATGTGCATGTGCATGTGCATGTGCATGTGCATGTGCATGTGCATGTGCATGTGCATCCACACACACCCACACACACACACACACACACACAACTGTATATATGATGATTTCGGGTGTGACAGTACAGTACAGTCACAGTAGAGTACAGTACAGTAGACAGTAACTCTGTCATTTCTCAACCATTTCGGACACGGCGTGGCTCGCCAGAACCGGCCGGCCCCCTGGGCGTGCTCCTGGGGGTCTGGATGTTCTGGGGACCCCCACACGGTACTGCCATTTCTCGACCGTTAACCGGGCCGGCACCCTGGGCGCGTTCCTGTGATTCTGGAACTTCCAGGGACCCCCCAGGGACCCCCACACGGAGTTGCACCACTCACTTCACACGGTGTGATTTCTTTTTTACCGAATGGGTTCCAGATTGCTGACTGGGGTACAGGCTTTAACACTGAAGTCCTTAAACCAGAAACGTAACCACAAGCACGGGAGCAGCGCATGTCCGACCGTTGTTTCCGCATGTCGGTCCGTTGGTGTGTCTAATCTGCGTGTGCATCCCTGCTAACTGACGTTCATCTTCTCACGTGTCACTATAGGGCCAGGCCAGGTAGTGTCACTGCACTACAGCAGTGGTTCTCAACCTTTTCAGACAATAATCATACAACAATCAGACAATAATCATATTTTAACTGGGGACGCCCTCACCCCCCACCCTGACAAACACTTGGAATGTAGGAGCTGAGCTAAATATTGTGAAAATAGCAGATCTACAAGCTCACAACGCCTGGTTGACATTTGGCCAAAGTTTGATCCATTTTTGAAGGGCGCTATAGCCTCTCCTATATCCAGCTTTTGGCGTGCACACAAACTATGTGTTTACAGAAACATTAAAATCGCATTGACAACGAAAGGTGAGTTTTACGTCATAGTGTCTGAGCAAATAGACATAGTGTCTGTAGGGCCAATATGCCTTTCTTTCTATAATCATTCACCAGAGATATATACGGTTTAACGTGCTCACACTTTGGGACTTGGGCGTCTTGTTGTTGTTTACTCACTTGTTGTATAGTTGTTTGTCGATGGCGATTGATGACTGCAACAAGTTGGTATTATTTGTAGGAGTTTGTGTTGTGTGAGTGTATGGTTCAAAATAAACGGGGGCAAACAAAACAAGAACAGGCTCCAGACATAAACTAAATAAAGGTCTCAAAAAACAGACGAGCGCAGGGTTCAGTAAACAAATAATAAAGTAGGCTACTTTTCTTTCTTTCTTTCTTTCTTTCTTTCTTTCTTTCCTTTCTTTCTCTAACTGCGCTGTTTGTGCGTTGCGTGCAAGCCGTTGAAAATCTGTATCTCTACTGGCGTCTTTCTTTCTACAGCTGTGAGCCTGTGGCTTAATTAAAGGGAACCATGGTGCCATTTCTCAAGGCAACCAGTGGGGGCGCCATTTGGTCGAATCAAATAAAATGGCTCCTACAGTGTCTATTTTATGTCTGTGTCCCATTTGTTCCCATAAGAGTTCTCTGTATCTGATGTCTGCCTGTGACTGAAGAGTGCAAACTGACTGTGAAAGCTGGACTGGTTGTTAAGTAATCAAATGGCAGGTGTGGGGTTGCCATGGCAATTAATTGGCTGAGGCAGAGGCTGATAATCCAGGTGAGGGGATTTAAGCACATTAGGTCCACTGGCAGAGCGTGACCAGAGCCGGGCACTACCCTCTGTGTGGTGGTGTGGAACGGGTGTCGAACGGGTGTGGAACGGGTGTGGAACGGGTGTGTCAAATTTGAAGTTGTTGGGACGAACGGTTCTGGAGTTACGTGGATTACAGACGTACGTATACACATGACACAGATGTGGTACATTTATTGTGAGATAGTTTGTTGATTACTTTGGATGCAGTAATGCTCTAATTTCTTTCTTCTGTCTGTCTTGAGGTATTAAAAAGATCTTAAAAGTGTATAGTCCCAGGGCCCGAACCACAGGTTGAGAACCACTGCACCACAGCACAGGCGACACAGCCCAGACACAATAATAAAAGGCCGTCCAATTACCTGATGGGAGAAGCGCTGGTCGTACGCAGAGCAGGCTCCAGACACAAGAGGCTGATCCATCCATCAACATGCTCCCTTAATAGAACACAAGCACATGAAGCACTTTAACACTCTCATTGTGGCTCAAAATGGACCCGATATATAATGATTCAAAATAGCTGAACTACAAGCTCACCGCGTGTCTTGCTCATTGTGAGCTTGTAGATCTGCAATTTTTGGGGCCAATGGATACTGCAGGGGTTCAGGTGGTTAAACTATATACATCATGTCAATTGAGTTGCTGGAGATGCATCGATGTTGATCTAACAGCATTATTATTATTGTTAAATGTATTATATGTGTGATTTGTGAAACACCGTCCGGTAGTCCTCCACACTTAGTGCTTTGTTTCCTGAACAAACATCACAATATGTAGAATTATGTTTACATATTTATCATTCATCATCTGTTCTACAGCCATGCAACCAGTTGCAGATTGGGGCTTTAATCTTTGGTTTTGTAAAACATTACGCTATAGGGAAGATGCCATTGCTTCTGAACATGTTTCTATTGCCATTTAACACATTCAGAATCAGAATTGGTTAAAATAGCAATAGAATATATAGGCTATATATATGTTCAGTCAGAGAATCTTAATTCCTCCTCCTCCTTTAATCATATATTTTTTTAAATGACTGAAATCGGTTGAAATAACTTTTAAATAAACACACGTTGTGAGGAAATGGGAGCATATGCCTTGCCTCATTTTTTTAGGGTTAAATAACAAAGCGCAAAACGTTGCAGTGGAACATGAACACATGCGTAAAGAAAGGCTGCACCGTCCTCTCCTCAGCCAGCCCCCCCCCCCCCCCCCCCCCAACATGTAGCAGCATTCACTGACTAAATAAATACACTATAACGTAATATAAAGTTAGTGTTGCTGGTCATTAACAGAAGAGCAGGGAAGACAATGGGTATGTATAATTTAAAAGTACGACACTCCTACATAGAGGCCCGTTTCTCCCCCATACATGCTTGACCACTGACTGGGTGAATGGCTTTGAACTTATGCGCATAATAAAAGCTCCAACGTAGCCTATACACATTTCGGTTATTTGTCATTCATTCCTCACAAACAACAATTAAGGCATTCAAAGGGTTATGTATTGCTATAATTACCTGTTAAGTCTATCATGAGTCGCATCCGGTCCTCCCGCAGTCATTCCATGGATTTAAAAAACAAAAAAAAACGTGTCATCTACATGTTTCATTGTAATTCCCGTTATGGAAGAAATTGATTTGGCCTCAATTGAGCCTATCAGTCAAGTCAGTGATCCTTTCAGATAGAAAAATGGGGGGTTGGGGGGGGGGGGGGGGAGCGCCACAAAAGTCGAGGAGAAGAAGGGGTTAGAAAAAAGATGATCGATCCTGCAGGCTGAAATCACGTCTCCTTCTTATTGTTATCATAAACGCTCTCTCTGTAGGTCCGTGGTGTGTGCGTTGCGTTGCGTTCCCCTGGTTGGTTTGATGCTCAAAAGGAGCCAGTGGATGATACGAGGCTAGTGCCGAGCGATGCGCTGCTCCCTACCAGGTCCGCCGCACTCATGCACCCGGCCCATTGATTGGACAATGCGCTCCTTCAGCCCCGCGTTGGCATTCGTTAAGTGCTGCGAACGATCAACCAATCGTTCGACACCGCTTTATGCCCGAGCCAAGGAGCCATTGGCTTTTTCCAATGGAGACGTTGGGGGGGGGGGGGCTTTAAAGGCTTTTAAAGCATAGGCTATGCGCCAGGCAGACACAGGGCTTCCATGCGCACTGCATGGGGAGAAGGGAGAGGGGGAAATCACAGCGTGTGCGCGCGGTAGAAAATATAAATAAACAATACATTAAAATAAGACCCCGATTATGTCCATTTCATTTTCAATGCACTTTATTAGATGGGTTATTATTTCATTATTGTGCCCCGAAAACAACAGACCTACAAAATAACGGACTTACAAGCTCACGCACCGACGCGTTGAAGAGGAAATGAGGAGAGGAGACGAGAAATGAGGGATAATGCGGTGTCATCGTTGCCATGCCAACCACGGGCACCTCGCGTTGCATCCCTTGATTCTCTTTTTTCTTTTTCAAATAGAAAATTAGCAGATGCTTGTTCTCCGGTCACACACGCGCGCACAACACACACGCGCGCGATGAAATTAAGAACGCAGTGGTTTCGTTTTCGACAGCAATTAAAGTAGCCAAGTAGGCCTGGCATGAATGAATGAAAGGCTATCAATTAACGGCCCTGCACACTCATATACGTAAAATCATCTCCGCGTGGCGTGCCTTGTTGTGGCGTGTGGTTGAAATCCTTAACAATTAAAGTCAGGCCAATATTCATTATTCTGTTGTTCATGCAGTTTTCAGCGTGATCATCACAGGTTTCAAAAGACAGGTGTGTCACTGTCACCGTGTCACGCACGTGTCACACAATAATATTTTAAAGATTAGCCTAAAATAAAGTCCTCCTCAATAGGCCTAATATCAAATGTCCAGATTCTAAAATCTGCTAATTTTGGTTTGGAGTCCGAACAAACATATAAGCCTCCTCGTTTGTGCAAATCAAATCTGCAGAGTGCAGCACGCAAGAGGAACAGAACATTTTTATGTCATAAAAGCGACGAAGCGGTATAAGACATAGGCAGCTTATGTGATTTCATATAGCGCTATATATACTCTTATAGGCTACTCTATAGGGCGGCGGCAGTATTCCGTAACAGCCGTATCGTGTGATTCTCGTCGACCTTTTTGATTTCAAGGAATCGTTATCGACCCCAGTTTGATATGTTTGGAATTGGACCCATGGTGGTCCCCGGCCGGACCCGAAGTATGAGAACCAGATTCTGTAGCATCTTGACGTAGTGGCCTACAGCAAGCAGCGTTGGCCTGCTGCGTAGGCCTACACCTTCTATAAATATGTCGCAGGGAGCAGTAGACACATTTTATTGATTTGTATTCCAACATGGAAGGAAGCAAAATATTCCATCTTCTATCTTTACCTGAGACCCTCATGTCGCCAAAGATACCCGGACTGTTTTGCCAGCTGCGCTTCAGTGAATTTCCACAACATGAGCTTTAAAGTGGAAGCTATCGATACTACTATAGATCGATGCGTCACCTAAACTCGCAATCGATAAGTAGCCTCTGATCGACTTGTACGCCCACAAGTAGCCTATCACCCCCCCCCCCCCCCCCATGGGTTGTTTTTCTCCTGTTGTAAACCATAGCATATAGCCTCATGCACGTTTTCAATTACCAATAACATTGGTTGTTTGGTAAATTTCTATTAGGAGCAGACGAGCAGTAGGCTATTTATATAGGCCTATATATATAATGGCCTACGTCTATTAATGTATCACTCAGAGTTGTATTTTTTATTCTCTTTGGCATGCTATATATCATATTTGATTCCACTAATCAAGGCGAGGCCAGTTTATTTATATAGCCTGCAGCACATTTCAACAACAAGGGCAATTCAATGTGCTTGACATAAAAAACAAGCAATTAAAACCCATGCCTCGTGTGGCCTGCATTGATTGAAAGGGAATGGACAACCTAATCTACCTGTGTGCATCTGTAACCCTGACACTTATCCGCAGGAGTAGCTCTCTCTCCCAAACTTCAACAGATCTGCTACCTCCCAGTGCATGCATTATACATCTCCTCTAGTGAACTTCCCCCAGGGAGAATTGTGGGTCATTTGGATCAATAATATAGCCTTCTAGGAGTGAGCTGAAAAGAGTGCTGTGTGTGTGTGTGTGTGTGTGTGTAGATGGCCATGCAGTTTGACCATGTACACAGATGAGAGCACTATAGGGCTGGAAATAGCCATAGCGATTATTCCTTTTAATTACTTCTTCGATTAATCGAAAAATATAAGCATGTGCATATAGCCTATATTATCATATAGCCTATATCTCAACTGTCGGGAAGAAACCACCAAACTCTAAAATGTTCATTTTTCAGGGAATTAAGAAAACATAATATTTTGAAAACAAAGCAATACATCAAACATTAACATACATCATCAAAGTTGTGACTTTATATGTTGTCAATTACTTACATGAGAGGGGGAGAGGTGGTGGAGTTAGTTGCTTTAGCTGTTTAGCAGACAGTTTGAGAAGTCTCTGCAGAAGTCTCTCGATGGGTGCTACACCAGAATGCACTCAACATCAGTAAGAGCCCACATGTTACAGTACCAACACAAATCTGTATGATGGAATGCCAAGGGCGAGCCAGAACATATAGCAGCCAGGATAATGAGACTATAGCAGGACACTGCCAAAGACACCAAGAGCTGCCAGCCAGCAAACTAGAACCAACCGACGGGCACCGGTCACGAGGACGTCCCACGCTAACATACGTGGATGTACTCAAGAACGACGCAGGAGCACAAAGTACCAACAAACTGGCCAGATGTATGGAGAACCGGGATGACTGGGAGCAACGACGGAGGTCTGAGGACGACCTGGAGTTGAGGGTCCAATGGAGACGAGTTAAGAGCTTTTGTCCAAAGGGTTTTTATTTTCCATTGGTCCAAATTTTTCGAAGCAACACACAGATGTAAAGGGTGTTCAATAGCACTGATTTATGAAGAAAATAGTTAGGAGGTTTCCTCCCGACAGCAATACTATATCTCTATATGTTACTTTTCTGGATGCTTTGATCTTGTGGATCTGCTACATTTGATAGTATACTTTGTGTGACACTGTAGTATGATCAAGTACAGTATGGGCTAGGGGCATTCATTTACGGAAAAAAAACACCAAAAGTTAGAATATGGAGCTATAGAGGTTTCTGCCCCGAATATATCGTGAAAAAAAGAGTGAAAACAACTGATCTAAAAGATCACAACGCATCACACAGAAATCAGCTTTTTTCTTTCTTTTATTTTGACATGCCCAAAATAGGGATTGATTCTGAATCAGTTATTTTATTAAGTTATCAATTATTTATTTAATAATAGAGTAAATTGATTAGTTCAATTAACTGTTGCAGCTGAAGCATGATACGTGTGTTTATGAATTGAGATTAATGAGAGGAGAGAGAGGGAGAGGCCTATTGATTATTGATTGGGTTGTTGGTGACACAGTATAGTATAGTAGCCAGTTGCATTGGCAGACAAATTCCACAATCTCTGAATGCTATATATAGGGGTGTTTTTCAGGGCAACCTTTTTTTTTAGCTGAGAGAGCGATGAAGCAGGCGTTGTGAGATTGTAGATCTGCTATTTTGGGCTAATGTTCCCCATCACACAAGTTTGGCGAACCCCCTGCAGACAAATCTAATTCTGACAATATAGAATATCACAGAAGTCATTACTGGCTTTTTTCCAACTTCCTGCTGATTTTACTATTCCGGATCCGGATCCGCGGGTCCAGTCCGGGGTTTCTTCCTAATAAAAATGAGTTAAAAAAGTACTGGGTTTTGTGACGTTGGTTGTATATGGTCTGAATCAGCTTTGTCTGCATGCATTTATGTAGAGTATAGCGTCGCCTGGCCAGACTGGCACACGGAAGCTCTGTTGATGATTAAGGGAGAAAGCAGATGTGAAGCCTTCTCCCCACCTCAGTTTCTTCTTTACAGTTGTGCACATTTATCCTAATATAAATTTTAATTATTGAAGCATATAGCTTGCTGCTTGCTCAACGGAAATGCCAGCTTCCTTACTCGGATTGGTTGATTGATTGAAAATTGTATTAACAGTTTGTAGAATGGGTGCAGTTCAACGAAAGTACAGGTCAATACAAAATCTGCTAAGACTTGCTTACATCACGTTCCTCTAATTTCAATTCATCACAACATTTAAAGACATACAGATATACTGTACACTTCTATGCAAAAAAGAGGAAATCATCATATACACGGTTAGAAAATAAGGGAAAATATGTACAGTATAGAAAAACAGGGGTCCAGTTATGAATTGCACCCACCCTTAAGTGCTCTAAATATCATTCAGAGGTTGATTGTGGAATAGTTGTCTGGCTACGCAACACTACTAAAATAGTGATATCTGTTCACCGTACGTTCTAAATCAGTGAGGAACATATTTTGAATGATCAATTTCTACGGACCGTTCACACTGAGCATTATTGTATTTCGTTTATAGTGGTGTGAACTCTGCCATGCAGTTAACTTAGTCAGTTGGTAGAGGGTTGTGTAGTTACCTTGCTATATATAGCCTCAGTATATATACAGTACAGTATGGCAAGGTAATACACAACCCTCTACCAAAGTGTTCATGCCCTTTAAAATATATTTTTGAATTTCCATTTATGCTGAGCATCAAGTGATATGTTCTTCCACGAATTCAATTTACAATAGGACCGTTTCTTTGCCATTGGGCAGAAACCTCTTATCTCCATATTCAACTCCCCCCCCCCCCCCCCCCCCCGACATATGATATTTCCACCCAACAGAGATGATTTGATTGATTGTCTATTCATTCAAAATAATATATACACAAGAAAGCCCACAGGCTTGTTTCCATGATGGTCCTTTCTGAGTGTGTGTGAGTCAACAGGCTGGCCTGACTCCGGAGACCAGTGACACAGGAACACGATCAATCTCAATAAATCTAACGGGATTACGCACCAAATGCCCCAAAACCCAGTGACATCGCCATGATCTAAAAATTCACTCACCCTCATGCCAGCAGAAACACAGGGAGGTTGCCTTTGTCCAGTGTCCACATAATACACAGGGGAGGTCGTCTTTGTCCAGTGTCCACATATAACACACATAAGGAGGTTGTCTTTATGTCCACATATAATACACATAAGGAGGTTGTCTTTATGTCCACATATAATACACAGGGAGGTTGTTTGTCCAGTGTCCACATATAACACACAGGGAGGTTGTCTTTGTCCACATATAACACACAGAGAGGTTGTCTTTGTCCACTAGTGTCCACATAACACACAGGGAGGTTGTCTTTGTCCACTAGTGTCCACATAACACACAGGGAGGTTGTCTTTGTCCACATATAACACACAGAGAGGTTGTCTTTGTCCACTAGTGTCCACATAACACACAGGGAGGTTGTCTTTGTCCACATATAACACACATAAGGAGGTTGTCTTTATGTCCACATATAACACACAGAGAGGTTGTCTTTGTCCACTAGTGTCCACATATAACACACAGGGAGGTTGTCTTTGTCCACATATAACACACAGGGAGGTTGTCTTTGTCCACATATAACACACAGAGAGGTTGTCTTTGTCCACTAGTGTCCACATAACACACAGGGAGGTTGTCTTTGTCCACATATAACACACATAAGGAGGTTGTCTTTATGTCCAAATATAACACACAGGGAGGTTGTCTTTGTCCACATATAACACACAGAGAGGTTGTCTTTGTCCACATATAACACACAGGGAGGTTGTCTTTGTCCACATATAACACACAGGGAGGTTGTCTTTGTCGACTGTCCACATACAACAGGGGAGGTTGTCTTTATGTCCACATATAACACACAGGGAGGTTGTCTTTGTCCACATATAACACACATAAGGAGGTTGTCTTTGTCCATAGATAAATAATACACAGGGAGGTTGTCTTTGTCCACATATAAATAATACACAGGGAGGTTGTCTTTGTCCACTGTCCACATAACACTCACAGGGGAGGTTGTCTTTATGTCCAGTGCCCACATAACACAGGGGAGCTGTCTTTGTCCACTAGGCTGCGGACCACCCCATCTGTAAAAAAAAAACATATATACAAATTGTGCCATAGTTTTTGTTCACACGTTTTCAATATTTATAAATAGCCAATGCACAGTATGTAGAGAGTTTAAGATAACTGGTTAAACATATTTTGATACTATATCAACTAATTTAGCTGGGGACCCATTGGAGCCCCCTCAAGGACCCCTTGGGGGTCCCCGGACCTCACTTTGAGAACCACCGATGTACCGTACGTAATAGTTCACTGAATCACAGCAATGTCCCTTCGATATTTGGTCACGAGAACACCCTAGAGGGCACGGTGACGCAGCACCTGAATTTCACCTGACAGTGATATCATCCACCCTGATACACTAACACCAGACAATACGCAGCAAGCTCTCACAGCGTTAAAAAAGAAAGCCAGGACGTGCACATTTATTTATTTGTCTCACCATGACATGCTTCAAGTTCCTCAGTGGTGCGTCAAGAGGAACAGGAAGTGAGTAGTGGATGATGCACTCAAGGCCAAGCGAATACAGGTTGCATTATGTCACTACCTTGAAAGATAACAATGATGTCTCTAGTGGTTTTCAACCATTTTCATATCAAAGTCCATTCAGACTTTATGAGCCACAGACCACCATTTCATGAGATTTAGTAGCCTTGCAGACCCAAAACTAAAGAATATTTTGTTTAATAGGCAAACTTTGTTCAAAATAACAATTCTTCTACATTCTTTAATTGTGTATAGACGTCTTGTAAATTAAGTAATGCAGATGTGTAATAATCATTTAACTCTGAGTCCACCTCCAACTTGAGGGCGTAAAATTTCATTTTACACTCTCAAGAGTTAAAGATCTACGAGGGTCCATTTGGTTATACCAACTCTCCATCATTTAGGTGGGGACCACTGGTGTTTGAGAACAGCCAAATAATGAGAAAATCCAACATCCACAAATTAGGATGATTCACAGTGAGTCAACTGTTTATCTTCTATACATGAATTAACACCACACAAAAGAAGGGCTATAAACCTATACTAAATGCCTGAAATGTTAGCAACAACTGATTCACGACGATTAACTCAACAAAAAGCTATATAAAAGAGCTACTGTATATGATTTCGGTTGTTTCTCACAGAACTGCTTAGTCAAGGCCAAGGTTGGCCAGGTTATTTAGGAAGGTCTGTAATAAAGCCCAGGTGTGGCTGATGGAAAGAAGCAGTTTTTTGCAAAGTATAGGACTTGACACTACAGATACCAATATACAATAATACAAAGATAAAATATGGAGATACCACCACCCCCTCAAAATAGGGACTCATGTGTTTAATTGCCTAGCACACATCAGGCACCCTGACGGTAGCTGTTGAGGGAAAGGGCAAAAGTTCACTGGCGTGTGTTAATGTTGTGACTACACACAGTTCAGTGCCTTGCTCAAGGGCATTTTACGCCGACCGTTATCGCGGGTCGGTGCGGGCCCGTTTGTTCGCTGCTCGTCGTCCTCCTCACAAGTTCCCCAAACAGACCTTGTCCGAGGGTACGATAAAAAAATAATTAAAAAAAACTAACCTAACCTGTCATCGCCAAACTCGCTCGACCTCCTTGAGGCACTCGGTGCCCTAATTCTGTTTTTAATTAATTGCTTTACTGTGCACTTCCTTGTTCCAGCACAGCAGTGTGTATGCGCGTGTGCACTTGATTACTTTACTACACTATACACTGTTGTGGGAAACAAATGTCCCCACAACAACTATAGCATCATTTCAGAAATAGACGAGGACCAAACAGTTAGATTTAGGCTTGATGCGTACTTAGTGCTGTACGATTCTGACTGTATACTACACTCACAATAGCTGATCTACAAGCTGGCACACGATAAAAGTCAGACATGATGAGGTTAATATGGTTAAAAACAGTGGCATTGATAAAATTATCCTCATAAGTCCTGACTCCTAACAATGTTGACGTCGTCCTCACAAGTATAGCAAGACAACCGTGCACGTGTGGGTGTGTGTGTAACTCTAAAGTGCTCTGTAACATATGGTGGTGTCGTGCCATGGGGTTGCTGTTGTGTTGCTGTCGGGAAGAAACCTCTTATCTCCATATTTTTACTTTTAGTTTTTCACTTTATTAACGATCATACTACACCGTTACAAAAAGCATCAAAAGCAGCTGAAAAGTAACATTTTTGGACATATGAGGTTTACATCCGACAAAAACGTTAGTCTCTCTCGGTTGACATGGTTGCATGTTCACCGCATGGCCACACCTGGTTAACATCTGGTTAAGCAGAGACTACTACAGTTTAACCTGGGTTCCGTTAAACCCCTGCAGAACTGCTGGGGAGACCCCCTTTTTTGTCACACATGCGACGTGATGCTTAATTTATGCTCCCGTCTTGCAACAAAGTATAAAAGTGCGGTGCTGGGATTGGGGCGTGGGTGACGGGAGGTTATTAGGAGCACATGCCACGTGCATGTGAACATGTTGAGCATGGTTTGGAACATACCATAAGCATAAGAATGTAATATGAATATGTATGTCATTTTGTAATGGTTGTTATGTACATTGTCCATGTACAGTATACTGTCCAGTCCACTAATATACTGATTTACAGGAGGAAAGCGCTCTCGCACACAAAAACAGATACATAAAGAAAGGTTGGACGCCCTTTGGACGTATGCGTTCAATATTGCTCATAATAGCGCATAGAAAAACATGGGGCGTATACAAATATACACTTCAGATGCAGTCAACACCAACAATGATTTTCAAGCACACTATGACGTAAGTCACATCTGCATTGTGGAGTGTACCGAACGAGTGTGTATGTATTCATTTTTGTGTAAAATGCCTGTGAGTATAATACGTTATGTATCATATTGTATATATCGTTGCTGTCGCTTAGAAACCTCCATCTCCATATTTTAACTTAAGTGTCTTTTCGTAAATTAACACCCTACTTGATCACACTACAGTATCACACAACAGCTGAATTTGAATCTTGAAAAGTTACAGTTTTGGACACATTTGGTTTTCCACCCGACATAGACAATATATGGTTTAGATTAGAATGTTTGTTTATGGCTGTGTGTGTGTGTGTTACTGTGTCTCGGTCTCCTACACAAGTGTTTTGTGTGAGCGTGTTGCATTATGCATAATAAAGTGGATGCCTTTGTCTACAAAGCGGACATGCGTGTCACCGTATGAGTGTGTGTGTTGTGCGTGCGCATGCACGTGGGCTTCTGTGAGTGACGCACTTGTTCCTGTCCAGAGGACTGTTTGACTCATGTCTCTGTGTTGACCCACCCCTCCCCCCTCCCCCCAGCCGCCCACCTCCGTACCCCAGAGTGGGTGACGTGGAAAATAAAGCCAGGCGATTATCGCAAGATGAAGACAGAAGAACGCCCAGAAAAACAGGCAATTATGTAGGTGCTTCAACGATGACACTATGGATTATTGTTTATTTAGAATGGATTAATTAGTTGCCACCTGAACGAAAGCTATTCTTCCTGGGGACCAAGACAACGAAATACACGTGTCGGTATCTTCGCCAGGTCGGAGATTATGTTTTCACCCCTTGTCCGTCCTCTGTCTGTGTACAGCTATTAGATTATGTTTTCACCCCTTGTCCGTCCGTGTGTCTCTCTCTCTGTCTGTGTACAGATTATGTTTTCACCCCTTGTCCGTCCGTGTGTCTCTCTCTCTGTCTGTGTACAGCTATTCTCGGGCACCGTTGATCAGGGTGTTACTTTGTAAGCACCTTTTGTCCTATAACTCTTGAACCGTATAGGTCACACAGAGTAGGGGGTCCACCTCCAACCACTGTAAATGTGCTACAGTAGGTATATTGTATTCATAAAAAACTCTACCATACTGATTAGTTCAAATAACATTTTACTCAATCCGATTCCTTCCAAGTCAGCTATACCGCCATGACGCAGAACCCATTAAAATCGAATTATGAAACAAAATGTGAGACGCCAGAGGATTCAAATAAGTTCTGGATTGCAGCTTTAAGTTATGTTGTGTTGAAAATGTACAATTAATGTGGGCTGTGCCAAACAAGACATGTTATGTCCATGCTGTGTGTGTGTGTGTGTGTGTGTGTGTGTGTGTGCATATGATTATTTGCCCATGAATTTGTAAAAGTGTATATTTGCATGTACGAATGTTATCACTGTCGAGCAGAAACCTTGTATCTCTGCGTTTGAACATTGTATGGTTTCTATTCACAGATGAATGCCCAGATACTTCGTTGTACAAGACTGTCTCACAAAAGTAGTGAAAATAGCCAATCTACAAGCTCACAAAGCATACCGTTGTGAACAATATTTTAAAATATTCTTTAAAAAAAATATTAATTAATAGGGAACAGTTCTGGACATACAAGGTTTCCATCCGACAGCAAACAATATGTGAATAATACGCGAGTATGACTTAAAGTGCCTCTCGGGCTCTCAGTCACCCGCCGCCATCGTTGCGGTGACCTACATTTGGCCCGTATTGACGCTTATCGGTTCATACATTTTACTACGTGGGGGGGGTGGATGGGTCAGTGTCATGGTGTGTGTGTGTGTGGGGAATAGACCCTCGGACGGTTTCATCACACAGTGTAAAAGTACCTCCAGCCTTCAGGCCTGCTGTCTGTCAGTCAGTCAGTCAGTCAGTGGTGCACAGAGTATTCCATCCCCAGGCCAGCTAGTACTCCAGTCAAAGTAGAAGATAGAAAGCACTGGATGATTAAAGCCTTTTTTTTAATTTACGGGGTGCATGGCAGGCAAATAACATGAAATATCATTGTCAATACGTCTTCATGTATTGGACTGGCCTGAATTTGGCTTTGAGAACCCTGTTGTTCTGAAACTATAGATACTCAGAGTACAATACTACAAGAACAAGTGAAAGTTGCTCTGTCAAATTTGTACTAGTAGTTAAAGTGCTGGAGTACTTTTTTTTATATATTTTTTTAAGACTCAAATATTCAAAAGTACACTCCAGATAAGCGGTAGAAGATGGATGGATGGATTGCCATGAAACTAGTTATTGAGGGGATGAGCCGTATGCCATGCCCTTTTGATCTACAGTAGTTCCACCCTCTGGCCAAAATATTAAAAGTAGAGCAAGTTATTTTCTTTGGTTAAAATAAGTGTTAAATAGTTCTATATTCTGATAGTACTCTTTGCTATAGAGTGTTTGTTCAGTAACAGGAGTCTCAAATAAAATGTCTCTCCGGTTCTTTATTAAACAGAAAATGCCTTTCCATGTTGAGACATCAATTCGCACTCAGGATACAGACTAAACAAGTGTAATTGGAAGTGATGAAACAAGGAAATGAGCAGACAAAATTGGAACTGGAACACTAAACATGAAGCTTATGTTTATGAAAGAGCTGCAGAGACAGGGACACTCCTGTTACTGAATAAACACATTAAAAAAAAAAGTTTGTTTAAACGCAAAAATATGGCAGAGAGTTCAGCTCAAGACCTAAAATGCCAATTAGTGAAGGCCAATTATATAAAGATGGGTTGAAGAGAACAGTGCCTCTGCCACCACTGCACTCCCTGGTATAAGTAAGGACGATATACAAAACAATTGGTAGTTATGCGGCGTTCGCATCTTGGAGCAGTGCTACAGCAGCTTAAAAGATGTATGAGTGCATCTCTTTAATTGTAATTTGACTACATTTCTGAATTGTGATGTCTAAATGGACGAGGCGATACAAAAGCTCCTCCATACACGAAGATTAAGGTAATGGCTGGCCTCCACCTGCTCGTACAGACAACACCATGTCTGTACGAGGAGGTGGAGGAAGTGATTGTTCTCCTAAAAGACATGTTTGAATCACCTACAAGCGACCTAACTCACTTCCTGTCTTAATATAAGGAGACTATAAACATGTGCAAAAGGACATCACAAAAAGGAATCCTTGGAAATGCATAAAATGAACTGTGGAAATGAATAATGGCAGAATGTATTTTTCCACTGCATTTTTTAAATACAAAATAAAAGCTAGAAAAGCTTCTTAAACACAAAACATGGTCGTACGTAGATGACCTGGGTACCGAAATGGGAATGCACACGCTGATCCGACATACCAAAGGTCCGACATGCGGAAACAACGGTCGGACATGTGGTCAAACATGCGCTGCTCCTGTGCTTGCGGTTATGGTTAGCTTAGGGTTTGAGGTAGGTTGACGAAATGTATTTTTAATCTGAGTCTGATTGCATCGCGACACCATTGACAGCTTGTAGATCTGATATTTTCACTATAAAAAAAACACAGCAAATTGTTCATTCATTGTAAATGAGGCAAACATTTGAAATAATGGTGATAGTGATTTTAAGTCATATCACCCATGCCTCCCTACTACTGTCTGTACTCCGTGTACTGTAGATCTGTATTAGCTCGGCTTATTAGCCAGACTCAAATCACACCGTGCCGGCAGGCAATTTCTTTTGCCAACGGCTGATTAGCCAGGCTAGATCTGTATGCCAAAGGTTCCCAAACTTTTCAGGCTGTGACCAACCCAAAATAATCCTATTCGAACTGGGGACCCCCCCACCCTGACAAGCACTTGTAGGAGTTGATGCATTACATTTAGTTTGACCATTTTTATAGTATAGTTTGTTGGTTAGTTGACATTCATTTTAATTTATTTTTATTTTTATTTTATGACCTCAATTACACCGACTGCCAGTTTGGGAACCACTGCTGTATGTCACCCTCACTTCGACTTGTGTGCCAAACTACATGTCGACTAATGCACTTCCTCCATAATGGCCAAGAAATTAAAAAGGTGCGTGCACTTACGACACGGGAACAGCCTGTTCCCCCGTCTCCTCCATTCTCTGCCCCTCTCTCTCTCCCACCTATACTGTGCAGGCCCATTATAGCTCCATTGTTTCCATGGAAGGAGGAGGTAAATTGCACTCAAACGTTCTTAAGAAGGCCTGACACATTACCTAGCATTACTGGCGCTGCGTATTGTAATATTCATGTGATTCCCCATCACATGAATGCATGTTGACTGCTGCACTCCATATCGCATGGCCGAACTAGGAGAGAAGCCAGTGGAAGAAGAAGCAAATATAAAGGCCTTGTAATCAAAATGTTTGCACGCAAAAGGTAATAGTAGTCATTCATGACCCATTTCACAAAATTTGCCAAAATCGTCAGACGCTTTCGGGAACTGCAGGTCTACAAGCTCACAAACTTGTGGCTTGTAATTTTGGCTATTTTCGATTAGCTGAAGTGGTATTTGTAGTAATAAAGTAATAATAAAGTAGTCGAGTACAGTACTTTGTACCAGTGCCCATGTCGTGTGTGTGACTTCAGAGCAGAGTAGCAGTGTGTATTATTCAGCTGGCCGTGCCCCAGATTGACTCTGCCTTCATCAAGTTGCTCTCCATCCAAAGCAGAGCTTGTCAAAGTGGGGTCTGGGGGAAAAGGGCTTCCCCAGCTAAAGTAGTTCATCTTATCTAACTAACTTTCCTCTTCTACCCCGGGTTTGAACCCGGGTTTCCCGCGCAAGTGCTGACATTTTTCTATTTTTGAGGGGCACTAGCTCCCTCCTATGTCCAGAAACAATGTTTCAAGTCGCTCTGGATTAAGAGCATCTGCCAAATGCCTAAATTGTATACTATAACTAATTTAGCTGGGGAACCCCCTTCCAAGGACCCCTGGAGGGTTTCCCCGGGCCGAAACCGAGAGCCACAGGTTTAGACAGCAGTTTGATGTGCAGTGCAGGTCCTGGACATGAGAATGCTTTGAGAAGCACTACACTACTGTGTATTATTTATCTGGCCTGGCTGTGCCCCAGATCCACTCTGTGCAGCATTGCTTTCATCTAGCCACTCTCATAAACACACAACAGGTTGGGGAGCTAGGTAGGGCTGCAACTAACAGCGATTATTGGATCTATCCATCCATCCATCTATCAACTTGCGATGCACCTTAATGCACAACACATACTCTTCTTGCACTAATGGCATGACAGTATGCAGTATACTAGCTTCTATGCTCATGCACCTTATTTATAAAGCTAATGTACTTCATTTAGTTAAAATGGATATGCTATTAAAATGTATTAAAAACATTTTTTTATTTTACAAAAGCACATTTGTGATGTGACAATAAAGATGATTCCATCTATTCTGGTGGTTCTCAAACCTTTTCATTTAATTTCAAGAACCCCTATAGATCTGAGAGACATTGCAAACATTGTACTTTTTGGAAACTTTAGTTACTACAGTAGTTACTTGAACAATCACGTGACGCTATAGTGTGAGACAGAAGAATACAGAGGCATATAACAACAAAATCACTTACTGTACATTGAAGAGCTCCAGATCATCAGTCAGCATTCATACAGTATGAACAGTAGCTGGTCTCGGTTGCATCCCAGCCTGTCTGCTGTCTCCCTCTCCTTGTCTGTGTCATGGCTCTCTCTCTAAAACAGTGACTCAGGGATGCAAACAGGTAAGGGCTAAAAAAAGGTGACAACATTGCATGGAAACAGCAAACCTACCACAACTAATTTGTAGGCAGGCTCTATTACCCTATTGGCCTGAATATCAGACTATGTTTTCTTCCAATGGAAATATCCTAAAAAACAGGGTTGTATTATAATCAGGGACTAGACTATTTGGCATTCAATGTTATTTTTCCACAAAGGAGTCTTGAAAAATGGGGATCGTCTTATATTCGGGACAATACGGTAGTAGTTCAATGGTAAATCAATTCAACACTTGCACAAAGTTACAGTTAAGTGAAACATCTGTGTGTTCTCCCCCACTGCTGTGTCTCCCTACAGACATCTGTGTGTTCTCCCCCACTGCTGTCTCCCTACAGACGCAGGATCGCATCGAGGAGCTGAAGAGGTTCGTGAGCATCAAGGAAAGTTACATAGTGCAGTTTATAAATATGTTGTATATATCAATACATTAAAATAAATGGTCATTTATTTTCTGAAAAGTAATTATTTTATTAATATCTTACAATCTTTTATTCATGGTTATGTCAATATGTACTTTGCTTCGTCTTCCCCCCGCCCCTCCCCCCAGCTCCACTTTACAAGTGTCAATTTAGTCACGCTGTCCCCGATGACGATGACAAATGAAAGAATGAGAGAGAGGGAGAGAGAGAGCGGAGAGGAGGGGATTGGTTTGAAAAACAAAACAAAAACAAAACAAAAAAACTGTACAACACTTTGTAAAAAGTTGGGCAGAGAGAGAGAGAGAGAGAGAGAGAGAGAGAGAGACATTGACATTTCGGCTTCTCCGGTGCCCTCTCGCCACCTTTCAGCTTCACCAAAATATGCTCAATGAAAATGAGAAAGAAAAGAAAAGCTGGTCTGTCTCGTCAATGTGGAAAAGAGTTATTTTTCCATCACCATCGTAGCAGAAACCTTGTATATTCCTACTTCAAATTATGTTTTTTTTGTAAATTATTGTCCTACTTTGTCGTACAAGAGTTTTGCGCAAAAGTAGCGAAACTAACTGATCTTCAAATTAATTTCCACCGTTTCATTATATAATAAGGTTTCCACCCGACAGCAAAGATTTGTCTGTCTGTCCGTCTATCAAAACGCCACCTCCAACACCCCCACATTTTTTAAGAAAGAGTCAAACTCCTCAATGTGTTTTTCTCTTAAGAAAGAAATAATACACAAACACGTGTTCAAAAAACAACGAAATACAAGGTCTCTTCCGCGGTTGACGCTCCAAATGTTGGAGGATAAGACGTATTTGTTTTTGTTTTCTTTCTTACAAATAATAAGAACCTTATTTATGATGAGAGGGCCATTGGTAATTATCGGATTTGATTGAATTGAGAAAAATAATTAATGGTAGTTTTGCTGTGAGTCTGCTTAATCTGAATGGGGGGGGTATGTAATGATTATAAGTGTGGCTTTATTTCCTGGCTTTAAAATGGCCAATGAAACACTTCCTGAGAAAACGAAAAAAGAAATTAAGAAAACATAACTGTACAGGGAGGAGAATGGCGCTGGCTTGCTCGTCGCTCGAGAGAAGAGTGCCAAAGAAAGAGGAAGGGATGTAACAATTATTGTGACATTATCGTATCGTGACTTTTTTGGTATCGTTACACCCCTAGTAGAGGGAAGAGAGAGACGAGGAGGGTTACGACAGGAGAGCTACACAGCTAGCTGCTCTATGCCAGTGGCTCTCAAAGGTCTCAAAGAGAGGGTTCCAGGGGGTCCCCAGCTATCAACCAATGGTTATTGATGGTTAGGAATCAGACGGACCCTTTACAGGTCTGTAACTCAAGAGTTATGGTGGTACTGTATGTGGCCTTGCATACAAAACAGGAGATGCTCGTCTGAAATATTACACAAAGGAAGTTTAGAGAACCACTGTTTTCATGCAACAGACTTTGAAGGCAGGGGGGGTAAAGCTAAGAACATAATATCAACAATAACAATAGGGATATTTACTTAGGCAGTGAATGTGTTAATTAATTGTGGGCCCCCTGTTCGTTCTGCCTGGTTCAAGCCCTCTTTCATGTAAACATCCAGTGTTGAGAAGTAGAGACCAAAGAGGGGTCGGAGGAGGGCGGCAGTGCTGGTAAGATGTCACTTGGTTCCTGCTGTTTCAGTACAACCAGAAGAGCGGAAGGAGGGCCAAAAAGGAGGAATGATGAAGGGTTCAAAGAAAGACTTTGTCGATTCAACTGCCGCAACAGCCTCAGGCGTGTTTCAATTTTGTCTGGGCAGAATCCACCTATCTCTTTTTTTCTGTAAATGAACGCCCTGCTTAACCATACATACAGATCTGCAGGCTCGAAACTCTGAGATTGTGAGGTTTGCACCCGAATTCAGTTCAGATTGTAAAACCCTGAGTGGTTGGCGTGTGTGGTTCTTTAGTGTTTTTTAAAGGAATGGGATTGTCACCTATGGTAGTGAGTGATGCTCAGCCCTGGTCCTTAGAACCAAGACGGCTGGCTTCTTTCCAAACGATACAAGGCCAGGCACTCATTTCATTATACCCGGGGGAAAAAATATATCTGATAATAGTACCTAGCAGTCTGGGTCATTGAGAAACCTTGGGTTTTATTGCAGTGGTTCTCAAATGTTTTAATTTCAAAGGACTCCCATAACTGTCAAGAGTTACAGGCCATTTGAGGGTTAAGGGACACTCCCCCCCCCCCCCCCCCCCCAACCCTGAGGGTCCCTGATAAACACTGGTTTATTGAAATCTTCCTGAGAACTTCAGGGCCTTGAAACCAACAACTAAAAAGGCAGGGCTAGTGGCGAAATCCCATTTCCTTAAATAGGGCTTCCAAATATTCAACCAAGGTGGCTGGTGAGTTGGTTATAGTGATTGGTGATGAGGACAAAGTGTAGCTGGCTGATTGATGGCTGCGTGTGCGGTTGGAAGGAAGGGTTTATTAAATAACGGCCTTAGTTTTCTATAAGCCCTTGTGGCATGAAGCGACCTGGTGGCTCTCTAAGGAACAGGGTAGCGCATTTAGTGCAATACTGTACAATGGCTTCATTTTCATATGTTAACCAGTGTGTTAACCTGGAAAGTTATATACATTTAGAATTTGTATGGGCATTTATCTGACACTCGACATGTCCTTCAATTTCTGGAAGGTCAAGCGTGAAATGTCACATTATTGCATTATGAGGAAATAATTTTTGCAACCACATCGTATGCATTACTTTGAATGTCGTTTCTGTAAGGTGGAAATGTCTTTACAAATTCCAAAATATCAAAAGTAGCAGATAGACAAGCTCAAAACGCGTCGCTTTGCACCGCGCTTCAAGCCGGCGGATCTGCTACTTTTGAGGCTTTTGTGTGACGTATGTAATATGATCAGGTAGGGCGTAAATGTACCTAAAAAATAATAAGTAAAATTAAACAATATGGAGGAGATATGAGGTTTCTGGCCGACAGCAATGATATTATGCATTTTTCCTTGTGTATGTACTGTTAGGAGGTTAACTCACTGGTACTGTATGTATGAGGCAACTGTAAACTGTAAAGTCAAGCCAAATCTCTTGGCCCACCCGCCACCAGTGACTGGCTCGTCCCAATTAATGTCGTTAGACACAGTGTATTACCAGCCAGCTGGATTTTATGAAAACAACAGGACCTCCAAAACAATGGTTGGTTTAGCTGCCAAAGGGGCTGGTAGTAGAGTAGACACTATGTATCTTTACCAGCAACAGACAAAAGATTCACTGGGACATAACTGGTGGCTTGGTGGCCATTTCGCACCCTGCTCCTTTTTAGTGTTTTGCGCGTACAACCCCCGCTTTGACGGCAACGAGTCCATTTGTAAGGAGCGAGTTGATGAGTGAGATTTAAGGTCTAGACTCCGTGTACTGTAGACCTTAAAACGCATACAAAGAGAATACTTGATCAGCCAGCGCCTAAGTCACAACACTTTGGATTATACCGTCGGCGTATGATCAGAAAATGAACGTTTTGATACTCCTACTAAAATCTAAAATGTGCAATGACATGATTTATTTCCAGGCATGTCATAATTAAGCCTGACCAAAGTCTCAGTTAAAGTCTTAATTGCAAGTACAAAAAGGTCTGATCAACACGCACAAGTGTGGCTTAAGAGACAATGGATGATGAGAGCGTCTCGTATTACGTGTGTGCGCAACTTTGGATCTTCTGCCACGCAACTCAGGCGTGCAGAAGCTTTCTTTGATTATAGATTCATTTCCACGTCTTCCGTTGCATTTCTGACGATCATTGTGCTGGCTACCACCATAATCCGTTCTCATTGCACTGCAATGCTGCCACTCAATATACAGCAGTATAACGACAACCAATCGTCTTTGGCTCGGAGAGTGGGGGATGAGGAAGGGGCAACGTGTGGGTTTTAAACACTGGTTCTCAATGTCGGATCCAGGGGGCCGGGCTAAAGGGGTTAAAGTTGACCCTTTACGGGTCTGTAACTCTGAGAGTGTACATTAAAATGGAATCCTCTTTGGGACCAAAGTCTACACTATAAAATTCTCCGGGGTAATTTTAATCTGAGAGTGTACCAAATTCTGTTTGGTTCCATTTGTACATTCTCAGAGTTAGAGACTCCTAACGGTCCTTGTGGACACCATGGTTTCTGATGAAATCATAAGCTGCTTGCTGTGCAGTTTGGAACTGTGATGGTGATGTTTCCTACTCCAATGATATAGCTTTGATCCCGCAGTGTGTCTTGTGTAGTTTGACATCTAATGCAGATGTCAAAGGTCATATTTCCGAACATACCTGAAACGTCTCTAGTCCGTTCAGAGAAAACAATAAGTAGTCAGCGATAATGTCATCACCAACTAAAATGGAAAGTATAGTTAACTTCAAATAAAGCTAGCTTCATGCCAGCCTCAACATTCTTTAGGTCGGAGGCAGCACTCCAGGTTTGTCCCAAAAGGTCTGACATAGGTGAAATTTGGTCCAAATCACTCATGTGGTTCACGGCCCACTCCCCGAACCAGACATTGAGAACCAGCGCTTTCAAACATAACAGCGAAAACTGAGCTTTTGATAGTCAGGATGTTGTGTGATTAAGTTATTCCTTTTTGTTTACATGATATTCCGCCAAAAGAAAAGAGAGTTGTTGTCTTTAAAAGAGAGTTCCAGTTCTAATAAGAGAATAAAAACAGCTTAATTTGCAAAGAAGAGAAAGAAAAGAAGGCATTGTTAGTGATGGAGGGATGGAGAGGACATGAAAGGAGAAGAGAGGAAACACAGAAGGAAAAGGAGGGAATGGAAGGAGTCAAGTGTTGGAACGGTATTGGGGGGGTGGACACATAGAAGGTCAAGAGGGAGGAGCTTGGTTTGAAGTGCTTCGCCAGACGCTGCATCCGTGGACTTCCTTCGGACGCCCTCGGGAGGGGGGGGGGGGGGGGGGGGGGTTCTCCCATCTCTTTCCTTGGCTCCTTCCCTCTTCGCAAGTCAAGTGTCAAATCCAGGAATGTAAAGGGCCTTTTTTTAAACGTCCACCCTTCTTTTGTTACTTTCCGTCGAAATCCTTTTTGCTTGTCTTTTTCACCTGCGCCTGCACCTCGCCCCTGCTCTCGTTGTTTCCTCCGTCAGTCCATCCGTCCGTCTGTCCATCCGTCAGTCAGTGTGTGTACGTGTGTGTGAGTCAGTTTTCTGTGTGTTGTGTCTATGCGTGTCACTGGAGGTCTCGATCTTCCAGGTACCTGTACTCGAATGTGAATCCTTCCTTCTTGCGCTGGCCCCATTTCTCATAGTCAAAGTAAATGTATGTTCCCTGAGGGAGAGAAAGAGAGAGGGGGCAGAGGTCAGTTGGACAACAATTTTCAGAGTGCAAACAAGGAACAAAAACAATGATTCATTCATTGGTTCTCAAACGTTTTCAAGTCAAGGAACCCGAAATTGATATGCATTTGGTCATGGACCTCTGAAAATGTTTTGTGCCAGGGACCCCTAAAGAGAAGAGATTTATGTTAAAAAAAACATTTTCCCCCCCAAAAATAGCAGATATACAAGATGACAGCGCAAGCACAGTTTTATCGTGAACATGAGTGAATGAGGACCAATTATGTGAAGATACGGTTGAAAGTGGGTGAGGGGCAGCGAAAATACAGTCGACAGTTATGAAGTTTTGAATTTGAAGACTTTGGCTGTAATACCGTGCCTAAAATAGGTACACCACTTATTGCGATTAAAACCCTCAAAATGCCAAAATGTGTCACCTGCCATTAAAAAGAGTACACATTTTGAGGACTGACTTCAACAAGATAAACTCCTGCACATTTCTATTGTAAATGATTCTAGTTGTGCCAGTGACCATTCAGACTCGGACACGCACACACACGCACACACACACACACACACACACACACACACACACACACACACACACACACACACACACACACACACACACACTAAATTACCTTAATTGCTTACTCAGTGTTGCACTGGATAAGAACGTCCACTAAATTACTTGAAAGTGAAACGTGAACTGAAACGTACACGCTCCAGTGAACCAGTGTTCCCTTCTACAGCGTAAAGGAGCACTCCACTGTTTCCCAGCCTCATGTACAGTGCATGCCCTGTGGGCAGTAGGAGTAATGATCAATACATGGTGTCGAGTTTGGTCAGTTGCTCTATCGTCGAAACGAAAGCAGCTCAGATTGCAGGGATTAAAGCAGGGATTGTTGGGTCGTCCGAAACCTGTGAATTGTGAAACGGCGTCAAAGGAGTCCTCCACACTAGCGCTGTGTTTTCTAAACCACTGTTTTGGTTGGGATCCAATTGTGGGTCACAGACCGATTTCCAGAGGGTCCCACTCCCCAGAAAAAGTAATTAATATAGCATTAAACTAATTTTATTTACTCTATCCATTTATATGTTAGAACTAATTGCTCTACGGCCTCTGAGCGAGGCCAGAACAGGAGAAATGTGAGCCCGCCTCTTTTTGCCAGTAAGGAGGCAGGCAGCTGCGTTCTGGATGAGCTGCAGACGCCTAAGCAACGACTGATCTATGCCGACATACAGGGAGTTACAACAGTGGAGTCTGGTTGAGAATGGAGACGTGGATAATCCTCTCTAGATCTATGGGGGAAGACCTTAGCTAATACTCCCATCTGGAAAAAGATACTTCCAACTACAGTGCTGACTTGTTTGATCTGAAACTGGCATCAAAGGTGACTACAAGCTAAACTCCATGTGCAGAACGGGACAGAAAAACGGAGTTTTCTCATCATAATGTTTTTTGCATTGATGGACAGAGTTATTGAGACAAATTGACTAAATGTCAACATAATTAATAGTGGGGTGTTCTCCTTCAACCTCTTGAAAAAATACGATCTACAATCTTACAATTTGTGAGCTTGTAGGGATTTATCGTGGAGGTTAAAAAAAGAAGGGGGTCAAATAATTCCCGGTCAACAAAGTATGTCGTCTCTGTCGGGTGGAAACCTCATATATCCAACCTTAACTTTCTGTGATAAAAAAAAAACACCCGTGTGAACTGAGTGGTGCAACTCCGTATGGGGGTCCCCGGTGGGTCCCCGGAACTTCCAGGCCCACAGGAACGCGCCCAGAGTGCCAGCCCGGTTCCGGCGAGCCGCCCCGCGTCCGAACCGGTCGAGAAATGACAGAGTTACCCTGTGGGGGAATTATCATTTAGCAGACACCGCTCTCTCTCTCTCTAATTAGCAGGCAACAGTGCAACACTATCTCTCTCTCTCTCTCAGTTTCTAGCACAACAGCACCAATTTTGCCCCTACTGGTACTCTAAACATAGGGACGGACACAGGGATAGGTACATAGGGACATTGCTGTTCCTTGGAGTGGTTGCACCACTAAAAAACGTGGGTGTTAATTTATGAAAAAAAAAACACAAAAAGTTAGAAGATGGAGATAGGAGGTTTATGCCCAACAGCAACGATATGGGGCTTCAGTAGTTAAGGAGGCAGAGTGACTGACCTGCTCAAACTCGTCAGTGATGGTCTTAGGCTCTTCGTGTCTCTGGAACCACATCATGTACTTGGTGTGGAACCTCCATGACTGCTTCTTCAACGCTTTGGCTGCCAGATACTGAGCTTTAGTGCCCTGCAGAGGAGAGAAAAATCTTGTTAGATCTCATCATAGACATCATAAGAACAATTGTATCATTACCAGTAATACGCCTTAAAGGCAATAAAGCGACCGCTAGGGCTGAGTGTGGGTCCTCCTGGAGAGAGTTTTGATGAGGAAACATCTAACCTGCACCAACTTTCCATGAGGGGATTTACAGCGTCCTGACCATGAGTGACTGACTGATGTTTTGACTGACTGTTTCTTTTATTTGCGGTGGGGAATATTTATGAATTGCTATTGTATTGTGTTCCTGTCTCCTGAACATTCATTGCGTGCGTCATATTATTGATTGAACATTGTTGACCACTCTGAGTGACACTCTGGAACTGTGCATTGACTGTAGGAAAACATATGAACATTTATTTCATTTTGGGGTTTGGTTTTCACTTCTGAATATAATACACTGCTGGTAAATTCTGTCTGTGTATTTTCTTCATGATTTTCTATGGCATTGTGTGTGTATTGTTTGCTTCAAGGATTGATATCATTATATGTCAATCCCGTGTACGGTGTTTGGGGGTATTATTATTGAACCCTATTTGTCAGACCCCAACACTTGCCCCAACAAACCGCTACAACCCACCGTGCACACACACACACGGTCACACGCACACACACACACACACACACACACACACACACACACACACACACACACACACACACACCTCCAGGTAGTAGAAGATGAAGAACAGGGTCTCTGTGGACAGTCTCTGGTAGAACTCTACAGAGTCTGAGTGAGGAGGGGGCACCTGGTGGGAGGGGAGAGTCTTTGTCAGCGTCACCAATGACATTTCACTGGATGATGATTCATGGTCATCATGCAAACAATAGAGATAATTGTGGTCAGTTTAGGCCGTTACATAATCATTACCTGGTGGTGGAAAGGCAGCGTGGGGCACGGGTTCCGCATCAGGTACTGCCTAGTGTAGGAAGCGCACGCACACACACACGCGCACACACACACACACACACACACACACACACACACACTTCAATATCCATAACATATTTTTTTAATGAAAAATGTGTCATCTGTACGGTAGAATAATACACATATACACACACTATACTGTATAACTTGGGGTGGTTGTATTTAGTCTCCCTGCTCTTCTATTGAGGCATATATATCGTGTCAAGCCAAGACAGGATCTAATCTGACACACATTTTGACAAGATCTTTATCCTTTCACCTATAATGACATGCCCTAAATAATGACATGACCTAAATCAGTGGTTCTCAAACCTAAGTGGGTAAATGCATGGTTTCTAATAAAAAATAATAATCTAAATCTAGAAAGTAACATCGAAAATTGACAAGCTTGTGGATTTGCTTCTTTTGTGTGACGCTGCAGTATGATCAAGTAGGGTATTAATTTAGGAAAAAAACTATACAAGATAAGAGGTTTTCGGCCTCACGACAACAACAAAATATACTTTATTTACTTTCCACCTCTTTCTTTGTCGTTTTGTCCAGGTGGGTGTGGTTATATGCCTAAACCCTAACCTCACAAACACTATGCCTAACGTCAAAACCCCGCCCCACCCGGTGGCGAAACACCAGGACAAGAGTGTCCGGTGGTTGTACTGGGAGTCTGGGACGTACCTGATCCTCTCAGAGTCGGAGGGGTGGGGCATGTGCGTCCAGGCTGACTCCTGCATGGCCGCTTGGTACAGCTGGTCTTTGGAGAGGGGCACCGGGCCCAGGGGACACACGCCCAGCGACGGGGGGATGCTCACCTCCGACAGGGAGTGCTGCTGGGGGAGCGCCGGGGGCCCGGAGGGGGCCGTAGTGCTAGGGAAGATGTCTGACGAGGGAGGGTTACATTTATCATTTTCTCAAAAAAGAAAACAACAAAAAATCCTAGCATCGCACCGCCATTTCCTTCCTCTGATTGGCTACCGCAGATCACGTGACACGTGTGTCACGCGCATATATCTTTTCTACGTCCGAGCATAGACATGGCAACGCCCCGCCTGCCTCTGATTGGCCTACCGACACTGCCAGCCTTACCAGAGTTTCCTCCGAGGTGGAAGATACATGGTGGTCTTGGTGGATAGTCTGCCGCGAGGTTACTCCATGGTGGGAAATGAATAAATAATACAAGTACGATATAAGAGAATGACAGCTTGGCACATGCGACAGTAACTTAAGCAGTAACTTATATTGTTTAAGCCGTTGGCCTGTTTATTTGTATACATGTGTAAACTTGAAACATTATTATACTGTAAAAAGGTCTCTTTTCCCTTGATCTTTATCTTTTTTAGCATAATAGTATTAGTTTACTATAATTAGATTAATACACGAAAATCAACACTAACACTTTAGTTTAGAACACAGCCAAATCAAATCATAGTACATCAATCAATTATTCAATCAAAGCAAACGGCACAAACAATATTAGTTTGCCTCTAATTAAAGTTACAAGTTTCTGTCGCGTGTTGTACGCGACAGTACCCTTGCATGTCGTCTATGCTCGGATGTAGAATAGATATACGCGTGTCACACAGTGAAATGCATGTTGGGATACAGATGCATGATGGGAAGCAAGTAACTAATTTAATGGGTCACAGCTTTCTGTGCAACATCGCCATCATGTTATCACCAGCTAATTCTGCTGTCAGTAGTCAGTTCCCACCTGCTGTCGTGTGGGAGTTCCGACTGCTCCAGACCGTACTGAATAACTGCCAGTTTACATAACATCTCCAGACTAGGACTAAGATGTCTAAGATGTACAGTCCATCGAGTGTTTCGGATCCTCCAAAGAGGATGACACATGTGCGAGTATTGTGCATTGATGTCGTGGATGTTGTCTCCATTGCCAGTCCCCAATATAGCAAACTGATCGTCGGCACAATCACGGTCCAGCCAAGGTTCTAGTAATCTCTGGTTTGGCCAATCGAGGAAGCCTATGACTGTTGATTTCCCTAATAATAAAGCGATAAACGGGCCAGAACCAGGCAAGTTTCTGGTAATCTCCCACGCTAGGCAACACAACAGGCAGTCTTGCAGGCAGTCAGTCAATAATCTGAGTCAGTAATTTGCTCGTTTACATATCACATACATTTTGTCAATGGCGTTTAATGTTTTGATGTTTAATTTACGTCATATTTAGCGGAATTCTCTGAATTTCTCTGTTCATCGTCAATGGCAAAACTTGAGGCGGGCGGGGACAAAATTTAGCAGACATTTGACCGGAATTATTTTACCGGGTCAATGGCAAATCATGAGACGTGTGGGGACAAAAGCTGTTTATAGAAGTCATCATACATCATCACATTCCGTGCTCAGCCAATCAAATCATCACATTCTGTAGTATACACAAACACACAAAGCTTGGAATAGGAGGGGCTAGCGCCCCTCAAAAATATGTTATGGCGATTCAGGTCTGGTGACTTGGCCTATGGCGGGCCTAGTCTCGATCAAAAATCTGATCGCAGCAGCTGATTGGAGTTTGCTTGTTCTCCCCGTGTCCCTTAGGGTAGTTTCCCTCACAAAAACATGCAGTAATCCTGGTCTCTAAACTACCTCCCCCTGGCCAGCCGGGGCACCTGATAGAAGGGAAAGGAACTGGTTGGAAATTGGAATAACATGTTCCTTCCACGCGCTACGTCCGGCCGGGGAAACTCTCTCCGGTCAGGTGAAAATAAGCAGCATGGACTCCTCATGCATAGGAGGTCAGTCCGCTGCCCCCCCCAGGTTGGCAGAGGAAGTGTAGCGCCCAGTATTACATTAGATAATTGACACTGGGTGAAAAAATGGGTTGCAAAATTGTGGGATAAAAAAAAAAAAAAAAACATGGATGCCACCAGTGTGGTAACTTACGACCGTATCGATCTTTTATTTTAAACCGTTGCGTTGTACATAGGGTATATAGCCACGGCGAATTTGCAACCCCAGTCCCTGGTTAGGCCTTTCTATACAAATTTGAACTACGGTACCTGAATTCCTGTTCTGTTCTTTAACTATATAGAAGTGTCTATTTGTACGTCTCTAAATGTTTTGATGAATTGAACATGGTGGACCCTGTTGTAAACAAGTGTAATGCTTAATTGGGTCGTCCACTCACAGTTAACAGTCTTTGTATTGAGTTTGTGCTTGAAATGTACTGTAATTCTGCAAACTGTTAATAAATATTTCAATCAATCAATCAAACCTACTGGTATACTAAAGTAAATGGGGATAGTGAGCTATGATAAATAGTTTCTTTACAGAAACGACAGGTTTTTAGAAACATCATCATCCACCATATTTTACCGTGTTTGTTTACATGCTAGTATTGCACGTTGACTATGTTTGTTTAGTTAGCAACAGTGTTAGCCACAATGATTGACAACGACATCATATGCTTTGCTACTACCGGTATTTTGATTGGTTGGTGTGAACCAATCGGCAAAGACTGCCACTTTTGCAACACCCATCCCAGAAACCGCTGCCGTGGGAAGGGCTTTCAGTCTGAATAATGAAGTTAAACGAAATTTAAATTGTGCCAGACTATCTACCCGTTTGGCTTTTTGGCTGCACAATATGTGTGGAGCTCAACCGAGCGAGGGACAGCCAATGGACAGAAGAGCGGAGCACATCTGGCCGTTTCCCAATGAATGAAAGCCTGAGGGGATAGTGAGCATGTAGAGCTGCTGATTTCCGGTATGCAAAACGAACACACAACAGAGTATATAAATAAACAAGCATATAAGCGAAAGCGTTACAAGGCAGGGCTGAAAGTCAGTAATCAGCAGCTCTTGTATAGAAGGTGGTAGAGTGTAGGTGGTGACACCGTGCTCCAGTATGCTGCTGCTCTTCTATTTATGCTCTGCCTGGCAGCAAAGTGGGGCCATACAGTACCTTTTATCAAACACACTGCTACTGGGCTGCGTGTGTGACTGTGTGTGTGTGTGTGTGTGTGTGTGTATGCGCGTGACGTGCGTGCATGAGATCTCTGTATCTCCACATGCATGCACTTTCCTTATCGTTGAAATGTCTTTACCTACACACACTCACTACCCGAGTTTGATTTAACAGCCTTAGCGCCGCTCATTTTAATGAACACAGGATTTTCACCGTCTGTATGTGGGCACTGGGCACGTTGTCATTTGCATGGGTGTTATGTGTGTACACAACATGCTGGTGGTGATTCTGCGTGGCGGGCATTGAGTATTGGGGAGAGAGGGGCTAGGGGCTCTGTGCTTCAACTGTAGCCCCAAGGTTTCCTGTTTCACTACAACTTCCCATAGCTTACTTCGATTGGCTCAGCCGCAGATTTGAACTGGGAATACATGTGGCGGCGTCAATGTTATGTTTCCGGTTCAAATCTGCTGCTGGGCCAACAACTATGTGTGTGTGTGTGTGTGTGTGTGTGTGTGTGCGCGCGCGCGCGTGCGTGTGCTAGACGGAAGCATATGAATGATGAGGAAATGATGAAATGTGTACCTGTGGTTAGATGCAGGGAGGGCATGTCCCCCTCCATCCCTGAGCTTAGTGCTGCTCTCTCAGCCATGGACTTGAGGCTGCTCAGAGGCTCCTGTGGCTGGACGAGACCACAGGAAACCATGAGAAAACTGTTCTCCATAAGGTCTCATGAATGATGCGTTCACACACTGGCAGCTTACTAAAGACACAAAACTGCAAGGCAGCCTTTCTGCAGGCCTGACGTCGAAAAAAAAGAATATATATTCAAAGATTTGTGCCGCATTTTCACGATTTGAGTGGCACGCTAGTATGAACTTGTAGATCTGCTATTTTTCAATAGCTAAAGTATAACATAATAAAGTCAGGGATTCCCATACTGTGGTGCGTGCACCCCTTATGGTGCGCGAACGCCTTCTAGGGGGTGCGTGACATGAAAAGGGTAATGGCGGGTTTATGGTGTTATTTAACACAAACGGCAAAATCTGCTAAAACACTATTGTAAGGAGATGTATAGAGCAGCTGCGGGAGTATACAGCAGCTGCATGTCTCTCAGTGCAGTGACATTCTGTGATTCATTTATCAAAAACATAACGGTAATGGGTCGCACACACCAACTTGGTCAGGAGGTAACAGGGGGTGCATGGCCAAAAACGTTTGGGGACCGCTGATTTAA
Organism: Protomyctophum bolini; assembly: GCF_963924005.1. Taxonomy (NCBI): domain Eukaryota; kingdom Metazoa; phylum Chordata; class Actinopteri; order Myctophiformes; family Myctophidae; genus Protomyctophum; species Protomyctophum bolini. The sequence goes on from NC_137878.1 coordinate 14,709,900, forward strand.
GTCGTTAATCAATTTGTATATCGATATGTATATCAAAAAATAAAATGTATATTATTTATTTAAAGTATTACCGTAGATTATAAATATATTAATCGTTAGTCTTCGTTAGAGACTTCCAAAAGTTCTAGGAAATAGGTGTTTTCGCCACAAAGCGAGTCAAGCGACCAATATTCTGTGTAGCTTTGCATCTGCCAATGTGAATTGTGAACGCACCATTAACACTTTTGAAGCATGAATTCATGATTTTTAGACCTTATTTTTTACATAATGTTTTACATATTTTTACCCGCAGAAATCCCGTCTCACCTTGAGGCTGTCGGAGGCCAGCGTGTAGGAGAGCGGTCCGTTGAGAAGACTGACACCGCCTGCAGGCTTCACCTCGCTGAAGGAGACCGAACAAGGCGAGCTGGGGGGTAGACACATGGACCCCAGTAAACTGGGACCACTCTCCTTGCTGGGGAGGGGAGAAGAAATACTTTAATATTGTTGTATTGTTTGTGGTTTCTTCTATGATTGTTACATGTCAGGGAAATATATCTGTTTCTTTCTGAAACATCTTGCGTAACCGTTACATGTCAGCGACTACAGATACAAATTTACATCATGCTAAGTCCGACATAATTGTGTCCTCAAAGGAGTAGCTCACATTAGTTCAGCATTAGCCATTGTGGGGAGCACATGTACACTACAGTAGCATACTCACGGCTGAGGCTGATTGGCTGTGGACGTCAGAGATGAGGATTGGCTGCTTTGTGACTGGCTGGCACTGTTGGGGGCGGAGTCTGGCGTGCTGTCCGCTACCACAGCACTGTAACCTGAGGCAGAAAACAGACAAGTCAAGTCCCATTTTATTATACAGTACAGCTCAATTTCACAAATCACATCCCAGAGGGCTCCACATAAAACAGAATATTAAAAGCAAAAAGGATGTATACTGTACAAGTGCAATGTACATACACATAAAACACTGTAAACAAAAACATCAAAATGGCACACTGGTAAAACGTGTGGTGTAGTACTTGGTACAGATTAAAATATGCCAAATGCTGACTGCTCTAAATGGAGGGTCCTGTCTTGGTAGGAGAATGTTCTGTAACCTACCGATGTTGAATTTATTTGGGGACACAGACCGAGAGAACAGCAAATTAAGTGGAATTGAGGCTTAACTGCGTACAGCAAAACAAAACTTGTTTGAGAGGCTTCACATTTTAAAATACATAGGATTTAAAATTAAGTTACATTCTTCACTATACTGAATCAGCCCTTAGGCAGCTTCCACTCTTTTCAAAAGCTGTAAAATAGAGGAGTCATAAGTTGCAACTTGCATTTTGACTGCAACATTCACCCAGAAGTGACGACAACCCCACCACCCCCGCACGTCAATAACACCCCTAGTGCACAATAACCAGCTTTCTTACAGTAATAACATGCAATGAATGATTTGTTGCTTCATGTTCTTGAGTTCAAGATGGAACCATTCCCAACATGTTTCACAACCTTTCTTTCCAATTGGTTTTACCTTCAATTCAACTAAGGGAACTCTGGTTCACTTCAAACACAAAAGTCCTGTGAGCATTTACAAATCTGAAGCACTGAGAAAACTGTTGTACCTTTCTTCGTCCTTTTTTTCTTTCCAAACTTGACTACGGTAGCGGTGGTCTCAAAAACATAAGGGAAACTTTGACAGAAAAAGACTGCTTTTTAATTGCACTTTGAGCACAGAGCACTTTATGTGCATGATAAAATAAAATTAAATATATTTTCTTAAGTCTCTTACTTCTATTTTCTATATGGTGAGCGAGTCTTTTTCTGTCAAAGCATTTTCAAATCAGCAATAAAAAAGCAATAAAAATTATAAAATAAAAAAATATTTAAAACTATGACTAAAGCTTTGATTACAATTAATGAAGATTTGTAATTATTTGGGGAAAATAGCAGATCTACAAGCTTGGCAATCTTTTGCTCATTTTGTACGCCACTATTTTAGAACAAAGGACAATAGAGGTTTAAGTAGTTCATCAGGCTAATTGATTTAGTCGATCATATATATAGAGTTTATTTGTGTGGATTTGTTGATATAATTTGTATGACTCTGTAGTAGACCGACAACAACAATATTGTAGACTCAAGATGCCACTTCATGTTAAGCGGGTTACCACCTGACAATTATGGTTATGAGTCGAGTACAGGTTGTGACTCTGACGTAAAGTGTATAATTATGGTCTGCCTTGAGCACAGAACCATGGACCACTGACCTGGCTGTTCCCAGGACTTTAGTGAGAGCTCATGCAAGTAAAGAGGTTATTTCACTTGACTTTACAGCACTTTTTTATTTATTTTTATGTCTGGCTTTTGTGTGCGCAGCCCAGACCGATTTTAAAGTTGCTCGATTAAATTACTTTGAATATTTTATATTGATTTCATTCCCATTGTAAATTAATTTTCTGAAAACTCTTAGGATTTAGAAAAGTGATTCTCAAAAATAGCAGATATACAAGCTTACAGCGTGTCACATCTTGTACATCTGCTATTTTCGATCATCTTGAACGTGTGAGAACTACTGATTCAGAAGGCCTTTGTAGAATCGGCATCAGGTCTTTAACCCATTTTGGGCGGGAACCCCTTTTGGCGTTAGCATTACGTTATGCTTTAGCTATTGAAAAATAGCAGATCTACAAGCTCATAGTGCGCCACCAAGTGGCGTGCTACGAGCTTGTAGGTCTGCTATTTTTGAAAAATCTGATCTCAGGTCAGAATGGGTTAATGAGATGTTTTTGGTTGTGGTTTTCTTTTTAAATAGATAAAACAATATAAATGAAATCAAAGGAACAGAAACACAGCTGATGCTTACTGGAGCTGCCGTTGTGCTTGTGTGTGCTGGGTGACCTGGTGGAGAGAGCTCCGAGGCCCAGCAGGCCTCCTAAGCCCACTGCTGACGTGGAGGAGCTGCTCCCCACAGCGCTGCCTATGACTCCCACTCCACCTCCCTGCTGCTCCCTGAGCACACCTCCTAGAGGATTCACATCCAGTTCATCCATTATAAAACACACCGATTATATTAACCCTGACGTTGAAAGAATATATATTCAATGATTTGTGCCGTATTTTCACGATTTTTCAAAAATAGCAGACCTACAAGCTCGTAGCGCGCCACTCGGTGGCGCGATGAGCTTGTAGATCTGCTATTTTTAAATAGCTAAAGTATAACATAATGCTTAGTTAAAACACCAAAAGGGGTTCCCGTCTAGAATGGGTTAAAGTAAAGATGTAACCTTACGACGGAAAATGCTTGTACGACCAAGTCCTAATGTGCAATTTGTGAAACATTATGAAGGGAGCCCCCCCCCCAACACACATACACTAGCTCTGATTCCTTAACAATTACACTATAATGTAAAATGATGATGTTTTATTAATATTGTTCCTGCTGCCAACCAGGTGAGAGGCTTTTAACTTTAACCTTTACTTTTATATGAAATATCTTTCCACTACAAATGCTCCAATCTTAAAATAATAACCGAAAATAGCCTATCTACAAGCCTGTAGAATGTAGATCGGCAATTTTCGCTGTGCAATATGCTGCCATAGAAGACATGCTGACTATGGAATCCAAATCAATCGTGGCAACTGAGAACTTTAATCCACGTTATCGCTAATGAAAATGTAATAAAATATAATGAATGAATAATCAATCGATTCATTGATATATATAAAACAATAATAAAATACAAAATAAAACATGATTATTCGAGAAAGTAATAGATTTTACTTGACCATTAAATGTTGCGATTTAAGTTTCCATAAGCAAAAGTTGCACAGGGCAGATACTGTATGACACCAAAATGGACTCGTCAGAGTTATGGGGGTCCTTGAAATTAAAAAGAACCATTGCACACTAAATGGAACAGAGCCTTAGTTACAATCATGTGCAACACCTGGGAAGGAAGTGGGGAAGCAGCCCTGAAGCTAGAATAAATAAAGAGGATAGAGCACGGAGGCGCGGCCTAGGCTCCTGCGGGAGGTTTGCACATGTGCAGCGTAAACAGGAACTGCGATCCAGCAGAGGTGCTGGAGGTGCATGAGAGTTGCTGACCATGTATCAAACGGTTATTTTTGTGAAATGACAAAGGAACATGGATACTGTTCATTCAAGTGCTGTGGGTGATATAAAACATTTGAAAAGGGAAGGGTGACTGCTGTTTAATTCTCAACTGTTCCGGATCTCATTATTTACATCACAAGTTATGATCTTTCTATCTAGCACCTCTGCTGGAACACTCCCTCCCGCAGGAGCCTCCGTCCTCTATCCTCTTTATTTGTCCTAGCCCTGTAGGAAGAGTTATTCTGTGTGCATAGAGCCCATTGTGCCTACCTCCTATGGGGCTGGGTGCGACCAGAGGAGGCCCTCCTCCTTGCATCATCATCACTGACTGAGTGGAGCCCAGCCCACCCAGCATGGCGGCTCCCAGGCCCCCCACACCACTCATCCCCGGGGCCGCGCCCAGGAGACCCCCCGATGTCAGCCCGCCGATCGCCACTGCTCCGCCGCTTCCATCGTGGGAACGCATGATGCTCCCCGCGGAGCTGTTGATGAGAAGAAGAAAAAAAGTTTCTATATGATATTTTATTTTACCTTTTGTGTCAAGACAAAATAAAACGGCAGTGCACAACAGGACGATACCAAAAACAAAACAGACAGATAATAATAATAACCAGTAAGACGGCCTGAGGGCGAGAAGCGACGTCGCACGAGCCCATAGACTCCAATGCATTCCGTAAACTTCCGGTTGTACCTTTTCAATATAAGTCTATGTAGAAGAGCCTGGCCCCATGAAGTGAACAGAGTTGTCCTAACTCCATGAGCGCCATCTTGAAGTGCACGCACAAACGCGCCCACTCTGTTTCTTTCAATCGCCTTTATCTCCAATTCATTGTCAATGGATGGAATTTCTGGTCAAAACAAGCTTTATTGGTCTATAACCAACGCTGTAATGGCTTTCTCATCGCCGATTCGATAACACACACAGTGTAAGTAACATTTGCAACATCCGGTCGTGGGATTTGGCTCTTCAAAATAAGGGTTGAATGGGGAGACATCTTGGCAGTACAAGGTGAATTAATTAATTAATCCTGGCGGGTAAGTAGTCAAAATAGCTGATACCGCGTGGTGTGCTTGTACATCTGCTAGTTTTGCTATGTTTGGGTCCCGTAATTTCGGATCTCGACCTTGAACTAACAGTACCTGATGGAGGACATGGGGCCAACCCCACCCAGGGGTCCCCCCGACAGGCCCGAGCCGATGGCGCCTGCGGCCGCCGCCTGGGCGTAAGGGGCCGGGGTGGAGCCTCCCAGCAGGCCCGCCATGGAGCTCAGGGACGCCGGCATCCCTGACAGACCCAGGCTGCTGGTGGATGTGAGGGAGCTGGAAGCTTTCCCCATGGAGAGGCCCAGGCCCAGCCCCAGGCCCAGGCTGTTGGAGGTGGATGTGGACCCTGACAGCGCCAGCAGCTGGGAGCTGGAGGTCATCATGGGGCCCTGCGTGGATGGGTTAACGGGTTAATCATTTTTTTTAGACCTTCTTCAGGCATTTAACAAACGAAAGCTTGCCATCTTTAAAATGAAATAAAAATCAGATTTGTGAGTGCGCAACCTCCCTTTATTTTTCATCTATACTTTATTATGACTCCAGCACCTCACCCAAGTCTACTGTTAGAAGAGCAGTGTTTGTTTTTTACACAAACTTCTTTTTTTGAAAAAATGTTGAATGTTTTTGTGTCAATTTGTTTATATAAACAAAACAATCTAACAAATATGTTGATCAATCCAATATTCTACTATTAATCAAAAAAGTATTGGATATAGAATATCTGATAAAACGCTGTGTAGTTGCAGTACCTGTGTGCTGACGTTAGGGGGCGAGCAGGCGGAGGAGGAGGTAGGCAGGAGGCTGTTGGAGGAGGCGGGGTTGCTGAGGGAAGGGGAGGGGCCCAATGGGCCCATGGAGATTTTGGCCTGCTGCTGCTGCTGCGACGGGCTGAAAACACCAGGACGTTTTAGATCAGCGTTCCCAAACAGGACACATTTTTATGGGTCCCGACTCAAGTAAAGCAAATCCCATTTCTTTTTCCAACATTAACATTTATTTTTTAATAGTGTTATACATTTTAAAACAAACAACTCTGAAAACTGCTATTTTTAACAAGATCCCCCAAACACACACTGTAGTAACTCTGAGGACCCCCAAGGGGTTGTAAATCATTAGCGATGTGTCTTACTAGGGCGTTGACGTGTTGAGCAACTGCTGCTGGGTGGCATTGCTGTAGCTGCCAGCGGACGTGTTGGACAGCAGTCCACCCATGTTGCCCAGGAGACTGTTCCCTGCGGTGATGCCCGCTGCGATGCCCATGCCGCCGCTGCTGGTCCCAGGCGCGCCCACGCCAATGGAGGTCACCATGGAGATCATGGAGGACAGCTGCTGCGGCCCTGAGGAAGAGGAGCAGGACGAGGAAGAGGAGGAGGAGGAGGAGGAGGAAGACAACGACGAGGAAGGGTTGCCGTTCTTCACAGGCGACTGGAGCGGGGAGGGAGAGAAAAGTAACATAATTCATACATATAATTTATATGGCGCTTTTCTAAGTACTCAAAGTCGCTTAAAACAGAATCAAAATAATATAAAATGCAATTATGTAATTGCATAATTTACAGGATAATCAGCCAAATGGCGCAGATTATGCATGGGTCAATGTTTTTCAAAAAGGGCTCATAATCGCAAAAACGTCCCGCATATTTCGCAACTGCCCGCATATTTCACCGCATAAAATCACACACATATATGCATATTCCACAACATTTCGCATTTCTAATATTTCCGCATATTTTGCAAGTTCACAGCATAATCATGCTGGGAAAAAAAATCACAAAAAATCGCAATAATTTTCGCCCGCATAATCAAGGATTTTCGCCCGAGTATTTCTGGAGGGGTCTAGAATGGATCTCAACTCTACACAGCAGGGCTTGGTGCTGGAAGTCTGATCTGTTATATGATGGTGTCCAGTGCAGAACATAGCAACATTAACAGTACTTCTTCCACCACTAGACGCTTCACACTCACCTGACTAACTTCACTGTCTGTCGATCGTCCCCTCTTCTTGTCATCTTCCGAGTTCTCCTGGAGAAAACCATTCAAGCATAAACGGGTGAAATAATGCCGGAAATAAATTAATGGCATCCATCTATAGGCTTATTATAGCTTTTAAAATGCACAAAATCTCGGCCTGCCGCCATATACACGCTGCCTCTGGATTCAAGGACCCAAAACAATAACACAGTGGGCTACAGGCTAACAGGCAGTCTGAGACTGAAAGAAAGTTAAGACTACATAAACAAAAAAAAGAGAGGAATATAAGTTTGGCGTGAGACATGGGATTAAATTCTTAACCCTGCAGACGACATCTGGATATGCCGTATGAAAATACGTTAAGATATGAGAACATGAACGTAGACGGCTAGTTGTTGCCATGGAAATGGACATATACAACCACTTCGTAACATGGTGAACTGTCGACTCAAGACTCTCGAGAGTGGTGAGTGACATTATTGTTTGTAGAAGTACTATAAATTGATTGATTAATGGCTGAATTATGTATTATGGACTGTGCTGTGTGCAGAATGGGTACATTTTATATGAACGCACAAATCAATACAAAGACTGTTTCTGTGGACGACACACTGATAAAGCATTCCACTTGTTTACAAAAGGGTCCACCTTTTTCAATTCATCAGAGAACGGGTGGCGGATGGTTGCAGATTTATAAATTGAATTAATTAATTAATGTGGTCGAATAACAGGCGGATTATTAATATGCACGAGTGGATTCGGGTGACAAAAAAGCTCTCTAGTTGCTAAGATGGTCTCTAGTGGCTAAGATGCCATTAAAAAAACTGATTTGCATAAACAATAGTGAGTGAATATTGAATTACAATTTAGGCCTTCAGCAAACGCTCTTAATTCAGAGCGATTTACAGTAAGCAAGAACAAAACCATGGTAATGCATCAAATACATAAAAATAAGTCATCATGAATAATACGTTAGCTAAGAACCTAACAGTGGAATATCTATATAATGAAAATATACGTATACACCAGAGAGTGCTATGTCTACATAAAATGCTAGCTAAGTTACGTAAATTGAGCCTTTGCATACGCCTGTAAGGTCATCAAGGCTAGGGCATGTGCTACGGGCTAGGATGGAGTCTGAAGAGGTGGGTTTTCAGACGACAGATATGGGGGTGCCATGCCTTTGGTTGCTTTTAAGGCCAGCATCAGAGTTTTGTATTCTGTGCGGGCAGCGACCGGGAGCCAATAGAGGGAGCGGAGAAGGGGGAAGACGTGTGAGAATTTTGGCTGGTTGAAGACCAAGCGAGCTGTGGCATTTTGGATCAATTGGAGAGGCTTACGACTTGCAATGCGACACGTTGTGAGCTTGCAGAGTCTGCACTCTGCAGACTGGCTATTTTCACTATGGTTCCCTGCCACCATTGTAGTTGTACACTGAAGTATAACACAGGGCTAAAGAGATTAATTGTTGATATATACAGTATGGTATTAAAGAAAAATGCTTCTCAATTACTCAGTTAACCTACAGTACAATGTCAGTACATTAAGTCGCGAGAGGATCTAAATGTCGGTTTTGATATATTTTCAGTTCCTTGTGTCACCCTGATCCACGTTCTTTAACCCCGTTACGCTGTTTTTGAGCAGAGTTTCTCACGGCTCTATACTAAGTCCCTTTTCTGTTTCGCTCTACATTAAATATCTTCACAGAAAACAGCAGATCGACAAGCTCACAAATGAATCTCAGCGCAACGTGTCGTGAGCTTGTCGACCTGCTATTTTCTGTAAAAAGCTTTCCCCGGAACACGGATGGCTGGCTGGGGTTTAAGTCGTGTCTACAGCATTATGCTGGAGGAACCCTCATACAGGCCCCTACAGTACCAACACAAAGCCACACTATTCACCCTAATAGCCAGCCTCACCATGGGACTGGAGGCGGGCTAGATGGGAGATAAGACTGCTATAATGGCACGAAATCTCAGTGGTACAATAGCAAAGGCAACCGCCACAATGGCTTGTAGAACTACGCCCCCACCTTCAACTGAATGGCAATTATTATACCAAATTACATTACGGGCTTTTAGCCCTTAGATTAACTTTTAAACTTCATAGACTGCCAATGCAGTCTCCCATCTCAGAGTTAGTATATTAAATTGTATATTAAAACAAATTGCAACTGCACTTCTCATTTATTCGATTAATCAAAAAAGTAATTGATAGACTTGCTAAGAAAATAAACAGCCCTACTAAATATGACTAAATAAACTAATCAACTGCTAAAGGCCCAGGGATTAAAGCAAATTAAAATCTCACAACTGAAAAATGATTTGTGAAACAGACTACAGTTAACTTAATATGTAAAATAATACAATTATGATGTTTTAGTAATATTGTTCCTGCTGTTCATACTGCCAACTGGGGGAAGAAATCACAGATTGAGGCTTTTACATTTGATTTTATGAAATATCCGAGACCATTAGCATTTTATGGAAGATGCTTCTGCACATATTGCTAGTTTGACCATCACAATATTAACCGAAAGGAGACGCATTGAGAGCTTGTAGATTGACTATTTGGGGGGAGGTGGTGGTCTTACCGTAGTGCAAGTGGCGGGCGAGGGGGGGATGGGCGAGGAGGAGGTGGTGGAGGTGGGAGTACTGCTGGAGTTCTGGAAGATCTCATCATCCAGGGCGGACGGTCCTCCTGGTGGAGACGTGGCTACCACATTCAGAGCTGAGGAGGGGGAGAGAGAGAGAGAGAGACATACACACACACAGAGAAGCAGGGAAGAAGAGAGAGGGGGGAGGGAGGGAGGGAGGGAGGGAGGGAGTGAGTGTGAGAGAGAGTTTAAATTCTAATAGCAATGGAGCAGTAGAAGGATTTTATTATGCATCACCAGCATTCATCATTATTCTGTTGGTGAATCCCTCGGTACAATTCCTTTACTGGATGTTAATTTTCCCAAACAGAAATAAAGATGTTTTTTTTAGTCCGTTTTGTCATTTGCTCTCATTTATGCTTTGATGCACAAGATGGTTAATGGTTTTACATTCACGACCTGTAAGGTGTGTGTGTGTGTGTGTGTGTGTGTGTGTGTGTGTGTGTGTGTGTGTGCGTGCGTGTGTGGAATGTCTCTTTAAAAAGTACAAACGTACGAATGTCCTCCATATCGATGTCGTCGTACAGGAACTCGTTCTCTTCAAAGTCTGGATCTTGTGACGAGTCCAAGTAGTACTCCACGTCGTCCTGTAGGCCGTATATATATCGTCAATATATCAGCAAAGATCAAAGGGAGGGGGTCAAAAATGTAAATCATAAACTTAGTTTCATCCATTCAATACGGTACCACATTTGGCTGCCATTTTAAGCGGTCAGCTGGGTGGTATGGCTCGTATGCATTGTCAAAGCTGTTGATTTGTGTTCCGGCTTCGGTTCAATGGAACAAACATTACATTCCTATTAACACCACGAACGCCTGGGGGTATTTAGGACCATTAAATCAGAGCACCCAGCGATTTGCAGCAACGGAGCACATTTAGCTATCCAGGATGTAGCTGAAGTAGCTAGATCTAGCCAAAACACCCCCGAGGCGATTGAAAACAACGTATGATGAATTCTAACGTGACTAGCGACGGGACCGCGATGGCCTGTCTAAAACATAATCTTTGCTTAGAATTGGACGGAATGATTTAGATCAAGAGTTATTCACATTCTAAGATTTTCTGACTCATCCACTAAAATGGGGGGGAACATTTTGGATAACAACCGGAAATGACATAGAATGTTGCCCAACAGACGCTCCCAGCCTGTGGAGCAATGCTATCGGTTTTGATATCAATAAATCTCCGTCCTTTTATTAATCTCCGTCCTGAGCGCTGGGCGTGCCAATTTGATAGGACGGAGAACTCCGTTTATGCCGCTCAGGGTGTTAAGGATGAACAATTAATCGGGGTCATCATATCGGTATCGAATCAATATCAAAATAATACATTGGTTTTACATTGGTTACATAATTATGTTCGAATGTGAAGCTTGCAATATCCTCGCAGCCCACAGGCTGACAATTTGCTGTTTTGAAGTAGACTTTTAGACAACCAACCTTGATCTTCCTGATGGAGTCCACCACGATGGAGTCGTTGTCCAGCATCCTCAGTATGGTCTCCAGCATCTTGATGTGAAACCGATGCTTCTCCACAAACCTCTTCAGCTCCTCAATGCGATCCTGTTTCTAGTATGGAGTCACACAGCAGGGGGGGGGGGGGGGGGGAGAGAAAAACTCTGATGTTATACTTAAGTCAATGTGGCAACACGTCAATGGTGAAGTACTCAATTGCAAGTAAAAGGCCTGTGATCAACCTTTTACTTGAGTAAGAGCAATTGTTTGCATCAAAATATATATATATAAAGTACGGTACTGGACCTGAAATAGCAGATCTACAAGCTCAAAACTTTGGCTATTTCCACTATTCATTTAACCCATTTAGACCAGAGTTAAAAAGAAGTTGAAAGAATATATATTCAAAGATTTGCGACAAATTTTTACGATTTTTCAAAAATAGCAGACCTACAAGCTCGTAGTGCGCCACTCGGTGGCGCGCTATGAGCTTGTAGATCTGCTATTTTTCAATAGCTAAATTAAAATGAATGAAGTTATTTGTCATATATGCCCTGAGCACCTGTTGTTTACAAAGCCTGAAAGCAACACAGAAACACATCGTTAATCACAATTCATTGTCAAGTAAAATGTCATAATTATGACAGCTCTATACAGTACGAAAGTAGAAGTACATTTTTTCTCCCCTAAACTAGATCTATAAAATCAAAAGAGATCTGCGAATGAACATGAAACAAACTCCAACTCGGTAGAAAGTTCCTTATGTCAGCTGAAATGGTGCCAAGTTCACACTCTTTCTGTAGCGGGAACATCTTCATGTGCACACAGAAACCCATGGGACCTAATTAATTCATTATGTTTAAAACTTTTATGCTAAAAAGTGCTCCTCTATCCACTTTTGGCCTCCCCTCCAAGACAAGCTGCAAAAGAAGGTTAGCGTTAACCCTGTCGTCCCTATTTAGGGCATGTAATTATAGTCTAAAGTTTCCAAAATCTTTTCCAAATATATATATTTTTAATAACTGATCCACAACCTTGGCTAATGTGCTTTTTTCCTTTCAGAGCCATGCATCTGATAAGTGAATTACTAGCTGACGAGTGCTTGCATTCTAACTAATGTTAACTATTGTCCAAAGCTTCCAATGCCTTCCTGGTTCTCAACTTGTTCGGGGGACCACCAATTCCAATTGGACCCTTATGGGGTCTGTAACTCTGAGAGTGTACAAAATGGAACCACCAGATGTCCACCTGGTGCCATTCTTCTGCAGACCCAGGCACTGTGTTGGCGTTTTGCAGAAACCAAACATGTGGAAGAGCCAATCAGCTGTGCTGATTGCATACACAATTGGGCGTCCTTGAAATTAAAATAGTTGAGAATCACTGATCTAAAAACTACACTAACATTCCAACCTACATTGCAAAAGTCCTCAGCGCTCAGCGCTTATTTAACTCTCAGAGTTACAGCCCCGTAAGGGTCCAGTTGGGACCCCTGGTGGTCCCCGAACCTGATGTCGAGAAGCAGTTTTCTCATTCACAGCAGGTCAAGTGTAGAGGGCAGAGGCACGTAGGATGGATGCTGCTTTTTAAATATTAACCAACTTCTACAGCTGAGTGACATGATGTAAAAATGATAGCGCAAACTGTATGGTCCAAAAACATAAATATTTGATTTATTTCTCTCATGAACATGTAATATAATTTAAAAACGTTGGCGTTGTGCTGCTTCTCATTATTATTTGATATCTGATAGTGATGATGACATATTAAAACCTCAGCAAATGGTTTGAATCGTGTCGCAAACAGCAGAGAACACGTACTAAAAGAGAAGAAAATTACAGGATCTAAGTCTTAGACAATCAATTCTCTTAGATTCTAAGAGAATTGATAAAAATTAGTTTTCAGTCATTACTACTACTTTATTGATAAGAGGATAAGAAAATGAAAAGAGAAAGAAAATACTGGATTTGTGTAAGAGACAAAAAAATACTTTTGGGTCATTTGTCTGGAAAATAATTTGGTTTAAAAATAAATTGTATCTTGTTTCGAATCGCATTGTGAGCTTAGTGAACAAAATAAAATGTGCATTAGTAGGATAGCAGTTCACATCCTGACTAGAGATGCTCCGATCACGTTTTTGGGGGGTGATACCGATCACCGATTCTTTTAATAATTATTATTTAATTATTATTATTATATATCTTTTTTACTTTTAGCGGTGAATCGATCGATTGGAGCATCTCTAATCCTGACGCATTGTAAGCTTGTAGATCAGCTATATAAAATGACTAAATATGTCAGCAATGCAATTTATTTGTAATATCTTAAAGGCCAAACCTTTTTTATTCATATGTTCAATGGCAGAAACACAATCCAATCGTTGATCGCAATTATTTGAACGACAAATAATCGTCAACATAAAAGTTTGTAATGGTGATACAGCCCCTAGGGGCACATGGGGCGGGCATTCAGCCCCTAGGGGCACATGGGGCGGGCATTCAGCCCCTAGGGGCACATGGGGTGGGCATTTAGCCCCTAGGGGCACATGGGGCGGGCATTCAGCCCCTAGGGGCACATGGGGCGGGCATTCAGCCCCTAGGGGAACATGGGGCGGGCATTCAGCCCATAGGGGCACATGGGGCGGGCATTCAGCCCCTAGGGGCACATGGGGCGGGCATTCAGCCCCTAGGGGCACATGGGGCGGGCATTCAGCCCCTAGGGGCACATGGGGCGGGCATTCAGCATGGGGCGGGCATTCAGCCCATAGGGGCACATGGGGCGGGCATTCAGCCCCTAGGGGCACATGGGGCGGGCATTCAGCCCCTAGGGGCACATGGGGCGGGCACTGACCTCCTTGTCTCCTTTCTTTTTCCGCGTTTGGACTGAGAGCGACTCCACCTCGCTCTCAAACTGGTCCACCTGCATGTTCAACGTGTCTATTGTGTTCTGCATCGGGGGGAAGAAGAGACAAAACAAAGCATTGTTAAAACCGTACACCTGAGATCCCACTGGCTGGCCTCCTCGGGTTCCCCAGGCATTTCTACCAGACGTCACATTTACATAAGACTTAAGCTTGTAGCTGGACTATTTCAGACATGTATTTGTTGGATTGAGCAGATAAGTTCCATGATCTCTCACCGTTAGCCACGTCCCGACTTCCTCTTTCTCGCGCTGGGCGGGGTCGACCTTCTGTGCAAGACCCAGCCCTTCTTTAGAGTACGCCTTGGTCTTCGTCTCCCTCTCCACAATCTTAAACCGCTCCATTTGCTGTGGGGGGAAAAATACACATTTTAGTACTGAAAATCTTTGTTTCTCTTTGTTGTTTGTTGACCAAGTCTCAATCTTTGATTCATGAGTGAAAGGAGTTCGCCATACTAGTGCTGTGTTTCCTAAATAATTTGTTCTACATACAGCCAACCAATTGAATAAAGTGCAAATTGAGGTTCAGCCTTTGCTTTTATGAAATTTCCGAGATAACTTTTGCTTTTATGGAAGATGCTTCTGAACATCAATTTACCTTATGAGCAATTTGAATGGGTATTTATATTGCTGGTTTGTCCCTGGAAATATTTTTGGATGGGGGTCCTCAGTCAAATTCATATCAGTTTGTTATCAGGGTTTCCTTGACATGAAAAGGTTTGGGAACCACTTCTGTAGATAGACATTTCATATTTGACGGAAGCCTGGAAGCTGTTATAGGAGGTTAGTGCTCAGTTTCCCCAAACTTTTTCAGCTCCACAGCCAAAAGATCTTCTACGTCTTCTAAAGTGTTCTAAAGTAAACTAAGCAAGTACTATTGGATTCGCACACTTATTTTGATATTTGATATTCTTGACTTTCCCTTGAGCCATTATCAGATTATGGTGGTGGAAATGCCAGCACTGACAGACATGGCAGACGTGGTGATAAAGACGGCAGGTGGTGTTATGTGTGAAAGTGTGTTCAGCTTGATGCCGTTTAAAGATTGATATACCACACTGACTGGAGGCCACACCAGGTCAAATACAGTAGGATGTGTGCATGATGCATGTTGGTGGTGGAAATAACTAAGTACATTTACTAAAGTACTGTCTGTAATTAACCCATTAACCGATTCGGCAATTACATGCCGCGCAGCGCGATATGGTGCCAGATTCCAGCTCTAAACTACAAAACTTGGACAGCTGTGAACTCGTTGAACCAGAAGTAGTTGTGTGATGAGTCATAGCTTAACTCGGTGAAGTCTTCTCTCAGTGTAAACAATGATTTTCTACTGGTGAGGTCGGATTAAAGTATTATTAAGGTCTAAACATCGTCCATTAGCTCAATCTGAGCCCTATAAATGCTTTAGATCACGTGCGTGTGCGTGCCTCTATGGAGCCTGCCCATAGAGGCCTCTCTGAAACACAGCTAAATAAAAGATACGTTTGGTGTCTCCCAGGCATGCATACATACAGAGGATCACACTACAGTCAGCATCATACAAAAAAATCATACAAATCTGCACGCGACACGTTTTGAGGAGCTTGCAGATTTGCTACTTTTGCTATATTTGAATCCTGAAAAGTAACAGTAATGAGGTTTCCACTTTCCACCCGACAGAGGTAAAGTAACAGTAATGAGGTTTCCACTTTCCACCCGACAGAGGATACCAATCAACATGTTTAGACTTTTATTACCACGAGAACTCTGGCTTCCATCATTCATTAATAGCAACTTTCCGGGAATAGAAAGTCTGACGTTTCTATTAGTTTGGATTCACCATCGATGATGGTGATGGTAGGCGAGTTTCTGAACTGTCCACAGCCCTCCTCTGAGACACAGACCGAGTCAACAAAAAATGTCTTATAATGATCGTTACATGAATTACATGAAGATGAAAATGGGTGAAATGCTCCTTTAAGTAATTAATCAGACTAATCAACACATTGATTAGTAGATAATATATAACAATATTAGAAATCGTTAAAATAAAGAAGATTGTTAGAATAACGGCCAACAAAATAATTAACAGATGACTTCCAAGGTGAGTGAGAGTGAAGGCAACATGACAGTTAGCCTGGGCCCCTGCCCTGCTGCATTGCATGTCATTGCCCAGCTATTTCCATGCCAGCCCATTCCTGCAGTAATGTGTGTCGCTTGTAAAGCAAATCGTCTGTCGGGTGGAAACCTCCAATGTCCAAAAACCGCAAAGTGTTTTCAGGATTCAAATCCAAAAGCAGCAAAAGGAGCAGATCTACAAGCTCAGAAGGTGTCGTTTTGTGGCGTATTTCGAGCTTGTGGATCTGATACTTTTTTGTGACGCTGTGGTATGCTCAAGTAGGGGCAAACATTTACGGGGGGAATAAAAGTTACAATATGGAGATAGGAGGTTTCTGCCCCGACAGCCACGAAATGTTTCATTTCAGGTCAACCACGAAACCCTCCTGTGAGGGAGAGAAAAAGGCGAGTTGAATAGCGGAGCGGGGAATGAAAGCCGCTCATCAGGATGAGAGCAAAGCGCCAGGTGGCTGGCTTGGAAAGAGATTTCAATAGCTCTCATCAAAGTGTTTCTGTGGAGACTGCGTGACCTCAGGGAACTTGGGAAGTACGCTAAAGACCAGGTGTCTTGTTTAGCGGATCGGGCCTGATACTGGCTCACTGAAACCAGAAGAGCCATAATGAACATGTGCTGTGTGGGTTTGTGAGGAGGAGGAGGAGGAGGAGGAGGACGGGGGGAACGTTAGTTAGGTCTATATCAAGGCAAGGACCCCTAAATTGATATTTATTCAAAAAAACAAAACAGGGGTGGGTCCAAAATGACCCTTATAGGATCATAACATCTGAGAGTGTACAAAAAGCTGCTATAATGAAATATAACCCAATTGACTAAATTCAAAGCCCTGGGCTATGAAAACACGTTTGTGTGTTAACAGTGGACAGTTCCGGTTTGGGAAATTAAACCAAGCCCAAGTAAGTTCAGTCCATAACGTAGGGCCACATGTTTGATTCAGTTAAAACAAAGGATTAAAGAAAAATAAAAATAAATTAACGTATGGCCATTGGCCAAGTCCTAATGTGTTCCGATCTATCGGAACACCTCTAGTCGTCAGGGAGATGTCACGAGTGTGTCACCGGTTCAGTGGGGATGCAAAGAAGCTACCATTATCTCTAAGATTAGAACCTTCAAGATCATTGACCAGCTTACACCAGGAGAGAGTCCTGTACTAACCAGGACATTAATACAACCCAAATACCTCTGCACTTTACAGGGCTCTTTAGATCCATACTCATTCATAATCACCAGGGTTGACATCTCGGACACATTGAGAGTTTGTAGATTACTATTTTCACTATTTAAATACGCAACATGCTCGCGAACCGGCCCACATTTCCACTAGCTTTAACCAGAACCATTGTAATTGGGGCTGGCACAGATGAATGGTTAGATAGTCTGCCTGTGGAGCAGGATCTCCAGTTGTCCCAGGTTCGATTCCAGGCCTGGCTTGCAATGTGTCGATTAAGACGGGTCAAAGTGTCCATTTCACGGGGGAAATTAATTTGTTAATGACTGTTACAGTTTTCCTTAAATTTTTGCTTGCTTTTGCCACTGCTTATATATCACATCTGCATCTTACAACCAATAGAGTAGTAACACCCCCAGAGAGCAGTGGAGCAGGCAGGAGCAAGAGGCTCACAGCAGTGCTTGTATCACCTGTGCACAAGTCCCCTTCACAGAAGGTCAATGGCACTTCTGACCTTTATATGTTGCTTTTATGTCGACGGGATATGTTGAGACATTTATGAGGCGCTGACTGTGATGCACACTATTTGTTTTTACCTCCGTTTTAAGGTTGCTTTGTATTGTTGACGCTTCCTCTTTTTTTTTTGCCTTGTATTGCTGTACACAACAGTGCTTTTTATGTTTTTTACCATTTACCTATAACTTTGTAACCTTAACTGCTTTGCCGGCTCTAGGCGACTGATTTCCGCCTGCAGGATAATAAATCAGTCTATCCATCTATCTATCTATTTTTGCCAGCAAAAGTTTTCATGAGGGTTCCCTGACAGAAATTGTCTGATAGGGAGGCCAAAACGACCAAAACGTTTGCGGACCACTGAGCGACACAACCTGTGGCGTCATCATCAAGTCACCTGGCTGGGAGGAAGTTGACAACAAACGTGCCAACATGCGTTTTGCGTCTACTTACCGTCTCGATGAGTTTGCGGTTCTCTACAAGCTGCCGTTTGTCTTTGATCTCATTGGACGCCACCCATGTCTTGATCTGATCTCGAAGACGCTGGGGAACGACAGGAAGTGCAAGAACACCACCGACATGAGGAGGGAAAGAGGGAGAAAGACAGAGAGAGTGAGTCGAGTTAAAAGGTTTCAGCATGCAGGGACTGGTCATGTGCAGTCAGGGATGGCATGCGTGTGCGTGCACGCGCGCGTGCCTATGTGGGGGAGAGAGAGAGAGCTTGGCTTGGGGTAGTGTTTGGTGTTCATGGTAACACCATGGCTGACTGCTATGATATTGAATATATTGCGCATTAACAATCATGTTGGCGCGCAGACTGTGTACACATACATACTACCAACTGCATCACTTAACATGAATAAGCACACATTGTCATGCCAAACAAACACACACACTGCTAGTCCAGACACAAAAGAACACAATAGTTAGAAGATGAGCTTTTGTGTGTATGTGTGTGTGAATGAGTGAGTGGTGTGTGTGTGTGTGTGTAAATCACAAAATGTTTTAATAATTTTGTATTTTTATAACACAAATCTTCTATTCTGTATGGGTCCCTGGCAAAACATATTTTCAGGTGTGGGGGGGGGGGGGGGTCCATTTAATCCAGTCAATTTGGGGGTCCTTGGCACAAATCCGTTTGAGAACCAATGCTTTTAACCTCTCAACTCATTCCAACTCAACTCAAACACAAATAACTCAAACATATAAAATGAATGCCCCAGTGAAAACTGCCTCCTCACCTGTAGCTTTTTAATCTCTTTCTTGAGGTCGGCTTCATACTTCTCCTTCTGGTTGGCGTTGGCTGCATTGTGAAGCTGCGTGGGGGGCAGACGAGGAACAGGCGGCTTCAGACACAATGTGCACCCAACACCCACAATGACAACTGTGTGGATGTTGCGTAATAAGGATTTTCTTTTTTGTTTAAAGAAATATTGATTCTTTGCTGCGGAATTTTGCAACTGGCGATATGAGTTACACCGACCAAACTCATATCGGCAGTTGCAGAATTCTGCATGCTGGTGACAGCAATATGAGAACAAGAAGGGCTGTGCGTGCCAGTGCCTAACAGTTGAGTCAGTTTGAATGTGAACATTTTTTTACTTTTCTTTCTTTTTCCACAAAATATGCCCAAAATGGGGACAAACCTGGTTGAAAGTGTGAGGAACACAGCAACTAATCTTGGGATTCGAACAGTGCAGCATCGATCAACGCCAAAACAGCCGCACATATGTTTGGCAAGTCAAAAACAGGAACAGGATATCACATGGAAAAAGGCAAAACAGCTTAGGCTACAATAGAACAGTCACGCCCCTGTTTCCCCAATATCCCCAAGGTCTTCTCTGCGTCCTCTGTTGCATTTACAGTAAATTAACGTTTAAAAAGCATCTAAAATTCCATTTGATACAGTGAAGTGTTGTGTGTTTTTATTTATTTGTTGTTTTCACGCTCTCACTTGTAATCTTAGCAATTTTTATTTTTATTTTATCCGAACAAATGTAGTTGAATGAATACTGACTTTTTAACAAATGTGTATTTGTAATTGTATGTCTACTGTAATGTTTATTCTTATGTGGACCCCAGGAAGACTAGCTGGTTGCTATGGACCAGCTAATGGGGATCCTTAATAGAAATCAAATCAAATCAAATTCTTCCTTTACCTTCTGCCAGATGTCCTCAAACTGCTCCACCCCCTCCGCTACTTTTTTCAGACATCGATCTATTTCACCTGGATGTAGAGGGCAAGAGAAGAACACAGAGCAAACGTCAAGCTTAGGCCTACCGGTAATTCATACCTCATCACACCACCGAGATGGGGGAAAATACATTTTCTGTACTATTTATGCAGGGGTCGGGTGGCGTGCATTTACAATTTACAATGTAGGCGTTTGGCAGACACTCTTAATTCAGAGCAATTTAATGTAAAAGCCACTAGTGTAGGGCCCTGTGGGAAGTAATAAAGGGTGTAAGTGTTTACAGTAAGTGCCTTCAGAACCAATCACATCATGTGTACACACCTGGACTACCTGCATGCACATGCGCGCACACACACACACACACACACACACACACACACACACACACACACAGTATAATACAGGATACACCGACAGTATATGATGCATTAAGTCACCAATGTATTTATTATTTAGTCACAAGCTCGCCTCTTGCTAATATTTTTCATTAATAATAACCAATTTAAGCTCACATTAAGCGCCCCCACAAACACACACACACACACACACACACACACACTCTCTCTCTCTTCCGGAACATGGCTGGCATCTCATCAAAGATGCATGGCGTAAAAGCTGCACATTCTTGTAAGCAAGCGGGAGAACACCCAACCCCCACCACCCTCATCCCAGGCGGGAATGATGTGTCACCACGAACGGACGTGGTTAAAAATGCACCGTCGGCGTCGTCACGGCGACAGGCGGGTGAGCGGGAACCAAGGACAGAAGGACGATGGAGGTTGGACGCTGAGAGTTGCCAGATTTTGCGCGAGAAATAAGCAGCCAGGTCTTTGAAAACAACAAGCCCAAAAGAGGAGACTAATATAGGCCACATGAGCACTTTAAACCTATATATATATACATTGGCTATTTGAAAATAGCCGATCACCGATGTGACACGTTGTGAGCTTGTATAGATCTGCAGGCCTGTCACAATTATTACATAATCAGACATCTAGTCGCGAGAAAATCTCGCAATTATTTGAGATAATCGCAATCATTTTACATAATCGTCATGATCGTTTCCATGTTGAAAACTGTTGCATTTTCAAATATAAAAAAGCAGAAATAGCAGATATACAAGCTTATAGATCATCAAGTATAACATTATTACTGTAATTGTATACTTAAAAGTTATTTGTCATATCTGCCCTGTGCAATGTTATATTACGATTCTCTGGATAATTTGTTAAATGTGTTCCAATGTTCAATGCCAAAATCAGAAATGCCAAAAATGTAATCGTTAATCACAATTATTATTTGTATGACAATTAATCATCAACTACAATGTTGTAATTCCAGATGGGCGTCCACGGACAAATATATTGTATTTTGGGGATCCTTGACATGAAAATGTTTGAGCAAGCTCAAAAAAGCAACTACATTTTAAAAACAAGCCCCAAAAATATATACATATATTTACAAGCAACATTACAGAAAAGGTCGCTCATAATAAGCCGAAATGGCAACACTGGTTGGAGAGGGGGGGGGGGGGGGGGGGGTGTCGAGGAGTATGAGGAATGTGTTGAGGGAGCAGTAGTGAAAGTAACTAAGTACTCAAGTAAGTACTGTGTACTTGACTACAATTTTGAGATATTTTTACTAGTATTGGAGTATTTCCAATTTTGATACTTTTTTAACTAGATCTCAGAGGCAAATATTGTATCTTTTTACACTACCACACAACAGCTTTAGTTATTAGTTATTGCTAGATTTTCAAGCCTTCAAATCAAGTCCTGAATTGCGCTGACCACCAGAGCAATGGTCAGGTGACCACATTATGGCCATCTGAAACACACTGCTCTCCAACCCTGCTGTGGTGTGATTATTCTCATGACAGACGTCTGTTCATGGCAAGTTTAGTGCAGAATGGAGGCCCCTGGGGGGGATACAAGAACGCCTGCCGCCACCAGGTATTCCTAAGCGTAACCAGTGTGAAATTATACATAAACCTAGCTTTAGTCCTAACCTTAACCTCAGTAAAACTATGCCTAACCCTGAACCTATTCCTAACCTTGAACTTAGAATCCAAGAACAGTTATGGGCAAGCGGGCCGCAAAATAAATGGGGGCGCGTGTGTTTTGGGGCGAGCGACGCGTTCCAGCTGCCACTGGCAGCAGTAAGCTGGGTTGTACAACATGGCCCCTGGTGTGACTATCCTCATGGCAGACCCCTGAACAATGTCAAGTTCGGTGCAGTCCGAACCTTATGATTGTGACGTCCACAGTCCATGTGTCCACCCACCCTCTAAGCAATTTGAATATAGGAAAATTATTAGAAAACATACAACAACCACTTAAGCCCAATTGTATACACACGCTATTCTAAAACAGCCGATTAACAAGCTCATGGCTTGTCGCGGGGCGATGGCATCAAGTATATGCAGTAGAACTAGATTGATGGTAATACTTTTGTACTTTTATTCTCAAAGTAAACATTTTAATACACTTTCTTGTAACAGTGAGTGACTGAGAGTGGCACAGCTGAGGCAGGTTGGGGGTTGGGGGGTGTTGCAGAGTGAAGGAGGCCAGACATCAGTGACTTGATGAGAGGCAGAGAGCGGGGGGAGGGAGGATGATCAGAAATGACAGACAGATGGAGGAGAGAGGGGGGAGGAGGCGTACAGAGGAGGTGGAGAGGTAGAGCACCAGGAGAAACTCCAGGAGAGACAATATGTAACTGTTTTTAGAGCGTTTTGAAATTTGTCTTCTTTGTAACTATTTGTAACCTATGTAATTCACATGTATACCTTTTGTTTTCCTTTTCCTGATGTATTGTGATGGGGTTCTTTTAGAATGAATAAAACTCGAATGAAAAGGTGGTCTACTGTAGTTTCTGTGGGCACACTCAGGATTATTAGAGTGTGACAAAATGATAAGAGAAAGATTACAAGCAGAGAGGAAAACAAGGAGGATAGACGAGTATGAACAAATAAGATTAGTTCTGATAAGAGAGAGAGAGAGAGAGAGAGAGAGAGAGAGAGAGAGAGAGAGATGAGACAATGGCAGTGATTCTAGAAGTAGGTTAGGGGGATGATGTAGACAGGAGAGACAGACTGATTCTTACTTTAGGGCAACGATTCACAACATGTGGGCCATGAGGATATTGCAAGTGGGCCCCCAAATAATTAAGAATAATTAAATAATTCAACTCGGGCGGGTTACCAGGTAACCTGACTCCGCCAGCTGGTGGCAGCAGTGAGTTCCTCCAACTGCTCCCAATCTGGTCCCTCTCGGGCAGAGACGATGTACTCCGAGGCATTTCTGACCGGAGAGATATGCGGCCGCTAGAGGCAGGATCAATGCGATACTGATGACGTATTGAAGCGCTGCCACAGTGCAAATGTAAACACAACCTAACAAGACTACAACTCAAAATTATTATTGAGATAATCATTTTTGTCCCGCTGCTTCCGGTGTATCTGCTTGAGAGAGCCCAGATCCAGGCAGGAGGAGGGAACTTGTGAACTCAATACTGCCGCAATCTGGCAGAGTCAGGTTAGGTACCAGGGGGTCTCCAGCTAAATTTGCTTATATTGCGTCACAATCATTTTAACCACTTTCACTTAAACCATATTTGATATGGCTGTTCAAAAATAGCAGATATAAAAACTCTTCTTTTTAACTCAAATCTTTGCGCCTGGCACAAAATATTTTTTAGATGATGGGGGTCTGCAGCCAAATACATATCATGTTGGGGTCCTTGACATGAAAAGGTTTGAGAACCACTGTCCTATTGCATGTGTCTTTTAGCGCACAAAATCTCTCTCGTGGTCTCTCCCCCCTCCGTGTGATCTCTGTGACACAGGCTGCTGGACTGCACACAGTGAGTGCTTGGTGCCACTGTTTGCATAACATTGTTATCGTTCATCTTTTTGAACGCTCACATAATTATCGTTGTTTATCGTGCTTGGTGAGCAGACATTCTCTTGTCATGATGGGGGCCGGGGGAATGGGGAGGGGGCTGAGAAAGAGATGGAGAGAAGGGGGGAAGGGGGGTCTAATGATGAATATATAAAGAGGAAGAGCAAGAATGTGAGAGGTGTCACTGAGGAGAGACAGCAAGTGAAATGACAAAAAATACTTCTCTAGGAGGACCATTCAATAAAGTCTCACTGTAAACGACTTTAGCCTTTTACAGCTTTACAAGCTCACAGCACGTCGCACCGCAACACGCCGCGATCTTGTAGATCGGATATTTTAGGCATACAAGGACAGTGGGCCGGCACACGACCAAAGTATAAACCAAGGCATTAGATGCCGTCTTCTTTTTTTTTTTAAGATATTTTTTTTGCGGCTTACGCCTTTTTATTGGTTTTTTGAAGGGACAGACAGTAGACTGACAGGAAACGGGAGAGAGATGGGGGAAGACATGCAGTAAAGGCCGTGTCGGGCTCGGGAGTCGAACCCGCGGCACACTGCGACTGGATTACCAGTCGGGTGCCCAGACGGTTACGCCACCGCCTGGGCAGATGCCGTCTTCTTGGTGATATTTTTAGCAGGAGGCAGCCAACCTCCTCTGTAATAATACATTACTATCTGTCACAGCTGCTGAAGTGCTAATGCCTCATGTTTTCCTGTGGGGTAAAGGTCCAGCACTATAGGGGATTGCTGGCTGGCTGGAGGTTCCATTTAGAATCAAGGTGATGCACACCGTGCTACAGGTAAAGCTGACAGTGAGAGTCACAGCAAAGGTCCAACAAGTTGTCCACGTGGATTAAAGCAAAGTAAAATCTCACGGCTTGAAAATGTTTGTATGACCCCAAGTCCTTCCTAATGTGAGATTTGTGAAACAGGGCACTAGCGCTGATTCCTAAACAGTTACCACAATATGTAACATTATGATATTTTAGTAATATTGTTCTTGCGGTCCGAGACAGTGCCAACTGCCAACCAGGTGAAGAAGTGAGACTTAACCTTTGCTTTTATACAAAAGATGTCTGAGAGACCAAGACTATTAAGATATTATGGACAATGCTTTTGAACACATTGCTAGTTTGACCACTACAAATCCTTAAAATAATAACCAAAAAACAGCCCATCTACAAGTAGATAGATATGAACAGAACAGTCTTCCATAGAAGACTTCTATGGAATTCAAATGACTGAAATCAGTCATGGCGACTTTAATCCATGTATCCAATCTCGAATACTTTGCAGTTACTGTCTCAACTTTCTACTTTGTGCTGTACCTTCCAAACCTCTACCCACTGCAAACATCCAAATAATGGGATAAACACAACAGCACTGCTTCCACATTCATGTTATGCTACTGTACACATTTCTGAATCAAAATAAAATTGGGTCTCATTATTCACTCCTTCTGTCAATTCTGTGCATCTCAGAATGAATACCCAAAACTTGGCACAAAATGAAAACCAACCAGCAGAGCACTGATTTCGCATTGGGCCTATACATTCCTGCTAAAAGATTAATACATCAAATGTTAACTAATTGGACAATCAATCAATCATTGAAAATTGATTAGTGTGAAGCCAAAATCGTGATGACGATTAAAATTCGATTAATTGTGAAAACGACTTGAAAAATGCTAAGGCTATTTGGCTCTACTCGCAAACAGACAGAACACGTCACACCGCAGACAGACAGACAGACAGACAGACAGACAGACAGACAGACAGACAGACAGACAGACAGACAGAGAGAGAAATTCATCTCACCTTGTAGTTTTCGTTTATCGGCCATGGCTGAAAACTAGGATGCTGTCTTCATGCCTTCTTTCACTGTGGGTGGACAAAAACAAAGAAAAATTGCTTAGCTTTACGACATGCATGAAATGAGCTTCACAAGGATACAGCACGAGTATTGATATGAAACCTGCACCTAAGGGCAATATTTGAAGAAATGTACAGAAAACTAAATACTGTATTGTTTTTACTAAACCTAACCTCGATTAGTCGACTAAATCGATTGACCGAGTCTGATTCGACTGCAAATCTCTTTCGAATCATGCAAAAAATAATGAAAATAAATCATGATTCGACTGAGATTGGCCTTGCTCAAGGGCACTGACAAACCAGAAGATATCGTTGCTGTCGGGCACAAACTTCTTATTTCCATATTGTGTTTTCCTCAAATTAACACCCTAACCCCCTACTTGATAATACTACTACAGCATGACACAAACTAAATAGCTTGAAATGCGGCACAACATAATCGACGTGTTTAGAGCTTGCCAATCTGCTATTTTGAATTTGTAAGTAAGTAACAGTATTGGACATTCCACAGAGTCGATATGCGGCTGCCGTCGGTCACATCGTCTCTTAACAAACCTCTCTTAACTGTCCCTCTAACCACTAAAGAAGACATCCCACTTAATTTTTCCTGTCCTTTTTTTAAAGTCCAAGCCTTCCTCAGTCCATGCATGTTGTTAACTCACTACCACAACAACTTCAGAACACATTACTTTTTCATTGCATTTCAGATTGTGGCGGCGAACCCTCTGAGCTCTGTTGATTTGAGCTAACGAAGTTAAGGACAGGTGGCGCGAGGACAAACACGGTGTGAAGGGGAAGGAACAAGCTTTTCACATTAGCTCAGGAAAGGCTTCTAGTTCCGGATACAGGTAGACCTGTCACAATTATTATATAATCACTTTAGTTTTATTTGTAACTTGGGTTCACATTTTCTACTAAACAGATCAATCTTTGCTGTTTCAGACTTTGTCAAAAAACAATTGCACAGGGCAGATATGACATAACTTTAATAAACAAAGAAATGACTGAACAATGACCGGTAGTCCAGTAGCAATAATAGAAAATGACCAAAACAGGCCATGCATGTAATAATTGTATAGGTTTTCGTAAATAAATAGCTGAAATAGCCCAAATGTCGCGATGATGAGTTGTAGAGCTTGCAGATCAGGTATTTTCACCATTTTTCCAACAGATGAATATATTCAGGTGATTGAAGTGATTCTGACAATTTTGTTGAATAATTCAATAGTTTAAATGAACGTGAAATTATTTTGGAAGCCTAGATGGAAAGAGAGGTCTGTGTTTATTGTTGTGAGCACACAGATTTGAAGCAATCTAAACAGCATTGTAGATATGACATGTGAAATGTTACTATAATAATAGTATAATGATAGCATGATACTATAATAATACTATATTTATTAATAGTAATACTATATGTTTGTTACTATAATAAACAACTGAATCTGGGGAGCCTGCTGGCCTAGAGGTCCAAGCGCATGCCACATATAGGCTCTGGCCTGACAGCGGGTCGCGTGTTCGAGTCCTGTTCATGACGACCGTTGCTGAATGTCCCTCTCTCCCTCTTTCTTCACTGTGACTACCAATAAAAAGGCACAAAAGCGTAAAACAAATCTTGAAAATTAATCTGGAGAAACTTTTGCCTGACACTATCCTTACATAGGACCTGTAAGTTTATTTTTTATTTATTTTCTGACCATTCCAAAGCATGAAAAATGTACTTTTAAAAAAAAGGTTTAATATCCCAGATCTGACCCAGAGCAACATGATGGAGCAGAGTTATACATATTTCTAATATATATTTTGGAGGTGACAGGAAAAAGGAGAGAGACTGACTGAGAGAGTGACACGCAGCATTGGCGCAAACATCACTGTGCTTGGGAATCGAACCTGCGACCGGCCGTCAGGCTGCATTAGGCGGTGGTGGCTCAGGGGTAGAATGGCTGGATGGCAACCCAAGGTTGCCAGTTCGAACCCGTGCTCCCCCAGAGTTAGTGTCTAAGTGTCCTTGAGCAAGACACTGAACCCCTAATTGCTCCTGATGTGCTGGTTGGTGCCTTGCCTTGCATGGTTTCTGCCGCCGGTGTATGAATGTGTGTGAATGGGTGAATGTAATGCACAATCTATGTAAAGCGCCTTGGATAAAGGCGCTATATAAATGCACCATTTACCATTTTAGAGCCTAATACGGTATGTGGCATGCGCCTTAACCACTCGGCCATCGGCGCCCCATGGAGCAGAGTTATGAACACCTCTGCTACTCTGTCCATAGACTCCATACTATATACAGCGGAATGGTCCCCTAGGCTAGCTGCATCCCAGCCAGTCCACATCATTATCGACAGCCGGTGTCCATTTCAATAACGTTGTTACAGTCATCATCAGCCAGTTGCACACACATGCACACACACACACACACACACACACACACACGAAAGAAAATTGGATCTAACAGGCGAGGAGCCCACCAGCCAACATCAAAGTCTGCATACATCAAAATACTCTGCATGTTCCAACAGACCAACACTGAACCCATGTTAACACACTGCAACAAAGCAGCTCATTAGCTCGAGTATCATTTTTTTTTTTTGCAAACAAGTGTGTTTCAAGCATCACAGCCCAGGGGTAACCGGAACGCTCACCCCAAAACACGCTCGCCCCCCGGCGGTCCTCGCAATCTTCTATTTGTTTTACTGTGGCATAGTTTTGGAATAAGTTTAAGTTTAGGTTTAGGTTTTACTGAGGTTACTATTTGGAATAGCTGGTGGGATCTAATAGAAGAGTTGCGTGAGGGGGCCCATAGACTCCAGTCCAATGCATTCCGTAAACTTCCGGTTGTCCCCATTCAATAGAAGTCTATGTAGAGGAGCCGCCATTGGACTGGCCCCATGAAGTGAACGGAGTTTGCGTAACTCTGTCTTACTCTATGGCTCTGGCTGGTGGAAACCCCGCCGAGGTCGCCGGATTTGACCCAGGGCGAGCGCGTTCTCTCTAGTCACCCGATTTGGTCGACTCCAAATTAAGACAGTGAGTGTGTGGTCAGCATTATAACAGAAAGAGAGAGATCATTCACATGAAGTGTTTATAAACAACACAGGCATCATCATCATCACCACCACCACTACTACAACAACTGTAGGGTTGGGGACTAGAACCGGAGGAATCGAGGATCCAACATTGAGTTACCGGAATCGATTTCATCATTCACACTTGGAAGTTGGAACTGTTTCCGGAAACGGTTTTGTCACACTATCTGGTAATTTATGTGGACTTTACGTCTGCTACCCAATCCAGTGGTTTTCACTTTAATTTCAAGTACCACCATAGCTCTGAGAGTGTACAAAATACAAATGAAACCAAATAGACCTTTACTGGTTCCATTTGTACTCTGTGTGGAACTGGAATCTTATAATCCTAGAGAATACCAACCAATAAACAACTGGAAATAATGTTTTTTCCCCTTTTAATAGATAGCCTGATGTTTAGACTGCCTGGTATCTTAGAGTTGTATCGAATATGATTTAAATAAATAGCATGCCATTTACTAGACAGATGCTACTGTAGGTTCATGGTTTACACCTGGTATCCTAATTTTAATGTACACAATTTAGATATCCTGTTGTTTAGATACTAGGTTCATTGTTCGCATGGTATCCCATTAGTTTCAATGCATGTACAGAATGTAGAGATGCCATGTTGTTGAGACCCATAGTTTAAATGTACAGAATGCTATATGTATGCACCCCATTTTGATAGCATGATGTCTAGACAGATGCTAAGTTCGTGGTTTTGCCTGGTGGTAACCTAGTTTCTTTCAGCCACTGTTCTCTCTGCCATCTATTAAAGTGATCATTTATCTTGCTTATTATTGAGCGTCTGATAAGAATGCCTGAATTGTAAAATGCAACAAGATAAGACTGGTCTTGATCTGCACCCAAAACTATGTGCCACATAAGTGTGTGTGGACAGTATGGCACTTCCACAAGAACTCACTCCTCCTCAGCCAAAGTTATAGCAGCCACGTTGGCACAAAGAAAGTTCAGCATCTCCTATTAAAAGATCAACAAGCAACTTGACCCGTGAATGCGGAGATCACATCTACAACCGGGCTATACTCTGCCTCTGACAGTGACACTGGCTCTCACAAAGTGGGGAATCCATCAGGGATATTCTCTGGGTTCCTTGAGAGGGGGGGTTCCAATCCAAATGGACCCCTTTACAGGTCTGTAACTCAGAGAGTATATACAAATGGAACGGGTCCATTTGGTTCCATTCGTATACTCTCAGAGTTATGGGGGGACCTGGGGAAAAAAATTAAGTTTGAGAAGCAACTGGGTTTATCTTATGTGATGTGCTGTGGAAAGAGGAGAGACAGACACACACACAGGGGAGAGAGAGAGAGACAAAAAAAGGTAAATAAATAACCGTCTCTGGTTTGTTTTTTAGTTTACCTGGGTCTTCCCGGGTTAATTTCTCGTTTCCTGGGCGCTCCACTCTGCTAAAACGTGAGCCTCTCCCGTGCAACGGTGCTTTCTCCGTTTTTATTTTTTATTTTATTTTTTATTAAATTCCCTTCGCTAAACAATCACTCTGAACATCCAAGATGGCTGCCAGGAACACCTCCTCCTCTTTCGGATGCCCTGGTGGACGCGCGGTCCCGCCTCCCGCGGGGGCCCATTGGCCGCTCGCGGCCGTCCCCGTCGCGCCATTGGCTGGGCTCGGTTGTCACTCGTGGCGGACGGAGTTTTCTACTTCCTTCCGCGCAAGTCTCGCGGTGATTGGACGGATTGGAGAGGTGAAAGGTAAAACATGAGTTTTTGGAGAGGAGCACACCCCCCTCTGTTGGGCACAATTATTTTATTTAATAGATGTACTGCATTATTTATTGTCTCCTGATACCAGTGGTGGAAGAAGTACTGTTAGTTTGTTTGTTTTTTACTTATGGAAAAGTACCAATTCCATAATATAAAAATATATTCAATCAAACATATTCAAAATGTTATTAAAATGAAAAACACAAAAGTATTGGCAACAAAATATACTTAAAGTCTCAAAAGTACTGAACTTATTAATGACCCATTTCACTTTTTATTTCTTTCCCCTTCTTTTCATGTTTTACTTTTTTCAGAAATAGCTGATCTATAAGTTTCCCTATGCAAGGTGAGCTAGTAGTTAACTAGTAACTAAAACTCGTAGTGGAGGGAAAAGTAGCCTACAATATTTGCCTGTCTGAGGTGTAGTGAAGTAGCCTGATGTTCCACTCTTCTCCATGTATGGCTTTGGATATCCTGGGTGAGTGCTGTCGCTTTGGCATGGGATCAACTTTGACCAAAAAATGCACAATGAAAAAAAAAGTATGGCCAGGGTTCTATAGCATGTCTTGAGGGTAGAGGGTGATGATGTCAGATTAACATATGTAGCGTGCCACAAGGCATGATGTCACGAGGCGTGATGGACTTCTAAGGGTATCTATGAAAGGCGTGGGTGAATAACACTAACTGACGGATGGGAGATGTAGGTTTTCATAGTAGGCTAAATGCCAAATGCGACCTATGGTCGCAATAATAATAGCTTGAAGTTGAATTTATATAGTGCCTTTTGTGCAACCCAACCGAAGAATGCTTTACTTCAAGATAGAAAGACAATGATGAATGATCAACAAACAAAACAACAAACAGCTTTGCCATAAGCCAAAGTAAATATACCTCAAAGTTGTACTTATAATTAAGTATACTTACCGTTACCGGTAGTTACTTTCCACCACTGAGGGTTAGCATTCTCTGTTTGAGTCAACTCACTCAACTGTGAGGTTGTGTGAGATAATGCTGCCTACCGGACCAATGGGGATGGCTGGGCACATTCAGTTGCCATTACAATTACCCAATATCATGTTCAGACCAGGGATTGTGGCTACTGGGTTAGGTATAAACCTGTTATTCAAACCACAGAAATGCCTGGCTCAAAGGCCCTCCAAACATTCAAAACCACCCACCTCTTCAATATGGCTCCCCTAGCCATGAATAGAACCACTGAGACCTCCTGGCAGTTCCCTAATATGATTAAACACACATGGATAGAAAATAGTATTAGTGATGAAATCATTATGCAAACGAAAATAAAAGCCTAGGTACCGAGGAACATTATGGAAAAGATGAGGAGTATAGAGCAAATAAGTGCAGGGCTGATACAAAATAAATCATCCAAGGAGCTCTTTACCAATATGTCCCCAGTGGATTGATTAAGTTTGATCATATCTTATCAAATATAAAACATCCATATTTATTAGTCAAAGTCTGGCCCTCAAAAGCAAAATGTGTAGTATCTGGAGCGTAGTACTCCATTCTGCCACAGGGTGACAGTATACAGCTTGATTTCACAGCATCTCTTTCAGCCTATTTCAGCCCATCAAACTCAGCTCCTTTTTGTTTCAGAAGTGTGGACATACTGGACAATAAAATATACACACATCTTCTATTGTGCATTTCTGGATACTTAGATCAGTGGTTCTCAAATATGTCAAATACCCCAAATGTATGTATTATTAATTTGGCTGCAGACCCCCCATTTGAAAAAAGGCTGTACCAGGGAGCCCCATAAGATAAAGCTGTATAAAGATTTGTCAAGTATTTAATTTTTAACAAAAATAGCTTTATATATGCAATCATACAATGAATCGTGGTGCAATACATTGTGAACTTAGATCGGCTACTTTCAAATAGCCCAAAAAATAAGGGCTTAAAGTAAACTGTTCTTCGTTTTTCTGGGATCTCCTGGAGCTACAAAGAAAGACCCCTGGGGGTCACTGTAATATAATTATTTTGGCGGGGGTCCAATTCAAATATGATTATATGGTTGCGGCCTGAAATGGTTGAGAACTGCACTATACTGATCTTTTCAAACTGTCTCAGTTGAGAAAATAAGTTAACAAAATGTCACCCGTTTATTATGTTACATAATCACTATCTTTATAATATAGTAATTTAAGACGTCATTGTTTTCAAAGTGCTTTTATTTGTGTGGGTTGTGGGACTGATCGTCAGTCATTTCTTACAACATTAACAGATTAGCATAAAGCTTAGCAACCACACATACACACACAACAAAATTAAATTAAAATATTACCACAAACAACTTTTCTTTTCTACAAAAATAATGTATAGCGAACTTATTGACAATTATAGTAATCCAAAATATACAACTGTCCATTTTACCCATCTATTACGTGGGTATGGGGGGGGAAATAAAACAATCTGCACATGTATACAGTATTTGGAGTAAATCCCCTCAATTACAACTTAGACTACGCTATAGGAAAGAAAACGTAAAATAAATAATCAAATGAAATCGTGATGCTGAGGTACATGTAATTGTAGGACATCTTTGTTACAATAGAGCATTGTTTTACCGAAATCTGATTCATACTTAGTTGCACGGCAAAAGTAACAAACCTACAATCTCACGACACCGGAGGTGCCGTTTTTGCCACACAAAACCGGTGTGTGACAGCCTCATAGCCTAATTGCCCAATATCTTTTGGGCCAAATTGACATTTCTGCCTAACACTGCTGCTCCATTGTGACTTATTGCCCATGTCCTCCGCCTATCAGAATGCTTGCTACACAAAATCACTTTCTGTTTAAGTCAACTTTTTGTCTTAGGCAGAAACGGTTTTTTTATGTAACAGGCATTGATAGGAGTAGTTAGGCTGCGGCAGATAGATAAAAGGCAGATAAACAGGACTTAGGTAAAAAAAAAGAAATGAAAAAAGTCTCATGATTGCCCAAGTCAACTAGATCAGTGGTTCCCATACCTTTGACTCAAAACAGAAATTAGATGTTTGCCCGGGACTCAAATTACTTTCACTACTTCTTAAACATGTTTTCTAATTTATAGAATTTCTTAGATTCTTTTTTATTTTATTTATTTATTCATGAAATTAATTGAAAAAGTAATTTCATGAAATATTTTGCTTGTTTTGTTTTTTAATATATATTTATTTCAATAATATTAATTCAAAACAAAATGTAGGAAACAAAAAAATTAAGGGATAGTTTTCCTTCTAATTTGCTGAAAACCTTAAAGATGGAGTGCCATGATATTTTTTTACACCCCTAAAACGTGATCATCAGGTGCTATGATTATACTATTTGTTTCAACAACAAAAAAATAAGTGTACAGAAATTGTTAAAATTATGTTTTATGTGGCCACACCCACCAGTTCATTACATGTACCTGGTTTTCACCTGAGCACCACCCACCTGAACTTAAGCCTCACCCAAAGCTGTTGTTGTATGATAATGGAGGAGGGGTTAGGAGAGGGGATGATTTCACGATGACACACTAAAGTGGTGTATTTCGATTGGGCCTCTTGACACAAAACAGTACAAAAATCACTGCACTCCATCTTTAAAAATCTGGCTTAGGGCAATTATGCTATGAGGCTAACGAAATTAGGCTTCAACTCTTGTTCTTGTGCCACAGGTCAGTTAGTTACGGAACCTATAGGAGATGGGCAGTAGCTTATGGGTTTTCTTCATGGCCTGGACATGCAGGTGAGTCGGCTCGTCCATGGCCTTGTAGCAGCGTCTGGCGTAGTCCAAGAGCTTCTCCTTCGAGGCCTCAAACTCACCCACCTCAGCTACCTGGGGACAAGGAAGTTCACAAGGTTTATAAACCATTAAGACCTGAGGCCGATTCTTCATTTACCTTCTAAAATTTGTAATTCTCACAGATTTTGTGCCATGGACCCCCTAAAATGATATGTATTCTATGACTGTACCTTGTGCCGTTTACATTTCTGACTAATAAAAGTATTCAATCAAACTGACAAAGATATGAAGGAAAGGATGAGGGGGATCTAGACAGACAGACAGAAGAAAGAGACAGACTGACAGAGAGAGATGAAGGAAAGGGAGAGCCAGGAGTACCTTCTCTGGTGCGACCAGCAGCAGCTCGGCGATGGGGGAGGTGGAGGCCATGGTGTTGCGGTCGACCCCATGAACCTGGAAGGCTCGGGACATGCTCCTCACACGCTGGTATGTCGACAGGATCTTCTTGTAACGCATCAGAACGCCGTCCGGGTCCTTCACTGTAGGTGTGAGAGATATGGGAAGGATAATGCATTAATAATGAGAGGTTGCAAGTAGATGGTAATCTAAGGCAGGGGTGCCCAGAAGGTAGATCGCGATCGATCTACCAGTAGATCACAAAGGCTTTGCAGGTAGACCATATGACATGCACCAAAATATATATCATTAAAAAAAACTACTTGAATTAAGGTGACTGATTGATTAAAAGAGCCTGTCAGCTCAAACACACAATACAAATGCAATACAAATACAAAGTCATATACAAATAACTAGTGTATATGACTGTGTGTTTGTCTTATAGTATGCAACACCAGTGCTGCTGTTTTCAGCAATGGGATAATACTTTTTTGGGTGAGTAGATCTTGTTGTGTTCGTATAGGATCAGTTTGTAACCACTTTCACCCCTGCGTTCATATTTTGGGCACGTCATTATAGTTGAAAATCAGTTGATAGTCAGCTTTTTTTTTTTTAAGAATCAAAAACTGCCGATCTACTGTATAAGATCACAATGTAGTCGAGATGCGTAGTGAGCTTATAGATGAGCTATTTTTGAATAGCCTATAAAATATAGCTTAAGTGGTTAAATTATACCATAGTGGAAAAATGTCCATGTATAATGTATATGTGGAAATTAAAAAGGTTTCTAGTCTATTCTCTTGTTTTCTCCGGCGCGGCATCAGCCCCACTCACCCCTCTGCCTCTCGCGTCCATGGGTGATCCTGAACACCCTCCTCATCATGGGCTCTCTGGTGCATCTGCCCTTCTTCCTCTGCCCTTTCTCCACGGAAGAGTCTTCCTCCTCTTCATCCACGGTCTCCTCTTCCTCCATGTATTCTTCCTCTGCGTAGTACTCTTGCTTGACTATGGGAAAACAAAAGAATGATCAAATCAAATTCTTGTTTGGCTACAACCAAGAAAAAAATGATCAATAGACAAGTTAATAAAATAAAAATAAACAACATACAATATGTCAAGGAGCGATTATTAGCAAATCAAAAGCCATAAGTACTTTTTTATGTACATGTGTACTACTGGAAGACATGCGGCAAAGGCCGTCAGGATCGGGAGTCGAACCCGCGGCACGGTGCCCAGACGGTTGAGCTAACCGCCCGGGCCGGGGGGGGACTTTTTTTAACCAGCATACATGTGCGTTCCTCGGCCACACACGCTCAGAGCATTACATTCACAGAATACCGTCCAATGATAGTTATAATTTAATAACGATCGATTCATTGATTAACGATCCCTAGTTGTGTACATGTTCACGGCCCATAAGCCCTCCCCTTCACGGCATGCAGTCTCACCAGGGATGGTGGCGGTGCTGCTGCGTCGGGGGCGAGGAAGCGCCCGGCGTTTGAGGGTCATCCCAGACCTGGTGGTCATGGGGGAGGGAGGAGATGGCGAACTGGCTGGCTGCTCCTTCACTGTCACGCCATGCTGGAGGTCCACTGGTCAGTGAGAGAGGGAGAGAAAGAGACACAGACATACAGAGACGAGAGAGAGAGAGAGAAAAAACAATTTCTCAGTTGGGAGTTCCCAGACCCAGACCAGTTCCACAGAGAAGAAACACAAAGAGCAGGCAGTTATATGGATGTAGTAAGGGATAACAGGCCATTTCCTAAATGCTATACATACGTATCGTTTTAGGAAAAGAGGGGACAAAAAGAAAACAAATAAATAATCATACACAGATAGGGCAGAAGCCATGTAGACTTCCATATTGTAACATTACTTATAATTGTACGCCTGTGTCAACAAACAGATCTACAAGGTCACACAATGCATCACAAAGTTAACCAATAACTGCTCCGGATGAGCAGGTTGGTGCCTTGCATGGATTCCTCTGCCATCGGCGTGTCAATGGGTGAATGAAATGCAACATTGTAAAGCACTTTGGATAAAGGTGCTATATAAATGCACCATTTACGTTGTAGGCTTGTCTTCATCAAACCAAGTGTCTACATTACATGAAGACAATGAAAATAGACGTATTAATCCTACAATGTAAATGTTATTGTTAACACAAATGCAACAATTCATTGTGCTATTTGAACATAATATGACACACAGTAGCCATTTGGGACTACTTAGCTAATACTTACCCTCCTGGCCTGAGTGGCCTCTCATGTTGGAAATGAAGCAGCTCATTTGGCAGCGCAGGAAGTTTCGCTCCTCCTCCAGTTCCTCTATGCGTTTCTGCAGCCAGGCGTTCTTCTCCAGTGACACGTACAGGTGGGTGCGCAGGTTGGAGATCAGCATGAACGGACTGTACTGAGGAGTAGGCTCCAGCACCACAGGCTGAGGCTCTGGAACAACCACACAGCCAGACACAATGCTGTTTTCCTTCGAGTATTTATTTATCACACTGGAACAGCTAAGCAAACAGCACATTATGGTCATGTTCATCAGTGTTATATATACAGTACAAGTTCCCTTGAGACGGAGAGAAGAGAAGAGAAGAGAAGAGAAGAGAAGAGAAGAGAAGAGAAGAGAAGAGAAGAGAAGAGAAGAAACTCTGAAGAATGTTAGACTTTATAGCTTAGGTTTCATGAATCCCGGGCCTTGGTCTAATTAGTATTAACACTGTAAATATTGGCATCACCATCAATAGGCTATAACATAATTGCTATGTTACTGTAGCATGATAACTCAATGAACTACACCAGTGGTTCTCCAAGTGGGCGTTCCTTGACAGGGTTTACTTAAGTTTGTGGGTCCTTCAAACTGAAAGTATAAAACTATAAAAGGTTGAGAACTAGTGAGCTCCAATATATATATTCCAACCGTCCAACGTGCCATCATCATACCTTCCATTATGTGCTGGCTCTGGTTGAGGTTGAGGTGGAAGCGGCCAGGTGTTCTATCCATTCTCTCCTCATAAGGAAAGGAGACCTCATAAGCGTCCAGATACAAGCCTCCACCTCCTCCACCTCCTGTTCCACTTACAACTCCTACAGGTCCTCGAGGGACATAATGACCTGAGAGTGACACAAAAAATTAAACAAAAACAAAAATTAACAAAAACAACAACGAAAATAAGTGTATCCCACGGTTCCCACCTCCAACCACTTGTTCTACTTTGCTTTGCCCTACCTACGACTTTAGTGAAAATTGCAGATCCAAGAGCTCGCGTATCCGTATCGTGTGAATCCGTGCGGCGATGTGTTATTTTAAGATATATTCTTATCACATGCCCAAACTAGGGACGCCGGGCAAGTGGTCAAACAAACCATTAAACAACACAGCTTAATAAACTGGTGGAATTACATTAAAACGTGGAAGCAGCCAAGCATGCAGGTACCAGCTAGGTAGCTCATTGAGTCGTTGGTTATTACCTGCAGGGTTGGTGTTCCGTGAAGTAGTCGGAGGGTTCATCTCTCTCACTCCGTCAAAACTTAACTTAATGAATGAAGTGAATGTTTAACCGAAAAACTGTCGCAGGAACCCACTATTACCGCGTCTGTTTGGCGCAGAAGAACGTTGTAAAGTGTGCGTATGTGTTTGGTAATAGTGCAGTAATGTGTTTCAGTCTCACTGCAGCACACATGTGGTCTCCTGCAATTACCTGCTTATTAAGACAACTCACTGCAGTTGGAACGCTTCCGTGTACGCATGCGCACACGACTGTCGCCTCTTAACC
This sequence comes from Protomyctophum bolini, assembly GCF_963924005.1. NCBI lineage: Eukaryota > Metazoa > Chordata > Actinopteri > Myctophiformes > Myctophidae > Protomyctophum > Protomyctophum bolini. The sequence goes on from NC_137878.1 coordinate 14,748,541, forward strand.
ATCCAAAACTAGACATTTAGTACTGATTTAATATGACACACAATGTTTCTTGTACTCTGTTACAAGTAAAAGTCCTGCATTTAAAGTTGAATATCTTTACTTGAGGAAAAGTACAAAAGCATGGGCAGCAAAATATTCATACAGTAGCAAATCTACTTATTATGCAGAACGGCCCATTTCATAATCATTTTTATTGGACTGTAATAAATATAACACGAATGAGCCCACGTTGCAGCTGGTAAAAATGTTGGATGATTATCATGATTTTAATTAGCCTAGCTACTTTGTAGCCTACTGTGGAGCTGTAATAATACATAATTAGTTAATATAAGTTTTCAGTTTTATAGGCCTATTTTCTGAATCTGCAAACTGTGCAAAGTAACTATAATTAAAGCTGTCAACTGTAGGCTACTTTCATGCCAATAGCTTCATATCAGAGGTAAATTGTACTGTGTGCTACTTACTATTAAATAGTAATGAGTAAACTTACATTGGTTGGGAGATCTATATAGTAGAATCAACACATCTCCATTCAGGTTGCTTATCCACATACCTCCAAGGTTGATGGTAGGCCTATAGATATAAGCCTATTATATTAGGCTACACTATTGCAACTGAACATAATTAACTGCACATTACTGCAGTGTGGAAAATACAGTTAGGGGTCAGTTTGACCTCACCTGGAAATAAAGAGGAAGGAGAGAATGGCTACCATGTGGATTTCAAACTTTGAGATTAGACCATGCATGGGACTGGGACCCCAAATGTATGGCCTCCCTAGATAGCCATAGTGTAGGTACAAAGGTTTGGGACATCAAATTGTTTAAAATGACATAATAGTTAGTAACAATAAACTACTATTCTCATTTGGTTGGGAACTTGGGGACTGTACCTTCTCCTGCAGACCCCTGGCCTGGGGGTCCTTAGATCCAACAGCCAGATAGAAACATGACACCGTTGGGTGTGGTGCAGGCTAACCTCGCGTCACCAGGCTTTCCGGGGCAGGTTACAGCCAGGTAGCGGTAGGGAAGGGGAAAAAACAACACGGAAGGAACTTGGACGGATCGGAGGTGATTCTTCAGACCTCCAGCCCAGAGATATATACTGAACGAACGCAAAAACTTCTCCAGAATAGAACAACACGACCCAGCGTCTTCTTGCAGGTACACGGAACCAAGTGAGTTGAAATACAATTTAAAATAATCGATAGATTTGCGTTTATTTACGCCTGCAGACTGCAACGCTTGACAATTAAGTTGCAACGATCGTGTCTGCACCATGGCGTATTGTACTGTAGTAAAGGGATGTATAAACCCTACACTTTAAGCTGCTGCCTGCACAGCCACAGACAGCGATATTAGCTTAGCGATCACAGCCAAAGGTTACTTTTAAAGCACAAGTTGTATTCGCATAATGCAGCTCATCATTATTGTGCGTCATAGGCTACATCCAAAGACTCAAAACATGCAGGTAGATAACGGTATTTATAGGCCCCTACTATATCTTGGTTATTGGAATCTGGAGAATGTTGTGTTATCTCCAGTTAAACACACACACACACACACACACACACACACACACACGCTTTTGTTTGCTGAAAGGCATTTCCATTGCCTTTCATTGAGTCACAACTGTCTGGCCATACATAATGTTTAGTGATCATCATCAATTTTTGCCTATTTTGAGTTCCCTTCCTTTCCTTTGTCCCAGCTTTGAGACGTAGGAGACGTAGAATATGAATGACATTGTCACATTGATGTCAGTATAATGATTATGTTGCCTCATCCTAACTGCTACCCTCATACTTGTAATTCTGATGTTCATCAAGTTTTCCATTGCAACCTCTCCTTTGCAGGTCCCACAGTCTGACGTGATCCTCATTTCAGCTCATCATGGGTTTATGTGACCGCCTGTCCCACTGTAAGATAGCCCTGGTCTTTGCTGTGCTGATGGATATATTCGGTGGTGCAGCCCTGCTGGTCGGAGTCTTTGCTCCCCTGGAAATCAAAGGTCGAGACTTTGGAGACCTGCTTGTTTATACAGGTACTATGTTATTGTTTTTGTTGTTTTAAAGGGTTGTTCCGGTAGATACAAATGTAAGGTATACATACATTATATACAATGAAACAACAGTGAACTGAAAGCTAAGTGTAAAACACAGCCCTGTAGTGCTGTATTATTGAACTACTACATTATGAACGTATAATGGCCATATTTCCATAACCCCCTTGCCGTGTCGTTGCAGGGGCCCTCTTTGTACTAATGTCCCTTGCGGGCTGGGTGATGTGGTACAGTGGGAACATTGAGGGTCTTTCCTCCCGTAAAGAGCGTGGCCACATCGGCAATGCCATCGACCATCTGGCTCGCACCCTCAGCCGCAAGATCCGCACTCACCACCACCGCTGACCCTGGGTTTACGAGGTGGTTGAATTCTCAGGTAGGATTCTCTTAGAAAGCAGAAGTAAATTGAGACTTGCTGAAAAACATTGCAATTCTGTCTTGGGTCGGGTGTAGAGACAGGTGATGGTTCCTGTAGTGTACAACAGCAGTGTCAAATGCAGAAATGTGTGGAGGTGGGTTCAATGGTGACTAAATTGGTTGATAAAAGGGTTAAAACCAGTTGGCCACCCTTGAAAATAAAATAAAAAGGCTGCAGAATGCAGTATTTTACAAAAAAGGCCAAAGGTCTAGGATTGGAAAGGTAACTTTACTCCTGTCTCAATAAAGAAGGAAATACTAATAGTGGGGAGAACCTTGTCATTTTTCTGTTAAAGACAAGAATTTGTTGTATTTTACTATTACCGTAGTCATGTGTGTATTATTTACTGTTATTCTTTGACATTCTTTCCTTTTTCTATTTTTTTTAAATAGGCTTTATATCTTCTTCTTGGATGGAATACCATTTCTACAATCCCTGGATTATCGTAATGAATTCCTTTCATTAAAAAAAAAAAAAGCGTGTTAACAGACTCTAGTCTAACCCGTTATTACCAGGAATGCATCTGTCATTTTAGATTCAAGCTTTATATTGTATATTGGCAACATGCGTTTTTCAGAAAGCTCTTAGGATTTAGAACAGTGGTTTTGGACAGTGGTTCTCAAAAATAGCAGATATACAAGCTCACAAGCACGTAACTTTGTGCCGCACTGCAACTGCAAGCTTGTACATGTGCTATTTTTGAACATTTTAGAAAAATCTTGAATACAAATCTTCTCACCCCCTGGCATTTTCATATGGGGGGGGGTCTTAATAGGCTAGTCAATTTAAGGTTTGACCCAAAAGAAATTGCAATAGTAATCGTTCAAGGTTTTTTATGATCCGTATGGTCATTCAAATAATTTATAAAACATTGTTGCATTAAAAAATTGTGGATCATGGTAAATTCGGGTTGAAAGTTGGGGTACCATTGAAAACCTGTTTAACGCAAAAAATAATAAATGTAATTATGCTAAGTAGCATGTGCGTGTCAAACTATGGGTTATTCATGATTCTGAATCAATTGCAAGCATTAGTTTTGCACAAAAAACACTCTTTCGACAAAAAATGGCCATGGCTGTCATCACAAATGTGACATTTGAGCAGGTGGCTATGGCCGAATTTAGCCCAAGGAGTGTTTTTCGTGCAAAACTAATGCTTGGAATGGGTTCAGAATCATGAAAAACCTAGTTTGACATTCTACTTAAAACATATATATATATATATATATATATAACCTTCAACCCCTGAATTTACCATGATCCACCATTTTTCAATACAACAAATTTTAATGTTATTTGGATGACCCTACTTTGAATAATTTATTTTGGGTCCCTTTTAGCTTAGATTGACTGGCCTATAATGAATGGGTTAAACGTGCCAAAAACATTTCAATTATAAGAGTGCAGCGTTCTGACTGCCATGCTGCTCATGTTTCTGTCTTCTTTTATACATGGGTATGCTTGTGAATGCTTGTTTTTTTTTCACGTGATTGTAAATGTGATTGAATTGAATGTGTTGCTGTTGTAGATACTGCATTATGATGTGTTGCTCTTGAATGTTGACCAGTTGACCTTGTTTCAGTAAATTGTCATAAATATCTAAATTACTTGGATCAATCTTTGATCCTCTTGTATTATGATTTACATCTGAGCTAGTTGGCTGCCCTTCTTATCCAGAGTGGTTTTAAAGTTCTAATTGTGTCATGTTTAGCTGACACGGCAACTTACAGGTGGGGGCGCCAGTGTGCAAAATATGCTTCAACTGCACAGATGAGAGCAGGGGTTCTCAAAGTGGAGTCCAGGGTCCTTGAGAGGATTCCAGGGGATTCCCCAACAAAAATGAGTTCATAAAGCATCAAACCTTTTATTGAGTTTATTGTTTCACTGAAAGCAGGTTTGAAGCAAGAACTGGGGCAAAATGTCTTCTTTCAAGGTGCTACGTTGCATAGAAGTGCACCACCTTCTCCTTATCGTATAAGGAACATCAGGTCATTACCATGCCGACTTGTGGATGTTGTGGTGGTCATTTTTGTCAAAATTATCTTTCTGCCATAACAAACAAAATGAGCGACAATATTATCAGAAATAAGGGCTAGCCCTGAAATATATAAACAGCTCTGTTGTACACCTGAGAGTGTTCAAATGGACCCTATGGGTGAATGTTATTCCATTTGTATACTCAGAGTTATGGGGGTCCTTGAGAACCACTAGTACTAGTTTCACATGTGTCATAGTAAATCAGTAACATACATATTCAAGTCATACATAATTGGGTATTGATCAAAATAAGAACATTGTAAGTGTAAAAAAAAACAAAATCTAAAATGAGTCTTTCTTTGCCACGGACTTTCCGTGTACAGACATATTGACCCCTGGAGAAGTTGTATTCAAAGTAAGCTCAGCTAAACAATTTAGATCATTGGAAACATTACAGTACAGTAGCCAAACTGATCCTGCTCTTACTATACCAAATATAAAAAGTACATAATATGAGCTATATAAGGTTTTACAAAATACAATACAAAACAAATGCATTTACTGTATATATTATCTTTGGATCCTTCCTCAGAATGTGCAGCAATGATGAATAAAAAAAAGGAGACGAGAATTGCTCCTTTTTAAAAAGAACATCTATTATTTTTTATCAGGCCATCGATGAGACAGCATGGACGTATAGGCATTGTTCAAGATGTAGACATTTCTAGACCTGACAAAAATAAAAGAAAATGTGGGGGATTCTGACAGAGGAAAATGTGGGAACCCCATGTTTACACTAGTCGAGGCTACATAATCACACAGGATAGCGATGTGATCACAGAGCCTTTCTGTCACAGAAGTCACTACTTAAACCTCACTCATAGCAAACGTTTGCTATACGTGATCTTCATTTGATGATGATGAATGCCACAGACGAAAAACTGTCTAAGTACACACTATTGATCCACAATGTATAAATGATAGATAAGGGTTCAGGACAACGAGGCGTTTTCGTGGAGGGGTCAGAATGAAATTTGGACTTAGACTGTTTTTCGTGTGTGGTACTCGATTGATGATGCTCTACTCGATCCATCATTGGACCCGCTGTAGTCGCTTGAGAGTGACATGTCAGTGGTGGCTTCATAAAAGTCAGAGTCCGGGATCTATGAAAAGTAGACGAGAAATCTCAAAATGTACTACATCTGCTTTACATATTACTAATACCAAATTAACAACTTATTAATACGACAGAATTAACAAACATATTTAAGTGTACAAAGGTAGTCAAACACCCAAGAAAGAAAGGATCCACTGTAAATTATTTTTCATTTGCACCGTTTCAATCATCAAAAGTTAAAAATATAAAATACATTCACGAAGACACTGGACTTCACAACATATTTCTACCTGAAAAGATATTGTATAGTTCTATATGAATGATACCTCAGATAGTGCTACATCCTCAATGTCAGATTTCAGGGTCTCGGAAAGGGTTGTATGGACCTGGATCAAATAGAATTGACAAATTATTTGTTGAAATGGTAAAAGATTGCACCGATGGTTGACGCTTTCCCCAAAAGGCAATACGATAACTGCCAATTTGGTACTCTAGCAGGCAACAAATAGTTAAATGGGAATTCTATAATGGATGACCAACTTAGGCTAGCAGTAGCTGTGGTGCTGTTACTACCTCATTGTCCTGTGGTAAATATACCAGATGTTGTTTAGCTTGTTTTCTCGACTTGGACTCGGTGTCCTCAAAGGCCACATAATGGATCAGTGTGTATAGTCTGGACAGACAAGAAAGTAAAGAAACAGACAATCGAATGAAAAATGTTTTAAAAATAGTACTGTATGGATTTCAAGGGCATACAATTGGTAAAACATTTCTTGACTAGATGCAAATCACATTAAATATAAGTACCTCTGGCATAATATAGCAGTCACATAAACAATAAATATATTTAACATATTTTGGAAATCAATGATGCCGGGCAATGAGCAAAATTACATAATCATTCATATCTAGGATGGATGGGATTTTATTTGATATAAACTTTATGTAAAATTCAATATAAATCATACAAAGGATAACACTCTAGATATTATATTGTAGACTCTAGAGTATAATGACATACTTATTTCAAATGTGGTCATTTGTGATCATTTTACACTGAATCAGAACATAACCACTGAGAGCGAAACAAAGGCGGTGCTCTCACCTGTGATAGAGCATGGCCAGGAACTGAATAGCGATCAACAAGGCAAAGCTGAAGAGAGACATGAAGGCGATGGGGTCAATGTGAATGTAGTCCCCGGTGTGTTCCATGATGGTCAGGTTGAGTTTAGGGATGGGAATCTTCAGGTTGATGAACTGGAGGATGAATGCTGCCAACAGCCACAAGGCATTTGCAAAAAAGAACACAAAAGACACCTGCGCGACAGAACAATTAAATTACATTCTTATCCGTGTTGTATTTGTCGACTAAAACTGATGAAAAATGTTCATCGAACATTAACAACAGACAAAGCTATGATAACTAAATCTAAGACTAATATACTGACAATTCCGTCAACAAATAAAAACTAGACAAAAATGTTAGGCAGGGACTAGTGGAGAAGAGATCCAGTAGAACTAAAAGACAAGTAATTTTGAAAATAGCAGATGTAATACAAGGTCACAACACGTCACGTTGCAATGCATTGTGAAGTTATACTGTAGATCGGCTATTTTCAGCATGCAACCAAGTGTAAAAAGCCATAACAACTTCTAAGTAAACTTAAAATGTGCTGTCAAGCCTGGGCCGTGGCTCAGCGGTCCAGGCACCTTGGCTGGTAATCCAGTCTGGCAGTATGCTCCATTTGTTAAAATAAAAAGGGGGTGGGGGCACATATCTCCTTTTGCACACTTACGGAGATATAGGTGCGTCGGAGTAATGAAGTTGAAGAGCAGAAAAATGTAGTCCTGCACACTGTCTTCACTTACAAAAATGTATTAAATACAATGTTTTGGTCACTCAGAACTTCATTCAGATGTCTGATGAAGGTCTGAGTTATACTTTCCTCTATTCAATTCTTTATTCAGTGTACATTGTGGATGTGATCACGCAAAAGATTTCCATAGATGTGTTTCAAGTTCTTAAATTTGGTGACCTTGTTCCTGAGTTCTCTGAGGCTCTCTGTGATATTCATCTGTTTCTCTTTGTCCTCTGCCAGTGGCTCAAGATACTTCTTCTGTAGCTCCTTCCAAAATTCCTCCTCTTCCTGTGGAGAAACACAAAGCAACTCTTAAATGAGGTGCAACGCCTACGTATACTGTACTGCACTGACTGGTTCCCAAACACTGGGTTGGAACTCGGGACCCATGTTTAGGCCGTGGACCAATTTGAATGGGTCGTGACTCGCGAGTAAATATCCTCTTTTTGTTTGTTTCCTACATTGTTTTTTAATCACTGCACATATTCATACGGGCTGGAGTGGCACCTGTCAGCAGGGAGTGTTTGGCAGGAGAAGGACGAAGGCTCTACGACTACGTCCTCCCGGTGGGGTCTCCTCACTGGCAGGTGAGTCAGTAGTGTGACAATAGGATTGATATGTGTTTCGACACGGACGATTTCACTGTGAGTCACCAGAGCAGCCGAGCCGACAGCCAGTATGTAACATGCTCCGCCTCCCTTTCACGTGAAGCTTTAATAAAAGTATAAGCAGCTACAATTGCTTTAAAAGTGTATGTGAGACCAAATAAAATGTTCCACTCACTGTGTCAAGTGTATGTTCATGTAGGGACATCTCATCCGACAAGGTCTGTAACTGCATGATCCAGTCTGTAGTCAAAGTCAAAGAGGCAGAAACAAGAGTATAAATGAATGTAATTCATAAAGAAGAAAGGTAATATTTCATAATTGATATCTGAATACCTTTTATGTTGTCAACACAGATGACATGAATTCAATGTGTTTTTAAGCGAGGGAATATCTGTGGTCTTACCTTGATGAACACGTGTCAAATGAGGATCTTCCCTGAGGAAAATAAAATGTAAGTGTTATTGTATTATATTATGATATCACTCTTACAATAACTACCAATGTCATCCATGACTAATCAGTGCACCAATAGTAGACTGTTACTGTATGGGCATATTTATTTGTATTTACTATTTACCAGCTTTCATGCCTATTATATTTAACTGATTTTAATGTGAGCAATTCACCAAGTCCTTATCTCATCAAAATAAATATTTATTATTTCTTTTCCATTTTTTTCCTTCTTTACACAATAAAAACCATGGAAGTGGCATACATATATATCATTTTAAATCTAAGTACCGTAGTATACTGCAGAAAACTGAGTACCAGTATATCATATAGCATAGCATATCATATGATTAAAATAAAATCTACATCCTAAATGGCCATTATCCAACCATGAGTACTTGCCTCTCTTCTTCCAGTTCTATGTGTTTTGTTATAATGGAATGGGGACCATCCACAGGCTCCACTACCTCTATAGATACCATGTTCTCTTTACTAGGCTTCCAGCAGAGGCAATTACAGCATTTGGTCAAGCTTGGACTCGTATCTGTGAGGGTATGAAGGAATCTCCTACCAAAAACTGAAAAAGACATAGAAATTAAATGTCTAATTTACTATTATACAAGTTCTACCGATAACATTGCATATACAGCTAAGACTTGTGCTTCGCTTCCAAGTAAATAATAGCCACCCGATGTTTGCACAGACCTAAATTAGGCTATTATTAGGGTTATTACTGATAAATGCGACTGATAAATAACCAAATTACCATAATCACCCCGATTATGTAACATAGGTTGAAGAAACTACAATAGCCCTGGTGTTTGTTAGAATTGTTACAGACCGGGGCATTTATTCGGACGGGTGTTTAATATGCGAAATAGTGTCAGACCCCGGGCGTTTAAAATAAACTGGCTGGCTATTTGCAGTAGTGCTACTATTTGGAAATATACGGAACCTGTAGGTGCAGTCCTCTGTGCCCCAGAAGAGGGCATGGACTCCCTGGTACCCCAGGAAATATTGTTCATATTGGTCATGGAGTAGATCATCAGCAGGAGGTAGGCACTGGGGGCGCTCAAGAGGTAGAGGACGCCGTAGCCCAAAAGGTGGATCTCCTGTGGATGCATCAGCCCAGTCACAATGCATATGACCACCAAGGAGACGGAGAAAAGACTGCTGGGACTCAAAATGGTGTCTTCCTCTATCATGGTGTCTGTTAAAACAGCAATGATGGTCATGAAAATAAAACACTGAAAACAAGAATGTGTACATAAAGAAATAGAGATTGTTATTATTCATTCAAGTATAAAGAAAATATTTCTCTTTTCTTTTCATAAAGCCTATTACACACATATACGTGAGCATTGAATCTGCAATTGAATCACTACTTGCCCATTAAGATCATGGGTAGCGCCAACATCAATATAGAATAGGCGACACTCATGACAGCAGCAATAGTGACCAGTGTATCTGACTTCAGCTTGAAACAGAGAACCAGGTAGATGGCAGGGGGTAATACTGACAGGATCAATGCACCGTTGAATTCTATGTTTAACATCAATGTCAAACCTCCTGAAAGTAAAATAAATACATAAATAAAAAGTACAGTTTAGTTTAACAGTAGGTTAGGTTAACTGGAGTTGCGTGCGTAGTGAAGTCAAAGTGCATGCAGTGTGAGTATACCCAAAGAATGATTTTTTTTTACCCTTAAACTGTACACAAGTCTTTTGGCATGTTCCTTAAAGTAACGTCATCAATGTGACAATTTGAAACCATCATTAATTTATAAAGTATACACATTATAGCCTAGGATGTTATTTGGGTGTAGAAATAATTAAATTATTTGTTTTATTATTATTTCTTTATCCTAGGATTTTGCAACCCATTTTTTCACCCAGTGTCAATTATCTAATGTAATCCTGGCGTGCATGAGGCAGCGCGGACTGACCTCATGCTTCCTTCTATGCATGAGGAGTCCAAGCTGCTTCTTTTCACCTGACAGGGGGAGCTTCCCCGGTTGGACGTAGCGCGTGGAAGGAACACGTTATTCCAACCAGTTCCTTTCCCCTCCATCAGGCGCCCCGGCTGGCCAGGGGGAGGTAGTTTAGAGACCAGGATTACTGCATGTTTTTTGTGATGGAACCTACCCTAGGGGACACGGGGAGAACATGCAAACTCCACACAGAAAGGCCCTTTCGCCAACCCTGCCTCGAGTATGGGCACTGGAGAGAACACGACACTTTATTGTTTTGCTACATAATCACTGTCCTGCAGATCTATCGACTCTCCATTCCCAAGATAAAATAAATAAGCTACTGTTTTTACTTCTGTTGGCTTGCAACCATAAGTTCACAGTAAGAAAGTAATAGCCAGCAAACCGAACTTATGTTCTTCTGGTACTTTTAATTCATATACGCACGGACAGTCACAGCATACAGGGACGCATTTCAGCATCAAGCAGCGTTTCCTCATACATACAAATTAACTGGCAACTGTAAACTGCATTTTATACAAACTGAGAGTGCTTGTTTTTTTATTGCAACCAGAAGTTGCAAGACATGGTCTGGTAATAAACCGATAGGGAGAGCTTTGTACAGAAGGTTAAATTATATATTTCCTCTCAACGTTACATTAAAGGAAAATCAAATTCAACCTGCAATCATGATGCACATGGTAGCAGGCCCCAGTATGGCTGTGACCATGGTCATCAGCTGGTAAAAGATGTAGAGTCTGGAGATGGATGGGTTCCTCGTAGAGGTCAGAAAGGCGGAGCCTAGCAACTCCACAGTGTTGGCCATGGTGGACGGGACCCATCGACGACGCTAGGAATTTACCAGATAGATTTAGCGCACACTCTCATCCAAAGTGACAAAGTGGCTTTGCCTTGAATTAGCGTGCCCTCACCTGATTGTAGAATTCTTTGAAGCCCTCTGGAGCATTGGTATAGGCGTCAGATGCAGAGCTGTACTCCACTCTCCATCCCTGCCGAAGTAACAAAAGACACAGCCAACGGTCCTCACCTGAACACAAACAGAGAAACGGGGATATGGGTAGAATGAATGAGTTACATAATAATGGAATGTCTGAGAATAGCGAACGGGCTTAAAATGCACTACGCTATGCCATGATGTTATTGGCAGGTAGACCACGATTTTGACCCATCCACAGCATGTCTCCATGAGTAGAAAGACAAACGCTACACTCATAGTGAGTATAGTAGCCTATAATAGTGAGACCACTACAAGTAAGGTTACTAAACGTCACGTAAAAAATACATTTTCCCATATTTGAAAACTAAAAGACACGCCCGGATTGTTACTGATACACTTGGTTCTGTATTTCGGGGTCGGGGAATAAATATGGCGGTTTATTTGAGAAATGAATGATAATTTCGCTGTCCTCCACCCCTTCCTGTTTCCCTCTTGTTGCCGTGTGACTGTGAGCTGAGCTCTGTACGTGAGAGTCTGGTGTCTGAAAATGTGCTCAGCTCATTGTGCTCACTGCTCATTTACTATAGTGATAGGCGTGTGACAAAATATTATGTATAAAAGAAAAAACACAGACAGAGACCAACAGAGACTATAAGCGTCTCCCCTACCTTGGTCATTGCGTATGTAGTGTATGGCCTCTGTGGATTTGCTGGTATATGTCTTCATGACATTGTCATCCATGAGAGCAGCTGCTCTGTACAGGCTGAAACAGCCTGGGCTGCACAGCACAGAGCCCAGCACATGCTCTGCTGTCTTCTGCAGCCAGTGTCCCATTGCATACTCAAACTTCTGGAACCACACCATGGGACCTGATGGAGTGAGACAGTAGAGGTTGAGTGACAGGATGACATAAACATTATGTTTAATGTCAAACATAGCAGATGTACAAGTGACATGCTGTGAGCCTGTATTGTGTAATTTGTGTATGCTATGTTTTAATTAATTTAAACACTAAAATCTAAAATGAACACAGATGCTTTCCACGGTGTCTTATGTGTTAAAATGTGGGTCCTGCCTTATTTTTCAGTTAATCAAGTATTTGCTCTATTCTTATTTTGTGTAGCCAGGCCTATATTGTAATTATTAGCACAGTTATGCAGAACACACATTAACATTTCGATGCTTGTATATGAGTCAGTGAAAAATAATAAACGCTCTATGATTCTTATTAACACCTTATAAACATCCTTGATATGTTTTTGTGTGTTTCTAGCTTAAGCAAATAAGTTTCTAGCTTAAGCAAATATCCAAAAGTTCAAGAGAAAGGCCATGGCATACATGGAACATAATATTTACTTACAATTACAATTTAGGCATTTAGCAGACGCTCTTAATCCAGAGCAATTTCCAGTAAGCATACTTTACTTACCCATCAAACACATCATAATAGTTTGTACAACTTCAACATGCATATACAAAAAACAAACAGAACAAAAAAAAGAAAAAACCTTACATAACACAGTAATCATGACAACAATAGTTTTTTTTTTGTTCAATGTATGTCATATTGTCTCTTTATTGTTAATGGCATTTAATGTTTGTGTTGGCACCGTTTGTTTTACATCACCATTACATCACCTAATCAACATGAGTTAGACTTATATATTAGCGCCCCTCACTTCACACGGGTGTGATTTTAGTTTTCTGAATGTCCTACTATTCCCATGCACCAACCTGTCCCTGTGGGGTGGATGCGTCCACAGGCTGCACCGACCCGGGGGTACTGTCTGAGACGGTCCACGAGCACCATCACTGCAGATGGCTGGAAGTCTGTGTCTCCATCTAAAGCCAGGATGTAAGTGTTTTCTTTCTCTTTCTGGGGTGGTGGGGGGGGACACAAATTGTAAGTAACAGTAAGTAGTACTGTATTAGTAGTAGTAGTAATATTAGCATTTGTATTATTATGTACTTCTATATTGATATAAGAGCAGGTATGTTTTCTACTTATTGAACCTGCATCTGTTTCTTCAGCTCATTCATATTCCGTCCACTCATCCAGTATTTAGTGGTTAGCCTCCAGCCCAGATGGTAGTACATGTACATGACCTAGAAAACAATAAACCAACAGATTTCACTGAGAAATAAAACAAAAACAAGAAAGGATGACATAGTCATATTTGTCAGGTGAAAGAAACGCTGTCTCCATTGTGTTTTTGCCTCCGTTGTGTTCAGTTGCGGTCGTAGAGTGGCTGGCTGCGGTGCGAAAATCAGCCCTTCCACAGTGTGTGTGTCATAGCTTCGGAGGCAGGCAATGATACTACGCGAATTGGCTGGCTGTGTTTCTGGCTGTGGTTCAGAGTATGGGTCAGACTCCCATTGGCTTAGGTGGCATTTGAAGGTATGGGGTCAGACTCCCTTTGGTGTAGGCAGAATGAGGATGATGATGACTGATGAAGACTAGCTAGACTAGGTCACTATTAAAAACTGGCCTGTTAGGTCAGGTTTTCACCTGACAAAAATAAATTTCACTTGTTTTCATAGAGTAAGGTCTTCCAGGAATCTTTGTTAATCAACCAGTCTTATCATATTTTTATCTTAACTAGGGGGCTTTGGCCTGAAAATATATTGAAGACCATGCCACTAGAGCTGAGTTGTTGTGGCCTGGTCTTGTCTGGGGCACTACATAAGCATTTAGTTCCCTATTTTCGCCATGCTGTACACCTTATCCCTAAACAGCCTTTTTTTGTTCAACTAACCTATCTACATCAGCACGTTGTGAAAAAGTCAAAGACGTTTAGGAATAAGGGGTAAGGCACTGACGAAAATAGGGCCTCAAATATGTATATACCTGGGACCACCTCTTCTTGTGGCGTATGAGGTGTTTGTCCTTAAAATGAACTACCAGGCTGTTCCCCTGAGGCATTGTGACCTCCAGGCGTCCTCCATACGGCGTCCTGAGCAGCCGCTGTCCAGGTATCGGTGGCTTGAATGTGAACAGTCTCCCACTGACCTGTGTGAAAATACTGACCATCAAATCAAAGACAGTTAGGTATAGGCTTGAATTACCTGTGGGGCCTCCAACAAAAGTAGTAGTAGTAGTGTTACAATCATCCTAAGCACTTGAACCATATTTTATACTTGGACTATTCAAAAATAGATATACACAGTGACAGCGCTATGAGCTTGTAGCTCTGTTATTATTGAAAAATCATAAAAATGTGAGCATTTTTTTAAAGTGATTTATTTTTAAACTCAAATCTTTGCTTAAAAATATTTTAAGAAAAGGAAAAACTCAACAGAATGTATCCAAATGTGAATCCAGCCTGCGACAGATGTGGCCAGGCGCAGGCCACTCTAGCTCATATGTTCTGGCATTGCACTAAACTAACATCATATTGGCAAAGTATATTTAAATCACTGTCAGACATTGTTGGAAGACCTTTTGACCCGGATCCACTGACAGCAGTTATGGGAGTCAGGGGGCCCGGGGTCAAACTGTCTACTTTCCAATATAACATGGTAAAATATGTGACTCTACTGGCTCGCAGACTGATACTGTTGAATTGGCACAGGTTCCGACTCACACTTCACTTATGAGAGATGTTATGCACTACTTACAATTGGAAATTTGAATTGAGAGGGAGTGAAGAGTGAAGATTCTACCAGACATGGCAACCCTTCATTGAATATTTCAATAGGTGCACGCTAACCCCTCCTACACAATAGATAGCACAATAGAAAATTGAAAAAAAAAAAAAAGGAAATTTGTGTTTTTTCTTTATTTTATTTTGTATCATTTAAAAAAAGAATGTCTGTAATTCACTTAATTTACAACAACATGTTGGGAAAGTTTGAGAGCAAGAGTGTCTGTCCTGTTGTCTGTTTTGTTTGTCTGTAAACTCATTGTTTAACTGTTTTTTGTTTTTTCATGTTTATCACATTTATGTCTTTTTTATTATGTATTGTATGTGGAACATTTACATTGCCTGTTATTTTTTTAATTTTATTTAACTGAACTACTCGTTATCATTGTCGATAATATTTCTTCAAAAAATGCCTAATAAAAACAGTATTACATTTTTTTAAGATTGGGTCGGCGGCCAAATACATATAATTTTGTGGGTCCTTGACATGAAAAGGTTTGAGAACTATACTGATATAGCAACACACGTATTTCAGAAAACTGTTTAGAAGTTTGTGTAATTATAGTTTTATATTCCAAACATCAAATAGAAGTCAAATAATCTTTTTTTATGATTGACTCAAATGTGAAGACATTGTACCTGTAAACCTCTTTGATGACCTCCACAAGGACCTCTGCATATTCATTGACATGGCGGCCTTGACTCCCTGGCACGTCTTTGAAAGCATCGTCAAAGTAGACATGGCATTCAAAACTCACATCGCTGGTCTTTGGAGCCATCTTTGGTCTGTATCGGTCCAACCTGGACACATTTGGCATATAGCAGGTATGTGAAATGTGGTATTCACATGAATATAAATTATGTGGATGTGTATATTGTATATGTATGTGTGTGTATGTGAGTATATGTGTAATTGTGTATGTATGTAAATAAACTATTTACATCTGCATTAGCATTCGAAAATGGTCTGAACCAATAGTCTGTCTAATTGGACTATTGTTTCATCAGATTCGTGTCATACAACATACAGTAACTCACCGGAATAGTGATATTATAATCTTCATCATTTCATCACAAGTCTCGTGCCACATGGTTGCACACACGAACACGGTCACTGATTCTGTGAAACTAGAACAAGATTTTATGAAGAAATACAAGTGTACAAATCTATAGGTCTTCACTGCTCTTCCCGAACCGAGACAAAACCCTAACCGGTTTGGGTGTGTTGTATTGTGGTCAATTGGGTCCGACAGGTCAGATCAGATCGAGCCTTAGAGCCTATTACTGGTAGATTTGCCTTTTTTTATGTTTTTCTTGTGGCTTTCGCCTTTATTTTATATTTTTTATGGAGGGATAGACAGTAGGCTGACAGGAAATGGGGGAGTGACATGCAGTAAAGCATGTTACACACGCACGCACGCACGCACACGCACACGCACACACACACACACACACACACACACACACACACACACACACACACACACACACACACACACACACACACACACACACACACACACACACACACACACACACACACACACACACACTCACTTATACAACTTGCGTGTGCCAGTCGTCTTTATCTCAAAGCGTGTGTTGAGCAGCATGGACTGCTCCAGAAATGCTCCCTCGTACATTCTCCTGACAAACAGATGCTCTGTTCTCTGGATACGCTGCAGCTTCAGAGAGCTAATGTAGATGGTGGACAGCAGAAGACCCAGCCACCAAGCCAATGCTGAACCTATGGAACAGTACAATAGAGTAGCTTTAAAGCATGCCATCAAGACTAAATCGATTTATAGTGATGCCCATTTCAGAGAGAGATAAATGTAATTCAAAGTGAGTAGATAAGTTAAGGAACAGCACATTTTAGACATGTGTATGTTCATTGATATAACGGCACGAGCACGTCTATTGCATCAGTCTTTCCCTGTGTGAAGTGCGGAAGGGAGTGCGAATCCCGCATTGGTCTACTCAGACACACTGAACGCTGCACCAAAAGCCGAAGAACCCCTATCCAGAGCGCGACTCCATAGTCTCTCGAGACTGACGGATGCCAATGAGTGAGGATAGCTCTTTTCAGCTCCTTCACAAAAGATGGCACCTCTACCCACATAGATATTCTTGTTGCTTTTCTTTTGTCTTCCTTTAACCTCCTCCTTTCCCCTCCTAAAATAGGGCTGGCAGTGGTAATGTATTGGAGCTAGTGTTCTCCGGTATCCTCCGCCCTCTCGTATACCTACACTCCCCTTCATGTCTCAGATCACCACTTTATAACCTTATCCATTTATCTCGCTTCACTCTCCCACCTGAATCCAACCTCAAACTGTCTCGATGGAACCTGCGTTCTCTAAACTAAACCCCTCCTCTCTCTTCTTCTATCCTCTCCTCTCGTCCCTCTCTACGGACTCTGCGACATCCTCATCTCCTGTGACTGTCCTCTCCCTTGCAAGCCAGCAGTATCTGGCAGCTCCTTGGTTATCTGAAACCTTCAGAGCTGGGCAAACACGTCTTAGATGACCTCTTCCCACTTTGATTCACTCCTTCATTCACTCTGTACAGTTTCAGACCTATGCCTCTCGATAAGAAGTTTGACGACATCGGAATTTCTTTCTCCCATTTGTCCAATCATCAATCATCAAACAGAATCACTTAATGCTGACCACCACATTTATATATATTCTCCACACAACTACGAGGCCCTAAAACCGGTGTCCTCCACCAGCTTTAGCTTGAGACCCAGAGGTCTCCCCGGGACCCAAACAAGTCAAAAGAGCAGATCTACAAACCAACAATGGCAATTAGAGTCTAGTCAAATTGGCTCTGTTGTATTTGTGAACATGAAACTTATGTTATGATTTAATAAAAATAACAAATTCTTGACAAATATTACTCTCATACCTCCTAGTAGAACCATCTCAGTCACCTGGGTTAGGTCTCGACCACACAAAGTGTGCGTTGTGTCCAAAACCAACAGCTGGTACCAACCGCCCTGAAGATCTCTGTTCCAAACACGAACAGTGTCATTGCAGTAATTTGTGAAGGTGAAGTTATGGGTCAATTTGTTGTCAGTTCTGTGGTTCTGAAAGGAAACCATCACCGGAGAAACAAAAAGAACCAGAACGGCCAGGGAGGCGAGGTACATGGGCAGGAGGAAACTCCGCCGCACGGCATGCATCTTGCAGGCCGCCACGGCAAACCAGTGACACAGGGCCGAAGACACGAGCTGGACCACGGTGAGGGTCAGCAACACTTTCTTCACATCGACAGGGACAGTGGCGAGCGAGGTCCATTCTCTACCGGACAGAGGGACAAATGCTCCAAGCACAACAGCCGTCACCACGATCCTCATGAGACTGGACATGATGTGTTGAATGTTCTGGGAGTGGTTTAAATCTTCAGACAGCCGGTAGAAAAAGCCATGTCCACCTGTACCCAATGAGGTACCAATGCTGTTCCTGCTGCTGCTGAACAAGCTAACATAATTCTCCCACCAGTTGAGTGACACCAAGACGGTCGCGACAACAGCCACGCCCGACCATAGGAGTATCTCTCCACTTGAGAGAAGAAAGAGAACATGTCCCAGTAGGATGAGAACGAACGCAGAGATGGGTGGTAAAAGGAAACGCTTCCCATCCCTGGCAGAGCACTGGGCTGCCACCTGGAAGACAGCGGAGAGGAGAGCAATGCTATTAAGAAGCATCACATTGGTGATGATATCCAGGGATGGCATCACCACGATGAGGAGGACAGCTGAACCCAGTGCCACCAGGATGTCTATGAAGAGAACCTGGAGATCAGAAGAACACAGAGAAAAAGCATGAATCAGAGGAAGATTATAATACCCAGGTATAAGTGAAGGAGGTTGACAAGAAGACATATTATAGAAACATATTTTTGTCTATAGTGGATAGGGTGATAGGGAAATGTTGTTGGGGTTCACATATAATTTCGCTATGGTTATAGACAGTGTGTGACCCCAATAAACTGTATTATTCAATTCACTTCAATTCAAATGCATATGGAGTGTAGGGAAGATTATTATTATGCAGTCAGTGTCACAGTGACCACCCTAGACTGAAAATCTGAAATGTAGGACTGTAATCTTTTGCCAGTCTTTAAACATTAAAACATTTCTATGAGTGTACTCAACTGTACACTGTGGGTGGACAACTCAGCGTGAAAGAAACAACTCCTGCACTCTGTCTTCTTTACTTGCGATTAAACACACACAAAAATATTTTGTAGCAAGGCAAGCCTTTATCGTATTATCTTGTAGGCCTATATTCGTTTTAATCACAGGTATGGTGACCCTTCAGAATTGGCCCAGAGATTGCAGCAGGAATAGTTTTGCGCTAGAACAGCAAAGGATACTGTATCTACTATTTATCTCACAAACGTAAAGCTGATATCTGTGTTATTCACAGTTGGAAATTTCCACCGGACCACCTTCTCAAATAGCCGTATGTGTGTCTTAAATAATAGCCTATCAGTATCTACTCTGGTTGCACCATGTAATGCCTTCTCATACTTGCAGTCTCACACCCAACCCCAAAACCTTGTCATTACATGACCCAGACAATGAGAAATATGGAGAGGTAGACAATGACTAAGAGAGTGATAGGGAGAGACAAAGTACAACTAGTAATATGCCATGTTATTCTTTCATAGCTGAAATTTAACTGCATACATCATTATTCCAAGTAGGGCATCGTTATATGCACCTTTGTACTCTTATACCTTAATACACGCAATTCAAGCACTTGGATTAATATCAGTGTTTCTTACAAAGACAGCAGTTGCTCTGGCTGGTATTTTGGAGGTTTTGAAGCAGGCCTTCCAGAGGCTCTTGAAGAGCAGAAGGATGCTGGGAGTGACCAGGGTGCAGCCCACACACAGCAGGGTCAGGGGTTTGTGGTCTGCTGGCACCATGTGCATGGCATTACTTGACAACGTGATGAGCAGCAGGAGAGAGGTCTGAAAACAGTCAAAACACAGTCATTTTATACAAGCTGATATAAATGTGTTTACATTGTTATTTAGTTAGCACTCATTCCACAGTACCTCACAAGAAGTTGAAATCACAGAATGAGCATTACGTTCACATCCCATGAAGCTTAAATTCATGGAGATTATTCGTTTTTTGTCACATTCTTAAAGGACCACTTTTTAACCTATCTTCATATAATTGGTCCTCACGGCTGTGGGCAGTTCAGAAGCCCGTCCACCAGTGACATCATCAATGGGGAATCCATTGATGTTAGGATGCCGAGAGGCATCCTAACCAGATGCCCGAACCACCTCAGCTGACACCTTTCCAGGCGAAGGAAAGTATACCAAGTAGAAGACCACACAGACCAAGTAGAAGAAAATGGTGCTATTTTGTGCTATTAGTGGATAGGTTGAAAAGTGGTGAAGTTCGTTGAACGGGTGGCTGCTCAGTATAGGACACTCTTTGAGTCTCTTTGAATCTCCGACCAGAACCCGACTCTGCCGGTCATCAAATTATAGGCTTCGGAATGCGACAATAACAAAACATTCTCCATGAATTCAAGGCTTCGTGGGGTGTGTGTAGAAAATAAGTATTTATTTAGGTGAACTACTCCTTTAAGACCAAGGATACCAATATTACACTAGTTAGGCGCTATACAGTATTAGTAGATTTAGCACGTCATAATACACCAAAAAATAACTAACATAATGTATATTTTTGTATATTCTCGGAATATGAATCCTGTGTGGTACCTTGCTGCATATTGCCAGTCCAAACACCATCAGTGTCACCACACACAAAGTGACAAATTTAAGCAACTTGATCAATTTCCAAGGCGTCTGTTCATCATGGACCACTGGCACCTGACGGCAAGTGTCCCAAGGTCTACTAATGAATAAAGGATTAACACACAACATGTGTTGTTTGATTTAAAAAAGAAAACTGATGCAAACAAATTAAGAAATACAGTATTTTTACATCACACACACCAATTACACTGTATGTGTTACTTTATTTAACATGGAAGGTCCAGTTATAGGTCTGCAGTTACCTATACAGTACACCAAATACCAGAGAAAAGATAGCTCTACGATTACAATACAAAGTAGTGATTACTGAACAACTTCTATGAAATAATCAGTTTTTTTATTTTTTCAATCAAAACATGACAATTTCTGCCAGGTGATTTTAGGATTACTGGTATGCTGCAGGGAATTTGTTTAACCATGGGGAATTCCATAGGGAATGATAATATGACCTAAGCTAGCTGTCTAAGCTAACAAATCAGCATTCACACCACATGTGTGTTATGTGTGTTGCTTTGCACACAATATAGCAGTGCTGGAATGACATAATTCCTGCCACTTATACAGTACATTGAGTAGCCTATACATACAGTACAGTATTGTGTGTGTGTGTGTGTGTGTGTGTGTGTGTGTGTGTGTGTGTGTGTGTGCATGCGTGCGAGCGTGTGTGCGTGCGCGAGTGCGTGCGTGCATGAGTGTGCGCGTGCATGTGTGAGCTGCATGCAAATATTCAAAGGTGCACTTACTTCACTATGTGCTTCTCTTCAGACATGCCAGCTGTGGATGATGAATGTGTCCTGAGCAACAGATGAGTTATAAATATTTACATTTGCTTTGCTGAATATCATCCTATGCTTCCATTCTACTGTCAGCAGAGAGAGAAATAGACAGAGAAATAGGCAGGTGGGCTCCGTGGAGGGGTCTGGTCCACATCTGGTCCAGGTCGAGCTCTGTCGACTTTTATTTTATGATGACCCTTAATTGCTGCATGTCTCATATACTGACTTTAATAGTGTAGAATAGATAAATAGCACAAATTAAAAAAAATAAGGGGAAAAAAGAAAATAAATGTTTGTTTTTTGCTCCCCTTCCCCTTTCCCCAAGAGGACCACAACGGAAACAAGCCTAACGGCTTTCTTGTGACTCAATCCTTTTGAAATCCTTTTTTCTATAAAGTAATCAAATCTCTCCCCTTCTCTCTCTCCCTCTTTCCTGAAACTTGAAACTATCAAAAAATTAATTCTGTGTGGAGTTTGCATGTTCTCCCCGTGTCCCCTAGGGTAGGTACCCTCACAAAAACATGCAGTAATCCTGGTCTCTAAACTGCCTCCCCCTGGCCAGCCGGGGCGCCTGATGGAGGGGAAAGGAACTGGTTGGAATAACGTGTTCCTTCCACGCGCTACGTCCAACCAGGGAAACTCCCCCCTGTCAGGTGTAAAGGAGCAACTTGGACACTCAGGCATGAAGGGAGCATGAGTTAAGTCCGTTGCTCTCCCCAGGTTGGCGGAGGGTGTGTAGAGCCCAGGATCACAGTAGATGATTGGCACAGGGGTGAAAAAGTCAGAAAGGCAGAAGGCAGAAAAGTAACAAAAAAGGGAAAAAAAATCTTATCCTGTGTGTGTGGGGAGGAAGGGGAGAATGTTTAGGCCTGTCACAAAGATCCAAAACGATATATCTGATTGACTTTTATACCACTTAAATGGTATAAAAGATCGGTTTCTCCAGATCGGGTAAATTGTCGATCACCGATCGAGTCATTTGGAATGAAAATCGGCCGATCACTCGGAGCACCTCTAGTCAGCAGCCAATCATACCCATCAATTAATGTAACGTTTAAAGATTTCCAGAACTGGATAAAACACCAACCCTGTTTAATGCCCTTGGCACTGACAATTCTGGTTTCCAGGATGTGACACAACTTTGACAAAATGTTTTTTGGTTATAACAAAACGTTTGTTTTTGTTTTTTGGTTAAAATGTTAAAGCACAAAATTCTGATAATAACAGTTTTACATTCATGAACCTTTTCCAAATGGTCACATTGTGGACACATTTCCCGTCAGGAACTGTTATGCTCTAATAATAACTATATCATTATGTGACATTGACATATTTCTATCTACCTGACATCACTGCAACAAAGTAGTGCTATTCATCACCAAAAGAAATCACTGGGCCTCATTCACAAAACCTTTCTAAAATCTAGGCTACTTCTTACCTTTTGTCTTGATAGAAGAGCCTGTGAAAAACATGCAATGCCCCTAGATGTGGCCCAGGTATACCACTAAATTGTATCGGATGTGGGTGCCCGTTCAGAGCATTTGCATAGGCCACGCCTCTGTCAACACCATAAAAGGCATGCAGACTTTAGCCAAACAAGTAGTCATTGTGAAGAGTTTCAATCTCTGAGATATGATCATTATTTGATGTGGTATCACTAGTAAAAATAAATGACCAAAGTGGACACTGGGGGAGACCTCCGGGGAGACCTCCTCTGTGCGTATGTCACACTAGTCGATCCACTTTAGTCTGGAAGTGGGACGTTTTTTGACATCTGACCTCGTGCCAATTTCTTTTTTACACCTCTGCTGCTTAGCGGAGGGTGTGGTGTTGTAGAGGAGGTGAAGACTAAAGTATCTAGGCTTTAGTTTAAATAAACAGATCAGAGAGGTGCCAATCAAATGGAACTAAAAAAGAGCCACTGCAATAGGGTGCAATATGATCATGTAATCCAAGTACCTATCGATTATCAATTACCACTGCCGCATGTGTGGCGAGCCAGAGCGACAGCCAATCAGAAGCGCATTGTACTGAATGAAAAATGGTTCAAAGGGACTGCATAAATTCACTCGCTTCCACAACATCACACAGAAATGTTTACATTTTTGATGGGAATTGATACTTTAAAAGGCTTCACCCAAGGATCACAGCAACACACCAGTCTATTGTTTTGCAAAAAAGAAGAAAAATAAGCTTTTGTCAGAGACAGAGACAGAGTCAGCCATGCAGGAAACTGAAGATTTCATACAATGGTGTCTGTCCACAAATTGTAATCCCATTGTTGTCTTTTCAGATGACCCTGGTATTACTGGCATGCTGTTTAAAGGAAGATGCCAAATGAGGACCTGTAAGAGGACCTGTGAGTCTCTTTCTCCCACCTCTGTGCACATACTTGTTTTACTCAAGTACATTTGTATTTAGAGACTAAGTATATTCAATAATTTTTACTTACTTCACAGAGCTGATGGACACCTCAAAGGTTAGTGACAACTGACATGAGCATAGGACAGTGGTTTTCAACCAGTGGTCCTTGAGGGGGTTCTAAATGATGGAGAATTGGTAACCAAATGGACCCTTACGGATATCAAATCAAAGAAAGATAAAGTTCCAGACAGGGTGCCTTTTTCTTTGATTTGATATCATAGATCACTTTCTGAACGCTAGCCTGAAAACCAGACAAATCTGCCACAGGAAAAGAAGATTCCCTGGGGAGATTGGTCCCCTCAAAGTGAGACTGTCTTGCTTCCACGCAGAAGTTCTAGAATCTAGATTAATATATATGCAGTGTTAGTACTTAGCCTGGCATGGCCAGACTATCTGAATGCCTAGAGGTAGGCCTACATAGGGAACATGTCAATTCTAGGCTTTCCAATGAAACTACACACGCAAGCTGGATATGTCTCACCTTCAGTTCTGCAGATCTGTTATTACTTGCGCAAGTACTAGTTTCGCCCGGGACTCGTATGCACCGTCCCAGCCGTCCCGCCAATTTTGATACATATCGTCATTACGTCACCATCGAAAACCAATTACACTCAGGCATTGGGTCCTTTAATCCACATCTTTATTACGTAATCATTGAGAGCTAGTTATACATATACTATGTATATGTATAAAATCAATGGTTTTCGAAGTACGCATCAAAATCGCTGGGACGGTGCATACTCATCAAAATTGGCGGGACGGTGCAAAGTAACCACAGTATACCGCTAATCAATTTACAAATTACATATACATAGTATATGTATAACTAGCTCTCAATGATGACGTAATAAAGATGTGGATTAAAGGACCCAATGCCAGAGTGTAATTGGTTTTCGATGGTGACGTAATGACGATATGTTTTAGTGTTGGGAGGATTAAAGGTAATGCTCCTATGTATACATGTATGTAATCTGGCACCATTGCCATATCAGGCACAAGTAGTCATTACGTTACATGCATAAAGTAGGTAGGTAGAAAAGAGTTAAACCTAATAATTCAACATTTCAAACGTTCCTTCACAGAGAAACTGAGATGTGACAGTTTGTAGCGGTCGAAAGTACTTGCGCGCTCTTCTTGCGCATTAGTAGGCCATTTATGGCCTACTAGTGTGCAACAAGCAAGTATGCACTCGACAGAGTGCAGTTCTAGTTGGTATATATTTTTTATTTGATTCAGCAGATATAAAACGGAAAACATTCAATATGACACTGTGTTCACATTTTCATTTAATATTTTCTACGAAAAATGAAGAACTCGGCAAAATGAAGAGAAAAAGAAAGAAAGAAAACATGCACTACAGACCCATAACCAACACTCCCAATTTAAAAATATCATCGTTTGGACACAGAACATCCTTTAAAACCATCACATGGTGATGCCAATGTCAAGTGATGACAACAGGAGTAAATTGTGACCGTTACTTATTCCTTCATGACAAAATACAAGACAAAGAAAGCAGTTTTTTCTGTGCTAAGGTGATGCTATAATATTTGGGAGGAGAAACGATGCAGTTAACTTTCACCTTGTTGGCCCAACAGGTGTATTCTTTCAGCTACTGGCAACCACTGTTGAAACACCACAGCTGCCAAGCTTCCAAGCCAGCTGACCCAGATACATTTAGCCTAATAATATCTTCTCCATCAACGTGTGCACTAGGACAGGTGGAAAATAAGGTAAAATAAACATGAAATAAATATGGGACGAGATATCCACGCTTTGGGGCGAGATATCCACGCCGTGGGGCGAGATATCCACGCTTTGGGGGTGAGCCATTCATGGCTTTGGGCCTCACTTTAAAAAAAAGTGAAAATAGCCATACATGTACAAACTCAGGTCACACTCACACACAGCTTGCCTTGTAGATCTGCCAATATCATTGTTGAAAACCCCTAACATGGTAAAATATTATACCTACAGTACACAATTTGACTGTGAGAAAAAAAGACAACCAATACATCACTATCTGAATTGTCCTAATTGAGTACACCCTACTCTGGAATTGCAAAGGTAAAAAAAAAATCTGGAATGATTCAAATGAAATAAATCAGAAACCCATTAAGTTTCAACTTAAGTCATTCTGCTAATCTTATGTCTACAAATGTGCTGCAAAAGGCATTCGTCCAGTTTGAATGTGCATTTAAAATGTCATTTCCATATAACCTGGATTCTGCTTGGTGTTGATGCACTGATGGTGGCTGTGGATATGGCTCAACTAGGCCACATCACTGATGTTTCCAAGATACAGATATCACTAAATCAAATGAGAATGGAATGGGTCTACAATTACATCACAAAATCAAATGAGAATGGAACGGGTCTACAATTACATCGTGTAGTCTTTTCTTCACTTCCCGGCAACCTTTGTGTAACCATGGGTATGTGAGCTGATTATGTTTTCTCACCCAACTTTATCCCCAATTACAAGACTTTACACCTGATCATATTCCTCAACCACAATACCACATGTGTGATGACTGTTCTAGTTTGTCAACCAATGGGTCAGAATGCACGACTAATCTGATATTATTGCAGAGTTGCACACAATTAACAGTATAGACGAATGCACAGAACAGCAATCATAACAGCGTTGTCAGGCGGAAATAATGAGCTACATAACAACTACAGGGCAGCGCTCTGTGGATTTGTCTATTCGGAATCAGATAACAGTATTGTGTTATTATTATTATATTGGACTTCAAGGTCAGCACAAACATGGGATCTGAAACACTATGTACACTTGCACAGCTTCAAACAGCCAACACTTGAAGCTCTGCTGAACCTTCAATTTAAAATGTAATATGAATGGTGCCCTCTAATGGACTGGTGTGAAAAAGTGGCAAAAGTAACTGCAGCATAGACCTTTTACGCTTTCTATGTAAACCTTCCTCCGTGACAATGACGATGACATTGATGACAATATGCCACAATGTCTCTCGGCTAGGACATTTTGGTCTCTTGACTGTCGACAATGACTGAAAACAGAAGCCATCAATAAACACCAATTACAATACAATGTCATATTCCATTTCACTTGAATGTCTATAAATACAACCGTACAATTCTGAGGTCGCAACGAAACTACCAAAAATGAAATGCCCGATATCCTCCGTCCTGACTCACTGTTGAAGCCATCCAACAGAGCAGACCTGACTCACTGTTGAAGCCATCCAACAGAGCAGACCTGACTCACTGTTGAAGCCATCCAACAGAGCAGACCTGACTCACTGTGAAGACATCCAACAGAGCAGACCTGACTCACTGTGAAGCCATCCAACAGAGCAGACCTGACTCACTGTGAAGCCATCCAACAGAGCAGACCTGACTCACTGTGAAGACATCCAACAGAGCAGACCTGACTCACTGTGAAGACATCCAACAGAGCAGACCTGACTCACTGTGAAGCCATCCAACAGAGCAGACCTGACTCACTGTGAAGCCATCCAACAGAGCAGACCTGACTCACTGTGAAGCCATCCAACAGAGCAGACCTGATTCACTGTGAAACCATCCAACAGAGCAGACCTGACTCACTGTGAAGCCATCCAACAGAGCAGACCTGACTCACTGTGAAGCCATCCAACAGAGCAGACAAGCAAATAAGGTTCAGCAAAGTAATGTTTTCGTTCTCTTCCTCTCTTTTTTACTAATCAATTTACTAAGTATTACAGTTGTGAGTGCCGTCATGGGTAAGAGCAAGAATTTGTTTGGCAGGAAAAATGCAGTGAAAGTGGCTAATGTCTCTTGGGAAAAATGAGACACTATGAAACCCCCCCCCCCCAATTGTAAGTTACCGTCTTAGCTTCACTCTTTGAATTCCACAGTGCTCATTCTCAGTAAACAGGTACAAATAAAATAAAATAAATCAGCAGGAGCAGGAGTACATACGAGAGAACAAAATGACAAATGTATCCGTTTCGACAGGGGATGTGCGTCAGAAAGGATTGAATCGATAAAAGACAAAAGTATGTCCTCAAGAGCTATTTTATCATTTTTACATTCAATCCCATTTTTCAGCCCTTTTAACTTCCATTTCGTCTCTGTATGATGATCTTTTTATTTCTCTCCAACCATCTGTCGCTCATTCTCTCTCCCCGTCTCCCCTCCTGCCCTACGCTAGCATCAGTCCCTCTCTTTTTTTTCTCCCTCCGTCTCACTCATACTCTGCGATCAGCACCATCATGCCCACGCCAAACAGCAGGGCCAGAATCTCCATCAGTGACTGGCCAAAGCTGGAGCGGCCTGCCAGCAGTTCGGGAAGCACAGTCACCGTGGCGATGTAGACGAAGCCGCCGGCTGTGAAGGGCAGAATCCAGGCGGTCGCCGTGGCACCCACGCCCTCGGCCAATAGGGAGCAAGCTGTGCCGGCCAGAGCTCCCAGCGCGGTCAGCAGCTGCAGACACATGGCCTGATGGGTAATGGTCAGAAGAGAAATTTAATTGAAATAATGATTATTTCAATTCAGAAAGAAAATCAACCACCAAGGTACATCAAATAAAAAACTAGGGATGCACCGAAAGTGAAATTCTTGGCCGAAAACGAATACCGAATATAGGAAACAGTTCGCCGGAAACCGAAAACCGAATATCCGAAAATAATAATATATATCTTTTTTCCTACCATTGCTGTCATGGCCGTACCTTAAAGCTACCTGATTTATGGCAAAATAAATGGTTAATGCAAAACTTCACTTAAATAATAATCACTTATGGGTCCATAAAACATATATTCAGCTCTTTTGAATGCATTAATTGCATCCACTATTCGGTGATATATTTTCTGCCTATTTGGGGCCGAAACCGAATAGGCCGAAAATGCATTTTTAG
Source organism: Protomyctophum bolini (assembly GCF_963924005.1). NCBI lineage: Eukaryota > Metazoa > Chordata > Actinopteri > Myctophiformes > Myctophidae > Protomyctophum > Protomyctophum bolini. Next base: position 14,777,492 of record NC_137878.1, read on the forward strand.
CCATTTTCTGCCGAATATTTTCTGCTGCCGAATATTCGGTGCATCACTATAAAAAACTATAAACTAAAGAGTCAAATTAAACTTGAATTTAAACTTTCTTCATGAGGTGTGCAAGACCGGACACTGCGGACAGGGCACATACTTCCTTTTTTATCAGAAGCACTGGAAACCGTCCCACACGGTCACAAATGGTTTTTATTGCCTTCCGAAAACATGGATGTTTTCTATTATCACATCAATCTGAGCTCAATTTCAATACAAAGGGGACCAGTGCATGGAAAATAAATAACCAATGATGTCACGATCGCGGAAGGGACCCATTGCCAAGCGACGATCACAACAAAAGCCGGTAAAATTCATTTTTGAACACTATAAACCCTTATCTCGTCCAATCTCGCCCTAAGCGATCTGTGATCATAAATTAAAGTCGTCCAATCTCGTCTTAGCCAAAAGACCAAAGACTCTAAAAATGGGACCCAATGCCTCCCTGCTTGACACTCAGCATCAAGGGTTGGATTGGGGGTCCCTGCGACATACTAGAGTCATGTCCAGGGGGTGTACTTGTACATCAAGCTGCCTCATGCTACAGAAACAGGAGATAGGCTCCTGCCCTATGGGCCTCATGGCTCGGCAAGGCTACTTACTTTACTTTAATCTTGTCTTAGGCAGAAAAACTGTGCTAAACAGTAACACCCATTCACTGTCAGCCGGTGTACCTTCTTTTTGGTGCATCCCGACTGCACCAGGATGGCAAAGTCTCCGATCTCGTGGGGGACCTCGTGCAGCAGGATGGTGAGGGTGGTGACAGCTCCCACCGCTGGCCCCACTAGGAATGACGCCCCGATGGCCAGACCATCCGTGAAGTTGTGTGTGAAGTCCGCAGCCAGGTTCAGGTAAGCAGACACCTTGATGTCTGGGACTAAGATCAAGAGTTAGGATAAACAACATAAACAAAGTTTAGTAAGTAAATGTCTCTGCATTTGTTAATTAATATACTGCATATTCATTTTCTTCACTTTATTTTATAGTTGCACTTTGGGGAGATCAGAAACAGATGTTTTAGTTTATTTGGGGCCAGAGGGTTGTCAGGAATATAATAGTTAATTTGGCATGACATGTTCATTTCCCTGCACGTGCATTATCGTAATTTATTATTTCCAATGATGCATTAGGATGTTCAGAGGCGCTTGTGTTCTGCACCTTTAAGGTCACTTGACCATGATTGTCAGCACAAGCTGTTAGTGTTTTCTGTTGTGATTGATTGGTTGCTTGTGTGCTTGTCTGAAATGTGTTTAGTGATTTTGTCAGCCTGTTTGAAGTTAGTAAGATCAAATCATCGAAATCATTCGAATCAATGAGATCTTTATTTTCACCTGTGCTGCTCTTACCTTCTGTTTTTGGTGCCGTCTCTTCTTTGCTTTCTTTCTTGTCTTTCTTCTCATCCTTCGAATCCTCCTTATCTTCCTCCGTGTCGCTGTCTTTGGCCTTGGCAGCAGCTGAGAACAACAGAACGGTGGTTTGAGTAATGCCATTGGAAAAGAAGCAATATGGACATACAAGGGTTCTTCTGGCCAACAGCAACGATATGATACATACTGTGTACTGTAGGTTACACTGTAGTAAATATTCTTGTGCATGAGCCCGTACATTTTTATTGGGCATGTGAATCTCATCACTGAGGCCAATTCAATACGCATCTAGATGGACTTCCAGCGATACATGGAATCCCCTGGCGATGCAATACGATTCACCCCAATGCGATACGGTGCAATATGATGGCAGTCAAATTCGACACAATATGTAGGCTACTAAAAATGCATTAAATTTAAATTCAAAGCAATTTATTGGTTTACTGTAGGTTAGTATAGGCTCTGCATCTGTCTAACAACCCAAATTATAGAATTCTGTAAGAAATCAAAGGGTCAGCTCTCTGCTGGTTTAGAATTGTTTGATTGTGTGTGGGAGAGGATGAGCAAGCTAACTGTATCTGTACATGTCTGTATTGTCTATTGTGCACTGTCCATTTGTACAACTGCACTGTACTGTATGTAATGTTTTTCCCTGTGTATGGGACCCCCTCTAAAATGAGATGCTGCATCTCAAGGGGCTATCCTTTCAATAAAATTCTGACCAAAATTCTGATTACTAATTATATAGTAGCCTATAGGATATAATTAGTATATATTATTACATGGGTCTTCAACAGGGGACCCCTATAGTCCTCAAAGTTATTACAGGGGCGGGGGGGATTCCAAATATTGTGTGATAGGAACCTTTTTTATTTTCCAAAGGTCAATTTGAGGTTTTAAGAGATTAACCCATTTTGGGCGGAATCCCCTTTTGGTGTTTTAAGCATTATGTCATACTTTTAACTATTGAAAAAATTGTAATCGTGAAAATGTGGCGCAAATCTTTGAATATATGTTCTTTCAGAGCAAACGTTTTTAACTCAAATCTTGGGGGGTCCCTGGAACTACCTATTTTCAGATGGGGGTCGGCGACCAATTACATATAATTTCTGGGGTCCTTGACATGAAATAGCTGGAGCACCACTGACATAGAAAAATTTGTTTTTTCTGAAAACAGTCATGATTTAGAAGACATTTTGTAGAATCTAACGTAGGTCTAAATGGGTTAAATGTCATTAATGGATTATGTTTCATATTAATAGAAAATTAACAAATAAACACAAAACATGAATTTGTCACACACCGATAGTGCTGTCAATCAAGTCTATGTCTAGTTTAAACACAGTTTTATAATATAATAGACTATGTAGTGGGAGTCCCTTAGCCTGGTGCGGCCAGACTCATAGCGAGGGTTCACTGACATTTCCTCCCCGCATCTTCAGTGAATCCCCACTATGAGGCTGGCCAAGCCAGGCTAGGGGTCCCTGCTTGATCTCTCTCTCAGCTAAAGGGTCCTTGACCTGAAAAACATTGAGACCCTGGCCTGTCTTGTTATATGGATATAATCCAGCATTATTAGCCAATTTATTTTTAAACACAACGGATCTACAAGCTCACAACGCGTCGCATCCACGCTTGTAGGTCTGCTATTTTAGGCATTTTTAGCATTTTTAGCGTTGCCGTTGTTCATGTGTGCAGAAGCTTTCTTTAATTACAAAATTATCGCAATTAATTGCGTCAAATCGACGAGAAGAAGAAACATGCAGCTGTCGATCACTATCGCTAAACGCCACTGCTAATCAACGGACACTTGGACACAGGGGTTTTATAAAGCTACGTGTTGCTTCTCTTCAATCTCTTGCATATTTTAACTACTTCTGTACTGTACTTCTGTAGTCGCGGGTGCTTGTCTATTGTCTGTCTGTACATCTTGTGTGTTCAGTGACTCTGGCCGCGCAGCGAGCCGCTGCAGTGTGCAGAGAGAGGACAGTCGTCTTTTTTTCCCTTTTGCTGATGGTGCATTCAATGCGCCTCGTAAACACAGTCTAGGGTGAAATTCAACATGAAAAAAAAAACCCTGGATTTTACCGACGCAAGCACTCCGTGAACGATGCATCGCGATTTCACCCGTCAATTGTATCCGATACAATGAATGAACCGCTGCACTCGCATCACGCACGTCTGTATAGATTTTCCGATACGTATCGATTATTTTCCACCTAATTTTTATACACTTGCATAATCAAGAAATAATTATTTCCCTTTGCATATCTGTTCCATATATCTGATAATGGGGAATAGAAATATAAAATATAAATCTACCAGTCAATTACTGGAACATTGACACATTTTTGATATTTGATAAATGCACAGCTCTAACAGCAGCGTACCATGTGAATGGGAGTGTCCGTGCCCGTGGCCACCCTTCATCAGGCGAACAAACTTCTCCACCGCCAGGAACGCGATGATCCCACCCAGAACCCACAAGCCTACTGACATCATGTGGTCGTGGGCCGCACCTGGACAGACACAGAAACAATACTAGAGTTTTGAGAGATTTTTTACAGGGGGAAATCACTGGTGGCATTTGACCGCAGTACACAGCACTTCTTCTTTGCCCCCTTCTTACCCCCATACCTCAAGTGTGAACCAAATGGACCTGTAAGGGTCCGTTTGGTTCCATGTGTAGTACACAAAGAGTTAGATTGACCTATACCACTGTTCTATGCCATCAGATAATGATTCCATACCGTGGGAGTGGCCATGGTCATGTGACTCTTCACTGGCGACTGAATGGCCGTGTTCTTCGCCTCCATGGTGCGAGTGTGGCGCTGTAAGGAGCAAATAGGAAGACATACAAAACATATGCTTTATCGTCATGTAAGCTTGTGTCGTATGCCTGGCAATTTAGAAGTGGAATGAAATGCTTGTGTACAGTGCACAGGTGCCATTACTTGAGTGTGCGCGGGCACGTGTGCAGAAGACGGGTGAAACATGCATGTGCGCTTGCTTGTTTGCAAAGCCCTGTGTAGGGATTATGACATTTTACTTGACGATTAATTGTCACATGGAAACAATTATGATTATGCAAAACATTATGAAGACCATCTCAAATAAGTGCGATGATTAGACGATTACGTAACAATTGTGACAGGCCTAGCCATGTGTCACTCATCTGAGCAGCATGCAGCATTACGCAACAGCTTGTACTGTATGTATATGAAAAAAAAAACTATATTCTTATTTATTTTAGGATTCATAATTAAAAAAATGCACAGGGCACATACGACAAATAACTAAAATATACAAAGAAATTACTGACATTTAATAATTTTATATTTATATTATTTATTTATTTAAATAAGAGTGAAATAGCTGATCTACAAGCTTACTTGCTATTTCTGCTTTTGTTTTTTTTCCCCCCCAACATGGAAATGATTATGGCGATTATGCAAATCAATTGCGATTATCTCAAATAATTGTGATTAGACGATAATGTAATAATTGTGACAGGCCTACTGTAGATCTACTATTTTTGGCAAGCGATGCGGTGTGTTAAAACAGAGAGAAAGTGAGAGAAAAACAAAGCGAGAGAGACACGTGGAGAGAAACACAGACAGCGGGTCATCCACCAACCCAGGGCGTGGGGGATCAGGTGAAGGAAGGCGTCTCCCAGCAGGCCTCCGGACGCAAAGCTCAGCAGCACCTTGAGGAGGTTCTGGTGCTGGTCGGAGTTGGACTGCACCGGGATGAGGAAGAGGATGAGGAACGGAGCGGCGCTGATCAGCAGGGTGGCCCCTATAGCCTGGAGAATGGAGAAACAACCGGAACGACGTCAATAATTCCATGGTGGGTTTTACCGTTTTACACAGGCTATTTTGTAGCATACACGTGTGTTTTATCTGGTCACCTGCTCAAAACTAATATGGTAATGACTATGAGACTATGATGACGTTTCCTAGAGGGTGACATCGTGTGACATCATCATACCCAGAAAATGCGGGAACGCCTACTGAGTGGCAGAAAACTACTTTCTGGCCTTCACATCCCATACATCCAAACAGAAAAGTTCTAGCTGATTGCATTAAATGACGTGAAACGTTAAACTTTGCCAATTGCCACTCACTTTGCCTCTCACTTCATGAACACACATACCATTACCCTCTATATAATACTAATTTGTTCCAATCCTCACAAATGTATAGTCACGCTATGACAGTTGGTGCATTTTAAGGCTCTAGCGGCTAGAGCCTTAAAATGCACATGGAAAAATGTGAAAGGCTTTATTGTATTGGCTAGAGTCTAGCCAATACAATAAAGCCTTTCACATTTTTCCACAGAGTGACTAGGTCGACAAAGTCCCAATCAATCAAGAGCACCTTTTACTCATCTGCCAAAAACATGTGGCCCTCTGCGTTTTCTCAGATTTCCAATTAGGTAAAAGTATGTCTGTGTTGAGAACAAGGGGAAAGTGGCTGCCCTGCTCAGCAGAGCCACTCCTACATCCTGGACAACACTTTAATTGTAATCTTTTATTTACCTAGGGAAAGGAGAGAGGAGAGCACATGCTCTGACGCTGACACAGTTACACACAATCCCACCAGGGAACTGTCCAGTGGAAGCACTGAACAGGGCAGGGACATGCAATGATGCCATGAACAAGAAGAGCAGCACAATGGGCCATGCTAAATTATTGATAGTTAGGAACCAAATGGACGGTTACAGGTCTGTTATTCTCATCTTTTAGTAGTATAACCCAAAAAGAACTTGCTAAAACATAATAATATAATTAATTTAGGCTAGAAGAGGACATTTATTTTCTCACATGTCCTCATTGCGTATGACTGAATTCTAGAATTGTTAACAGTGGAAAATAAAATCTCTGTGCCACACTGAAAGCTTGTACATCTGCTATTTTTGAGAATCTGCCTCCGGTCTTAATGGGATAATGAATCAACAACACCAAGGCTCTTTCAATGTGATCACACACCTGCATCCACAGCTCCAGCAGGTCTCTCTTCTCTCCCTCCGCGTCCCTCTTCACCCTCTCCCCTCCGTCATGCCCGTGCCCGTGATCCTCCTCTTCCTTGTGCACGCGGACAACGTCCTTGTGATCGTGGGCGTGTCCGTGCTCGTGAGCGTGCCCATGATCGTGAGCGTGCCCGTGATCGTGGGCGTGTCCGTGATCGTGGGCGTGCCCGTGATCGTGGGCATGCCCGTGAGCGTGCCCGTGGTGCTCCTCTTCCTCTGGGTCCAGGTTGGCTTGCGCACTATACTTGCTCGCCCCGTGGTGCATCTTCACCTGAGGCCCGTGTCCATGGCAACCTCCCTCACCATGGGAGTGTCCGTGGTGATCGTGGGAGTGGCCGTGTGCGACTGTCAGCTGTGTCGCTTGCAGCAGCAGCAGCAGCAATGATGTAAACAGTGTTAGTGTGAGTAGACGTACACAGGCCATAGTTAACCCACCTGTAACAAACAGAACAACAACAGTAGTAAAGGGTTGAGAATCACACAAGTTCACTTTGATTGAATATTGCAGTTTGCAAAGACAAGCACAGGAAAGTACAGTTCAATACAAGGTCTGCTGCTATAGTGCTAATAGTATTAAACACCTGAGAAAGCACTATGGCTTGTTTCCATTGGGGTTCATCAAAACATTGAATGACATTAATGACAGACTATACTATGCAAAAACACAGACTGTGTCAATAAATTCATAGCAGGACAGGTAATTATTTTCCAAGTGTTGGAGTTTGGAAGCACTCGTTGGTAACGGCCCTGTACGACCTGTTTTGAAATTGCACATAATAAATGCAGGAGGTTGCGTTATTGAAAACACTTGGAAAATAATCACATGTACGGAATGTCTTTACACAGAAAGCATGTCTTTACAGTAGAAAGTGTATATCTGTAAGTCTTAAAATGTTCTGATGAATTGAAAATGGAGGACCCTGATATGTGTGTGTGTGTGTGTGTGTGTGTGTGTGTGTGTGTGTGTGTGTATAATCTTAGGCTATCTCAAACCATGATTAACATACGGCATGGGCATACCGGTAATCTACATAATGTTCTAAACTGGAACGTGCAGGCTGGACAAGACAACTCCAGTCAGTGTGTGATGTTCGTTTAGCTTATCTTTATGTGTAATTGCATTGATTATCCTAGTTGGTTTAAGCCCTTATTATTCGTTGATCGCAAAGCTCACAACAGCAAAGTAAATAAGTCTGATCGCAAACAAAACACAAAGTCCAACTCAATCAATCAAGTTGTTCATCAAAGCTGCTAGCATGCTAGCCCTGGCTAAACAACTTGCTACCATCATGACATGTTGCTCCTTATATGTTCCTTTCTTTCTTACCTGGCTGCTCCTAATGACCAGCGCCTGGAGAAACCGTTGAATACACTCTTTATTATACGACGTGGCAAATATCAGATCTAAATGTTGAACTGTTATTGGTCCACGACAGTGTTGTTGTTGAGTCTGGAAGTCTGTTTCATTCTATCACACAGAGAGAGACACAGACGTGGCATTTAGTCAACTGATCAAAATCTCGCGCGACTGCCGACCTCGCCGTAGGAGGACAATAGCACATCCATCTAACATCGCGAGAAGATGTCCGTTAGTTTTTCGTATCAGGCAGGGCAGGACAGGAGCATCCTGGAAGCAGGCATACCCCCCACCCCCTGCACCGGTCTAGGCCTGCTGTTTGCTTAAGGTAGAGTACAAATTGTTTTGGTTAAATATGTGTTAAATAGCTTTATATTCTGATAGTACTCATTGCTATAGATGTTAAATTGTTCAGTAACAGAACCATGTCCCTCCAGCTCTTTATAAAAACAGAATGTATGCATTTTCAGGTCAGGATACCAATTTTGTCCAATCAGGAATATGACACGAAGAAATGAGCTGACAAAGTTGAAACTGGAACTCTATTAACTCTATTAAAAAAGTGAGGGGCGCTAAATGCTAATATAAAAGTCTAACTCATGTTGATTAGGTGATGTAACGGTGGTGTAAACAAACGGTGCCAACACAAACATTAAACGCCATTAACAAAAAAGAGACAATATGACGTAAACGACACATTATGATGTACATTTTCCCTTTATTGTCAATGCGTTTACTAAAACAAACTTTGAACTAAAGACAAACATTAAACCTGTGTATAGGAGAGGCTAGTGCCTCTCAGAAAAATAAAGCTGATGAATGAGTATATCTCTCCTGACTGGCTGAAATGTAATTTTGCCAGCCATGTAATTTTCAGTATCAGAATTTAGAACTTTAACCTTTTAACAAAAATATACCCACCTTTAAACTATGTTTAAAGAATCAGACTACGGTATTGATTGATTAATTGAAGAATTTATTAACAGATTGGAGAATTACAGTACATTTCAATAACAACTCAATACAAAACTGTTAACTGTGGATGACACCATAAAGCACTGGTTCCCAAACTCTTTCATGTCAAGGACCCCCAAATTGACAGTAATTGGCCCGCGGAGTGCGCGGACCCCCATTTGAAAAGATATGCCAGGGACCCCCATGAGAGAAGGTGTTTACGGCTCTAGCAGTGATTCTCAACCCGTTTCATTTCAAGGACCCCCAGTTTAACATGCACTAGTCTACGGACCTGAACCTCTACGGGCATTTCTATCTCTGGGACCCCAACTTAGATTGTAAACTCAATGTAACTATCAACTATCATTTAGCTGGGGACCCGATGGAACTCCCTCAAGGAGTTCCAAGGGGACCCCACTTTGGGAACCACTGCCATAAGGCATACACTTATTTACAATAGCGACAGTGTTCCGTTCACCGCCACCATTTGTTCTCTCCCCTCCAGGTAGGATTGCATCCAGCTCACTGATGTGCTATCAAAACCAATTGCTTTTAGCTTGTTAACCAGTATGGAGTGGTCGCTCAAATAGAGGAAGCATGTGTCAGTGGAGTGGGATGTTCTGAAGCCAGATTGCATGGGGGCCCTGTCCCGGTTTGATGGAGAGGTTTATTATGTCGCCAGTCGGTGATGATTGGAGCTATAGAGATGGCTGAGTCTCTGAGAAATTTGGGGGGGATATTGTCATGGCCAGTGGCCTTGTTGGGTTGAAGGGCACTCAGTTTCTTACGTACCTCATCAGTTGTTACCATTACCATTTTAAAATGGAGGGTTCTGTAGGTTTTAATGTGCTCTATACACCAAAGAGCCCAGAGTGGGAGGGCAGTTTGTTAACCAGCGTTGTTGCTGTGTTTGTAAAGAAGATGTTCAAGTAGTTGGCCACATCAAGCTTCCAGAGCTCCCGAGTATTGTTTTTGTTTTCCTCAGCTTTATCATTGATACAGTTTCTTTTCGCGGATTTGGTCATGGCAGTAACAGTGTTTCTTAGCTTGTTTCAGTGGTTTTTATAGGTTGTCCAGCTGAGCCATGTTGTTCAGTACTGTAAATTTGGTTTTGAAGCCACGCCATGCTTCTTCGACAAGTGTGCTCTTAAGCTCAACCAATCCAGACTCTCCAATTATTTGTTAGACCTGTTTTAAATTGTGACAGCCGGTCTTAGGTAGGCCTATATAAAATAAGAAAATAACAGCATCATAATCCCATTCACAGGATAATAAAGTAGCCTAGTTATATAGTATTCTTTTTTTAAATATCTTCCATAGCCACATATTTCGTAAGCAATCAAATGCACTCTTTCTTTCTATGCAAGCCTTCTGTGACTGCATGGAGATTTAGTTTGGAGTGTGTAATTCACTAAACTTCCACTGGAGGGTGACATGACCCTGAAGGTCTGAACCATGAGAATGACAGGAGAGTAGCAACATTCAGCATTGTCATGGTCTGCCCCCCACCCCCTCTCATTTAATTATTTAATCCAGCTGACATCAAAAATCTGTTTTCCACGAGAGGCAACCTCAGACTCAGACAGAATTCCTTCTATGCCAAGAAAATGTGGAATGCCTTACCATTACCAAACTGTTACAGATAAGATCCAACATGCAGGAAGCACGCACATCTCCAGAAATTCTACAGGTTCTGGTCAAAAATATACGTATAGGCTACAATGAAAAGGAAGGGATGTCCGCCTGACGAAGACCCACAAGGGTCGAAATGTTGTACCTTCAATAAATATTTTCCTGGGAGCAGTGAAACAGTGCACGGACATCCCTTCCCTTTCAATGCCTTACCAAAAAATTGCACTTTTAATAAAATAAAATAAAATTCATGAAATAAATATAAAATGGCAAGCAATAGGTAAACAAAGCCAAGGGCAATTTCAAAATGAATACCATGTATGATTGATGGTGTCACCACATATCCTGCCAAAGGCAACAAACAGTTATTTTGATTGTCTTTTGTCTTTATTTTATTTATTTATTTTAATCATTGTTCAAAGAGGGGGAAAACAAAAACTTGATAGCATAGCAATAACGGGCCTATTGGAGGGACTAAGGGATAATTGTTGCAAAAAAAAAAAAAAAAAAAATATATATATTTATATTTTATATTACTCCTAAACATTTTGCCAAACATCACACACACTCCTATCCTCCTGGTGGAGACCTGTGCCCAGAAGGGCATTTTTTTTCTAGTTCTTCACTGTGCCAACTGCCAAGACTAGCCCAAAAGATAAAAAATTAAGAAGGCTATAAGGTCTTGAAGAAAGTACCAAGCAACAGCCAATGAGAGCCAAGCAGTACCTGGCCTTGAAATATTATGTATCCTTTATTATCTATACTATTCCTGAAATGTACCAATAATGCCTATTGAGCTGGAAGAGAAAGGTTTATTGAATTGTGGCAGGAACAGCGTGTGCCTGATGAGGTGACTCCAGCAAAAGACCTGCATGTTCTAATCTACAATACTGGTGATTAGCAGCAGAACCAGACAGCTGCTGCACCAGAAGTGAAAGGATTTAGCAGAATAACCACATTAGCCTAATTTTGTCTTTCTTTTTTGAGGGGCGCTAGCTCCTCCTAGCTGTTAGTGTAGATTTTTGTCTTACACAAACATTAAATTCCCATTGACAATGAATGGACAATTTTACGTCATAGTATCTGAGCAAATAGACGTTATTGTTGTTACGTCATCATGATGTACGATGATCATAAGAGCGCCACTCACTTCACACGTGTGTGATTTTCTTTTCTACCAAAATAGCAGATTTACAAGCTTTGGCAACGCATCACATCGTGACACATGGTGATGTTCACTTTTTGTTGCTTGCCGAAGTATAGTACCATAGGGCATAGCACTAAAAGTGGCTTAACAATTAACGCATGGTTGGGTTCCATCATGGATATTCCTCAGAGCTCTATACTAGTCTTTTTTATGTTATTGTGGGGAAGGCCTTTGCTGAAAATATCAGATCTATTTGCTATTTTCTGCGAAAGCTAGTCTAATTTATAGCCTCTAGTCTTAGTGAAACAGACTTGAGGTTCAGTACAACTGTCCTCTGACCGCTCTTTTCCGTTTACACCAAATCTCTTCGCCAGAACTAGCCGATCTACAAGGTCACGTGCAGTGCTGCGTTGCAACCTGCATTGTGACCTTGTAGCTATTTTTGACGAATGTTCCATGCTGGGGTTCAAATACAAATGAACAGCTGTATGTGTGGCGACCACACCATAACAAAGTGATAAGCAGTGAGCAGGATATTACAACCCACATCACTGACTGAATTTGGTTTAACACCAAGTGATGTAAACATTTTAGTAACTTTTTTTATTATTATCTTTCGCCTTTATTTTATATTTTTTATGGAGGGATAGACAGCAGGCTGACAGGAAATGGGGAGAGAGATGGGGGGGGGGGTTACATGCAGTAAAGGATCGGGAGTCGAACCCGCAGCACACTGCCAGACTGGATTGCCATGAAGGTGCCTGGACCGCTGAGCCACGGCCCAGGCCAGTAACGACAGGTTTTAATGACATCATCCACAAAGCCAGTTCAACTTTGTGCGATTTTATTGGTGTACACATTTTCTGGTTGGGATATAGAACTCCACAAATATCACTTAGCAGTGTTCATGTTCCAATTTTGTGTGCTCATTCTTCTTCATTTCAGCACTTGTAACCCATTCTTCACCCGGTGCCAATTGCCTAATCTGTAATCCTGGGTGCTACTCTCCCTCTGCCATTCCGGGGAGAGCCACGAACTGAGCTCATGCTTCCTTCAATGCATGAGGAGTGAGCAGGCCGCCTTTTGTCACCTGACTGGGGGCAGTTTCCCCGGTAGGACGTATTTTATTTGTATTGTGTATCTTGCCAGAGAGACCATGGGGTGACCATGCTGAACAGAATGAATCAGAATATAGAGCTATTTACTTATTTTGACAGAAAAACTAAATCACGTACACCACCTTACATTAATGATGTACTTTGTGCCGGGGTATGATTGACTTAGTGGTTACACAAGCTGTTGTGTAACCAAGAAGCTAAAATGTCCTCAAGCTCGAACCCCTATACCCGCTAAGTCAATGGACAGGATTTAGTGGCAGCTAAATAGAATCTAAAACGTTCTTACATTTCCTTCTGTGATAAACAAATTGCCCGCGTGCAGCGCTGCTGGTGGTGGTGGTGGTGATGGTGGGCTGGGCCGGGGTGGGGGTAGGTTCAACTAGGTTGCAGATGTCAGACACTCTACCCCCCCCCGCCCCCCTTCCAGACAGACAGACAGACAGACAGACCAAAATCCGAATCAATCAATATCCCTGTCATCGACTAAAGTCTACTTCAAGTTCACACGTTCTCAGGGGCGTCTGCAGGGGCTGCTGCTCATTTTGTCCGGGCGACTCCGCTGACCCCCAGGCCACTGGCAGGGATTGTCCTCATGCAAATCAGCCAGGGAAGTGGGGGGGACCCCAATTCAACGGCACACAATTCGATTAGACAACTGCATATTGAGCATCTGCCTCCCCGAAAATCTGCCAATACTAACCCCTCCCCCCCAGCCCCCACACCTCCTCTCCACCACCCTCCACCCTTTCTCCCACATTCTCTCGGGCCCCCCTCTCCACCTCCTTTCCATTGGGGTCACCCCCACCCCGCCACACGACCCTAGAGACGGCCTCTGTCCCTGTCCCCGCCACCTCTCCCGTCTACGTCCATCCCCTCCTGACCTTGTCAGACCGCGGGTACAATACCTGACCCCGCCCCAGAGACGGGACGATTGGAGTTCAAGGTAAATGGGCTAAAATATCTCCCTTTTTTCTCTCTGTCCACCCCGTTCGTCTGCAGGCTTGGCCCCGGACCCCGGCCCCCGACCCCTGTCCAGCAGGCCCCTTGTCTGATAATAATCACATGCACCGCTCTTTTTTTTCCTATCTCCATACTTTCTTTCTCACACAATTTTGTTTTGGAAGAGGAGGAGGGGTTTCTTTTGGAAGAAACACGACTTTGCTTTGAAAACGTAAGCTTTTCTTTCTCTCCCAATTTCCATTTTAATCAATGCCGACCGGTGGCCCTTGTTCTGCAATATCCCTTTCTCTCTCTCTCTCTCTCTCTCTCTCTCTCTCTCTCTCTCTCTCTCCCTCCGACATTTTCCCGCTTTTATTGATTCATCATATTCTCCTTACAGCAGTGGGAAGAATCTCTTCCCACTGCGTGTCAAGACGTTTAAAGCAACATGACGTGTTAGCGCACACAATGCACAGTTTGGATGTGAGAAAACACAGGCTCCGATAACTGACCAAACGTATAAGCCAACACATACTGTAACCTAGATGCATGGTGGTATACTGTGATGGAAGAAGTACTCACATCTTTTACTTAAGTAAAAGTACTGCAATGTTGACAATACCGTATGCCCTGTATTAAAAATGTACAGCATCACAATATACTTAAAGTACCAAAAGTAAAAGCACTCATTGTGTAGACTGTCCCATTTCACAAGTTAAAAATGTATTAAAAATCATTGAAAATAGCTGCTCTACAAGCTCCCAATGCGTCGCATCGAGACCAATTTTGAGCTTAGGTCGGCTATTTTCAAATGGCCAAAATGTATATAGGGCGGAAGTGGTTAATTGTTGTTTTGTAATAATAATCCAACACTACTAAGTAACTATAGTAAATAAAGTTTTAAATTAATTGCAGTGGAGTAAAAGTACAATATTATATAGTGGAGTAGAAAAAGTGTGTTTGTGTGTGTGTGTGTGTGTGTGTGTGTGTGTGTGTGTGTGTGTGTGTGTGTGTGTGTGTGTGTGTGTGTGTGTGTGTGTGCGCGCGCGTGTGTGTGTGTGTGCGCGTGCGTGCATGTGCGTTGGCGTGCACATGCATCTGTCAGTGTGTGTGTTACCGATCACTTTGAACTCCACTCCTGCAGATTCTTGGCAGGAAGTGGCAGCGTTTCTCGCTCGAGTCATAAAACTGCTCCTTGGTGGCTCTCTCCCAGAATGCAACACGAGGGGAGGAGGACTGACGGCCGAGCAGAAAGGAGGTCTCTGTGTCACCTCACCATGGCCTGGCAGGGGAAGACATTGCAGGGAATGTCAATAACATGTGCGCCCCACAGGCTCAGACAGTTTGAGAGCAAAAGCCCGATTTTGACTCCATCGTACGGCGGTGTCACTTGCTGACAAGCTGAAAATGTGACGCATCGTAACACTGAGCGACACAGGCGTACGACAGTGTAAAAATACCACCACATGGTATTACCGCCCTGTAGGTAGCAGGCTTGAGTGAATTCTGTAGGTAGCAGGCTTGAGTGCAATGTCAGTTTCAAATGTAGCCCAACAGCTGTGTTGTCTATAAAGATGCCTGAACAGAATGTTGACCACATGAAACTTAGCATTCTTTTTCTGCAAGGGAGAGGGTGTAAGAAATGTCACAGACTAATTTGTATCTCTGTTCACACAGAAGCTGTACATGGTGTTGTGCCTGGAATCTCTTTAATATATTTTTTGTTTGTCTGTACGGTGGAGAAGATGCTGTTTAGGGGGGAGCGGCCTGTTGAAGCCTAGTAGCTGTAGTCTGATTGAGGGGTGCCTGTTAATCCTGATTGATTAGAACATGGGGCACGCCGTCGATGGATTGCTATTGTACTGGTTATCAGTAGAAGTGTAGGCTGCCATGGGGGAGAGGTTGACACTTTTTGTCTCTCCATTAAAATGTGGTATTTGATTTCTGAGTTGTATTGTCTTCAGTTGTACATTTTGCCAATTTTTGTTGTCTGCAAGTCTCCTGATTTGATTTTGAACCTTTCATGATTTTTACTTACTTCGTGCCAATCTTTAATAGGTGAAGCTTTGGAGAAAATAGCCAATCTATAAGTTCAGAAATGGTTGTGTTGTGATCTTGTAGATCAGCTATTTCCAGTGACGAGATTTGGTGTAGAGAGAGGGGGAAAGGAAGTAGAAAAGTATAGACTAGTGTTTAAGTGGTTAAAAGTTCCAAAAGTTGGACCAGTTTTCTCCTCGCAGATGAGTAAGGCTAGGACCGAGTCTAGGTGCTGACAGAGGGAGCCTGGTCACTGCTTGAGCCTATAGTCACTGCTTGCAACTAATTCCAATAAGTCATTTCTTAGTTGCTTCCAATGAAGTGCTAACTTAATTGTTTTGTCTTCTATTCTTCGTACCCTATATATTGAATTGAATTACAATGAGTGAGGAAAAACTGAAAGTAAATCCTATACTTTTACCTATACAATTCCTCTATTTAAATTCAGGGTTTTGCTTTGGAAGGAAAGCCAGAACTGCAGAACTCCCAATGTTTCTGCCGTAAGTTGAAGACTCACGACTGACCTCTTCATGCAGACTCCACCTTACCTAGCACTTCACAACCCACCTTCATTTTAGCATGCTATTTAGAGAGATGATATGTCCATTGTTTACCTATTATGCTAGTTTGAGGCACTACTATGTATGTAGTCTCTTATTTTTTGTAAGTTTCTCTGGTTAAGAGCATCTGCTGCCTTAAAAAAGGTGAAAGTGAACATTTTTTGTTTTGTTCAAATGACGCGTTCTGAATTGTCCCGAATCAATGTTTCACTTGTCTTGTCTGGTTGCAGACAGATTCTGGAAATTATCTGCAGTATTAACGCAAGATAGATAGAGAAACATCAACCACATAGGAGGACTGTATACCACGTACAATACACACACTCCAATCCGAGGAGCAGATGAATTTAAAAACCGATTGAGCCATCAAATTCGGCCTCCGTTAATTGTATCTGTTGTGGAACCGGTGAGCTCAGAATTCTCCCATCAGGGTATATTTGTAGCTACAACACAATGTTAAAAAGTCCTTTGTCCCTCGTCCTATTGCTGCGAGCAGGCATCTCAGCGCCCAGGACACAAAAGGTGTCAAACGGAGCTTTGGACTTGGCCTGCCATGTTCTCCTGAGGCTGTGCCTAATCCTATTACTGTGGAGGAGAGAGTAGGAATACTGGCCTCCCTTCATCTCCCTGCATCACTAAAGGCCATGGGGGCCTCTGTGTGTGTCTGTGTGTGTGTGTGTGTGTGTGTGTGTGTGTGTGTGTGTGTGTGTGTGTGTGTGTGTGTGTGTGTGTGTGTGTGTGTGTGCGTGTGCGCGTGCGTGTGCGTGTGCGCGTGCGCACATGCGTGAGTGTGTGTGTGACATGTGTGCTCACTTTCTTTACTCTGTGTGTGAGTATAAGTGTGGATCATGTGCGCCTGTCCGTGCGCCCGGTGCGTAATTGCATTGTAAGCTATTCCTTATCCATGTTGTCATAACGTGTTATCCACTGATGCGGTTCAGGGTATTGGTGTCTTCTTGGCTTTGCCACGGTGGAGCCGGGTGAACATTTCAATCTCCCAAAATACCCGCTATAGAATCGTAATATATAGCTCAATAACTCACATTAGCCCATTAAAACCTGAGGTATATTGATTCTACAAATGCCTTCTAAATCAGTACACTGCCCTACAAAGCCATATCCCAAATGTCAAATTAGTCTTTGTGATTTTCGGGGATACACATATGCAGATATATCTCATTTTTGGGGGGATACACATATGCTGATATATCTCATTTAATTTTCACCAGTTGAAACACTTTTAAACCCATTCCATTCATCAGTTAAAATATTTTTCATAGTTACTGCACGCTTTGTAAGGCAGTATAGTTCTCACACTTTCAAGGTTTTTCAAAAATTCAAAGAAATAGCAGATGTACAAGCTCGCAGCGCGGCACAAAGTGACACGCTGTGAGCTTGTACTTTATGTCTGCTATTTTTGAATTGCCAACGCTAAAATCTTTCCCGCTTTTAATGGCTTTTTTATGAAGTTGACCATCTGTGCATGATCCACTGTTGTTCTCTGTTTAGCCAGCTCTCTGTTAAATGTTAATAGTGAACATAATTTTTGCAAAACGTTGCAATGAACATCTGTTCTGTATGTGTGTATATATATATATATATATTATATATATATATATATATACACACACACAGAACAGATGTTCATCGATTAAAAATCAAATAGACAACCACACCTGAGCAGTATCATGTCAGTGCTATTCACATAATGTAGGGACATGAATATACTGCAGAACATGTATTACATTATAATCAAATGGCACATTACATTAAAATGTAAATGAAGTTCCCTTCTCCGTGCAGAAGCCGATATCATTCATTCTGGTATCTGTGACTGTGGTTAGACAAATGGTCCTGCTAGTAAAAGGTCACAGGTTTAATCACTGACACAGCCCAGTCCTTTCAAAGAATCTCAGAGTTAGACAGTGATGGAAGAAGTGCACATGTTTTACTTAAGTAAAGGTATCAATGCCACAAAGTAGAAATGCTCTAGCTCTTACAAATAAGCTTGTATTCACAAGGGGGAGTGGAATGAGCATGGACCCCTGCACGGACCCCAGCCAACACAACATTAGTATATATTTAAAATTTGCCCCATGTTTGTGCCACCTCCAGCTGTGTGACAGAGGGTAACAGCAGTGTATTCCCTGGAACAGAAGCACAGACAAGTGGACAATATTATAGCAGAATAGTGGTGAGACGTCGCACAACACAGTGACATAAGAGATTACTCGATGCTATGCTATGCACACGGAATAACTCTTCTTACTTCCGAGCCCCTTCCCTACTTCCTTCACAGGTGTTACCGATGATACGAATTATACTGATGATACTGAATGATACTAATGAGACTAACTACCAATGATACTAATGAGATTGAATGATGCTAGTAATTATTATGGCTCTCAAACCTTCTAAGGAGTCAAGGACCCCCATAACTTTGAGAGTGTGCAAATGGAACCAAATGGACCTGTAATTACTAATGAAGGCCAAATGGCCTGGACACTTCATTAGTATCACCGGTTACCTGTGAAGGAACTTGGGAAGGGGCCCAAGTTCTTTCCAAAATGACCTGCAACATGCGTGACTCAGTCCGACACAGGCGTGGCTGATCAAGACTCAACCGTGGTTCCCGACATGCATTGCCGGTTAAAACTCACCTGTGGCTTCCCTGTGAGGTTAGAGTTAGGTTAGGGTACGTCGGAACAAACACATGCACCCTGTACATAGAATCCATTAGCATTGACATTGAGTCATGAGTGTGGCTGCCACACTCTTTAACTTTCTGACCTTGTGCTGTATAGAGTTTACGTGCTTAAGTTACAAGAGTGGAAAAGATTAGAATAAGCATATACAATCCTACCTCGCCACCACCAGTATAGTAAGAGATGCAAGGCCAGGGTCAAGTCAATAACACCCTAATAAAACAAACTTTAGAACGATCCAATATTCTGGAACAGTACTGACTATAAATACAGAGTGGCGGAATGTGTTTGTTCCAAATCTGCAAAAGGAGTTGAATTCCTGCGATAAAAGCAAAATGGCCTATTGTCTTCGTCTGTGGGTCTCACTCGTCTGGCTAAGCTCAGACCATGGCCACACAGATGGGCAGACACACACACGCGCACGTGCGCGCTCACAGTCGCACACAACCCCTTAATAGTTGCATTTGCGCCTACATTGACAAGAGTCAATTGCCTGTCAAATGCTATACGCGATTAGGCACCAGTAGGTGTACAACCCAATGCCCCCAGAAAAAGAATACTTGAGGGGGGTGGGGTCCCCCTAACGTACCCCCTCCCCTCCCCCAGTCTGCATCTCTTATTGGCTCCTCCTGCGTCCCGTGCTTTCATCTGCACGGCGGTTCAATGTTAATGTCCAGCGGTTGTCCACTTCACCCCACCCCCTCCCTCTGCAAAAAAAAATGAAAGAAAATCAGCGAGAGGAGAAAAGAAAAGAGTTCGAAAGAGGGAGAAAGGGGGCGAAAACTAAATCAAAACCTTCCCTCCTTCTTTTCTCACCCTTGTGCGCTAGTGCTGTCCAGCTGGCTGTGACCCCTTGACCCCTTGACCTCACTCCTGACACCCTGGACCCGTTCCCACGCCACACCCCCCTTTTGTGGTTTTGTGTCCACCTCGCCATGGCAACACCTTGGTCACCACCACTGCTGCTGCCACGGTAACAGATGGACGGGGAGAGGGGGGCGCGGAAATAACTTCATTCAGTATATAATTTTTATATTTGCTTAAGTAAAACAATATTTGCTTAAGTAAAACAATATTTGCCTCTATGAGTGGAGTGGAGTGGAGTAGAGGTATGTATTAAACAAAATGAAAATAGTGAAATAACGTAGAAAAACCTTGAAATTATACTTAAGTAAATGTAAATACTTTACCCTCTACCCCAGACCCATGCTACCCCATTCGCCTGATGGACTTGATAGCCGTGGACAATCTGTCCCCCCCCACACACGCACGCACACACACACACACACACACACACACACACACACACACACACACACACACACACACACACACACACACACATGCACAATCACTTGCCTATATCCATGCAGTCAGAGACACACACACACACACACACACACACACACACACACACACTCACACTCACACTCACTCACACTCACACTCACACTCACACTCACACTCACACTCACACACACACACACACACACACACACACCAGTCTCACGTGTGCATACGTGCACACAGCGGAGACCCCCGCCGTCAATGTTGACCCCCCCCCCCTGTTGCCACACACTCACACCATTCCTCCCCCTCACAACAATCCTCCTCAGCAGGGGTCCAAGGCCTGCAGTGATCTAATAGAGCCATTACGCCCTGAGATCCCCAAATCCACCCTGGCATGAACTAACCCAACTGCATGGAGCTAAGAGTCTGGGGGGGGGGGGGGGGGGTGTCCACCACAAGCCGGCATTGAGCACCGATATCCTGATGTCACTCGCTCATCCCCTGGTTCAAGGGGTTCGCAGAGGTTTTCTGTATGGAGAATATATATATAACATTGGTCTCATCGTCTCATATAAAAATTGTGGTCCAAAGATTAATAAACTGTCTCTGCGATATTTGTTCGGGAGGTGTCTCTGTATCATTTACGACAGTCAGTCACTCATATTTAACTAATTCGGCAGCAGTAACATTAACGTTTTCTCTCAGTCAGTTGATTCTTCATATCCATATGAGTGAAACAGGGATGATTTGTGTACTTTTCAAACACAGTTCTTATATAAGGCGATCTAAGATTCCTTTATCGGTTTATAATACTAATAAATGAATACACAAATCCTGTACCCTACCGTGGACCCTAATCTTAACCTGCCACGGGTTAGTTTTAACCTGCCACACATGTCAGGAGCCACGGGTTAGTTTTAACCTGCCACACATGTCAGGAGCCACGGGTTAGTTTTAACCCCCGTGCATGTCGGGAGCGACGGTGTTGTCGGACTTAATGCCTGTCGGACTTTTAGTATGTCTAACCAATGTAATATGCACCCCTTTATGAGAGTCGGAATTTAAGGTAGGGTAAGTGATTTTTTGTCTTGTCTGTCTGTCTGTCTGCATACAGTATTAAAGCAGTCTTCCTTGGGTCTAAACAACCTGAAAGGATACACAATAAATAGGAAAATAAGTAGGTTACTCTTCTTCACTGATGTCTACGTATATGTCATGAACAGTACACGCTAATATGCTCATTAAACCTCATCATGTACAATTGTACATAATGTTTGGATGGAGATATGCTATGTGTGTAAAGTAGGCTAGGACCTTGTTCTTGTTTTGATTCCTTATTCTGTTCCTTGCTCAGCCTGCCTGCCTATGCCTGCCTATGCCTGCCTGCCTGCCTGCCTGCCTGCCTGCTTGCCTGCTGGCTCACTTGCCTGCTAACCTTTTTCGCAAATAGCAAATCATATTGCAAATCATATTAATTTGGCACAGGCCGGGTCAGTCCCTGGGTCTTCTTTCCAGTCTTTATATATATCGTTTTTGTTATTGATTTGCAAATGTTACTTTCGCCTTCTTTGACCACAGTCTACATCTGACCATGCAGTCCAGGTGCAGAAGGTCTGTCTGTCTCTCTATCCGTCTGATCGTCTGTCCGTCTAATCTTCAGTGCGTTGTCCATGAGATTAGGTGCAGAGTTAGCCGTTAAGTATTTTAAATCTATTTTTGAAATTTTGGCTTCTCTAAAATTCCTTCCTCACTTCCCATGTCCCGCCTCCCTCACCACGATTGGCTATCTGCACGTCCTAGTTACTGCCTCTGATTGACTGACCACGTACATGCTGGATGTTTTTAATGCTGTCGTGTTGTGGGTCTATTTAATAACTCCTGTTATATGGCCCGGCCGATCTTTAGCTTTTGTTCATTTCAAAATAAGAAGAGGACATGTTTCCTCTTTAAAACTGTGTTTTTAAATGAGCCCAGATACAGAAACATGCAGTCAGTCAGCTAGCCAAACGCGGTGCGGGAGGCGGGATATGGGACTTTGTTTTTTTAGTTTAGTTTAGTTTTTAAAGTAAAAGATGAGCGTAAATTTTGTTTAATTTTGCTGCTTTCTTTCTTTAGCTATTTTTGACAGAGGGGACGGGCATTCGAACAAGTGGCTAAATATGTATTATTTTTTACAAACTTTACAGCGATTTCTTCATTATTATTTACTGTAGTCCTACTAGACCCCAGGAAATTACATCTGGCCACAGTAGTTGTTTTCCATGTGTCTGAACGAACAACTGACTACTGGGGGATGCATAGATTACGTAGGATCAATATGTCAGTTTGTCACATCCTCCTTCACATGATTCAATAGATCCCGTGATCTCTTGTGGCCAGATATAATTTCCTGGGGTCTATAGGACTATAGTAAATAATAATAAAGAAAACTCCATAAATCTTGGAACAAAAAGAAGATATTTAGCCACTTGTTCGAATGCCCCTGCCCCCTGTCAAAAATAGCTAATATCATTAAAACAAAAGAATGCAGCAATATTATACGCTATATTTGTCCGTGACCAGACCATGAGTAGTACAGCTGCGGTCTATTGGAGAGTGGATTTACTTTCAAGGGACCCTATACTGTAGGTACCGCCGTCCAAAATACAGAAAAGGAAACCAAGGGTCCCAAAAGAGGTTAGGTGCAGAGTATCTGCAAGTGTCAAGTTCACCCATATATAGGCCTGTTCCACAAACGGTTGCTTTACTGGTAATCCACAGGTAGGTGACCTACCTGGGCCTACCGTAGTAGCCTGGCTAATAAGCCAGACTAATATCACACTGTCGCCGGCAGGCAATTTATTTTTGCCAACGGCTGATTCGGTCTGGTTTATATTAGCCAGTCTACTATACCGTAGGTCCACGAGGAAAGCAAAAGTAAAATAATAAAATAAATCGACAAGCAGTGTATGGATGGACGGATGGATGAAGAGCTGGGAATAAGACACAGTAAAGGTGATGAGCTCATGGATAGCAGATCTACAGTCTCGCTGGAATTGTGTGATAGCGAAAATGAGGTCGGTGTCTTTACCTTATTTTTCATAGTCTACCATGGCTGAGTCCAGGATGGCAAGCCAGTCCTCTGGACTCACCACACGCACGCACACACACCCAATAAATAAAGAATCACACGTCAGTCACACACATTTTATAAGTATAATTATATATGTGTAATTCTGTATGAATATGCAGGTAAGCCTATACTCACTACTCATCCCATATAGGCCTAATGTGAATTGTAACATAATGTTATTGAGATGAACAAAGACTGTGGTCAAGGTGCATGTTCTTTATCGTTACGTATGGTGTACACACTGTACAGACAGGTACATAACATTTTACTTTGATTCTTCAGACATTGTAGCAGACAATGAGACACTATAGACAGGCAGTGCAGGGGTGTTATTTTCCTCTTTTGGTTATCGCCTATGATGACCTGGTTCTGGTTGAAAGTGTTTTTTTAGCGTATATAATTTGATCTC
Source organism: Protomyctophum bolini (assembly GCF_963924005.1). Taxonomy (NCBI): domain Eukaryota; kingdom Metazoa; phylum Chordata; class Actinopteri; order Myctophiformes; family Myctophidae; genus Protomyctophum; species Protomyctophum bolini. The sequence goes on from NC_137878.1 coordinate 14,801,192, forward strand.
TGTATTGGTAAATTAGTGCAAAACAAAACAAGGTTTTTGTGTAGTTTCACATGTTGCAATAATAACTTTTTGTGTAGCTGTATCTCTTGCATAATAACGTGTGGTTGTCACCCAATTAAAAAGCACCCTTGAACTTGTCTTACGGCACACCATCTGGGAGGAACCACTGCCCAAGACCTCGAATGATCACGCATGATGACGGGATAACGAGCAAGGTGGCAAAGGGTGGCAGCATGAGGGACAGGGGTGGGAGGGAGAGAGTGGCCTTTAACAAAAGAAGTCGTATTTAGCGTATGTTTTGTTTTATGTCTCAGGCGTAGGGGTGTGTGGTAACTTCATCAGCGGGCCGTAATTATCTCTTGTGCTTTCTTTTATTAGCTCTGTTGTTGTCTCACATCCTCCGAGGAGAAAGGACAGCACTGAAGACACAGCATTGAGCAGCAGGGGGGCTTTTTGCTAACTTTTGGAAACAAATGGAGTGAATAGAATAGCATCATTGAGGTGAAGGAGGAAAATGAACTGTGAGACTTTTCACTGCTAATCAGTAACTAACTGCCAGACAAGGCTGTGTGAGTGTGTGTTTGTGTGT